>NC_134311.1:13014984-13333520 GCF_949628215.1 Phalacrocorax aristotelis | reverse complement strand
TTTCCATCCCCCAATCTTCAGCCAGAGGCTCTCAGCCACATCATTGCTAACTGTAAGAGCTGTACAATCAAACCTCTCCCTTACATACAGTGCAACTCCTTCACCTCACCTGCCCCCCGATCCTTCCTGTAACTCTCCATGCCAGCACTCCAGTCATGGGACTCATTCCACCAAGTCTCACTATAATGCCAGTGATATCATAGCTCTGGGAAGTGACCAATGCTTCCAGATGATCCAGTTTCATTTTCATACTGCATGCATTGGTGTACAAGCATTTCAGATATGCTCCTGAGCCCTCTGTGCTCCCAGAAGCAGCATAAATGTTGCTGCTAGCATTGCCACCCTCCGGTGATGCCATGCCACCCCTTGGCTTACCTTGAGCTCTTCTGTTAGTATCCCCTTCTCCCAGTGATTCTAGTTTAAAACCCTCTCAGTTAGTCCTGCCAGGTTATGACCAAATATGCCTTTTCCACGTGGGGACAGATTGATCCCATCAGGCCCCAACATACCTTGCACCTCAGAGGTTCTTCCGCAATTGTAAACCCCAAGGTTTTGGTGGAGGCACCAGTCCTAGAGCCAGGCATTTGTATCTTGGGGTCATCAGTTTCTTCCAAAGTCTCTTCCCAATATTTAGAGGATTAAGGAAAATACTACCTGTGCTCCTGAAGTTCTTAGCATTCTTCCCAGGGCCCTGAAATCTCTTTTGTTTGACCTTAGACTTTTTGTTGCAACATCATGTAATACCCACATGAAAGAGCAGGAGCGGATAATAGTCCGAAAGCTGTACTAAGCTATTCAGTCATCTGGTGACACCTCTAATTTGGGCCCCAGGGAGGGATCTAACTTCCTGGGTGGTATCCCCTCTCTTAACAAATGGGGTACTGCATTCTGCTACATCTAGCAGCTGAGTTTTTACTGTAGCGTTCAGAGTGAATTAAACAGGTCTGCTCAGGGAAGAGGAGGATTGCTCCAGTAACCAGTTGTATTCCTTGAGCAAGTAGTTCTGTCAGGTTTTTACTCTCAAGGAAGGAATTTCTGTACCATGATTAAGCTGTGTGAAGCAAAAGCCATAATTCCAAAATGAGAAATGAACTTGAGACAATAAAAAATTCAGCTCTAATTATAAAGTAATAGATAGTATGTTATTATGAGCTGGAATTTACTTTGCACATGGAGGAGATGATGGAGTGCGTTATCATGGCTGGTAGTATGAATGAAAGCTTACACAGTTTAACACAAGCCCTGCAAACTGTCTCTTGCAGATGAGCTGTAGCATTGTGATAGCTTTCTTTTGCCATGCTTGTTGAAGAAATCCTGTTTGGTCTGACAGTTCTCTATAGTGGGTATCTCAGTACCAGACTCAGAGCCACTAGCCATTTAGAATGGAGTTCAGTGAACAGAAGACACGTTCTGCCTAAAATTTAACTAGATATGTTGTATATAGTACAGCACAGGGCAAAATACAGTTGGTATCGGCCTCACTGAGAAGATGGTGTTATAGTATGCGTGGAAATGAGCCAGTTGAGGACAAAAGATCCAGAATAACTTTGCTGTCCAAAAACAGTGCTAGAACAGGCTGTAGCTCAATGTTCCTAAAGCTCAGTCTTACTGATGAGTGGTTAGGCAACATGATGAGCAACCAAATGAAGTCAGACTCCATTTGACAGCATCTTGCTTTGTTTCTGCCTCGCATACCCTTGCAACTCCTCGTGTGCTAAATCTTGCACTTCTCTGACCCCTTAGGAAGACTTCACTACATTATGAGCTGAAAATTAGTGCAGCCAAATGAACTTCTGACAAAGGTGTCTGCTGATCCTCAGTGCTGGCATAAGGTTCTGAGGAATAAGGGCAGCCCTCAACAGTCTGGAGTTGTTAGATTGGCTCAGCTGGCTTATTGCATCAGAGTTTCACTTGTAACTATGTTTTCAGAAGTCAGAGTCTCAAAAGCGTGAGGAACTGTGGACAATGATTGTCTTCACTGTGATGTGCAGCGTAATGAAGTGGGAGTGCAAGGAGGATGGACAGAAGGGGGCAACCTAAAGACACATCTGAACTTTGCAGAGCTTACCACCCCAGACCTGACCACTAGCTGAACCTGAACAAGGGATATCTTGGCAATAGGGACCCTTTAGTCTAAACCACAAAAGAAACTACAAAAATATGTCCAGTATGACTTGTATTTTAACATTTAGGTTTAAGCACAGAAGTAATGACTACCAGAAATAGAAAGGTTTCAGAGTCATTGCAGCATCTGAAAATTTTTGCTTCAGTTGAAGGGCTGAAAGTATCTTCTGTATTTGTGATGAAAAATCCAACAAAAATTTATTGTTGTCATTGCCAGTCTGAATATCATAACTGATTTTTCCTGCGCCCTCTTTATGAAACTCACATACCTGTCAGGGTTAGTGACTGAAAGGCTATTAAATCAAAAACCTTTCTAAATTATTTTGCCTTCCTTAGTATTGTAAGAGGCCAGTGATTTTTGAAGGTAGTTCTTACATCCTGGTAACTGAAATTCAGTTGAAATTCAGAAGAACTGAGCCAGTTCTTCTAACATTGCATAAACATTTCACAGAATCACAGAGGTTGGAAGTGACCTCTTGAGATTATCTAATGCAACCCCCTTGCTCAAGCAGGGTCACCATGAGCAGTTTTCCCAGGCTGTATCCAGGACAACTGATTACATATTGGACTAGAAGCTGTAGAAGCTGGAGTGGATCCCAAGGGTAAACTATAACCAGGTGATGTAAGGGGCTTCCACAGCTTTGTAAGGAAAAGCTTACTGTGTCTGATGCCACCTTGTGCAGTGGGGATCTTCAGCCTTTCAAGAACATTGCACAAATCTTCTTTTTTTTTCCCCAGAACTGGCTACTTTGCATGCACATTCCATGGCTTGGTAGCTTAAATTCTGTTGCTTTCAGAGACAGCTACTTAGAAGAGCAGGGAGGAGTGGAGCATTCATGTTGAAACAGCAACTCACCATGGCCTGGGGAGAACTGTACCGTAGAATGCTTGGGCAAAACCAGTGGGACCTGGAGTTGTAGTGGCTACCTCTGACAGAGAAAAGACACTGTCAGCCAAACGTATGGATGCAAGGTAGTGCTAGTCAAGGTCAGGAATAGCTTCCTCACTGCTTTGAGCTCCAGCTTGCTGGGAATTGGACTTCATGTACTATTGAGGAAAGTCGGGTAGATGAGAGCTGCCTTCACACTGAAGCATTTGTGTAAGGCGCCTGTCAGCAAAATATGTCTGTATGCAGTCTATGGTACATATGCCATGGTAGCTAGCTTCTGTGTTGCGTATTTAAACCAGATCTGAAAGAATTCATATATCACACTTCTGATAAATTATTCTCACTGAATCAAACTTATAGTTCTGATCAGTATGTTTTAGAGCAGTTTTTGAGGACCTGTTTAGAGTCATGCAGCCAGACCTTTCCTGTTTGCCCCATGTGATGAGACTGTCACTGACATTAAATGCTACCTTCCACTGTGTGTTTCCTTTCCCTACCTTGCAGAAGAATGGCAGAAAGTAGCTGCATATGCTAGTTGTGAATGCAACCCTGAAAGTGAAGGACACTTCCTCTGACTAGAAAGTCTCATTTCAAGGAGATGTCTTCTTCACTTTCTTCCTGGAAGGTGTTAATGCCCTAGCAGTTTACTGGTGTATCTGCTGTTTGATTATCACTGTACACACAGTGGAACAAGAGTGGGTGTTATCTTGGTCATTCTGGCATTGCAAAGTGGATCCTTCCTTTTGTTTATATATCTTAGTGTAGTGGTTTACTTGCACGTTGTCAAACACACATATGTAAAGCTTTTGTCCTAGCAACACATACAGGAGCATGTCTGCCTTCATCCCCTCTATAGGTGTATGTCAAAAGGAGTGGACTTGCTCTTTTGTGTTCTACTTGACTTACTTAGTTGCAGTGACAGTATTGGGAGATTTTTTTTTATTTGAAGCTTTATTATTTTGGGCTCCAGATTTTAATTTTTAAGAGCTCAGGCTTAGGACAAACATGTTTTTCTTCTGTGTAGGATGACTTCAGTCTCTGTTGCCTGATAATACATTCTGACGATGGTTGATTCTGCTTTGTGCTCTTTAACAGAGATGATGGCAGGCATGTTGTGCTTGCAAAGCAAGCCTGCCAGCCATACTAATGGGAATTACCTTGCAGGCAAATCTATAAACTCAACTGGGAGCAAAGTTGAGATATTTGTGCTAAAGGTAGGGTGGCTGTTTCGAAGTGGTGCTCACAAGTGAAGCTGTTTGCTTACAATTAAAAGATTCTGTAGTGTTCTGTGTCTTCTTGCAAGAAGTGTTGTGTTTCTTCTGTGCAAGAAATAGTCGCCTAATAATGTCCACCTGGGCTTATTTATACTAAAGTAAGCTGAAACAACTTAAAGAAATAGCATTTTTTTTCTGTCTCTAAATGGTTTGCTCAGTCAGCATCTACAATCTCTTCAAAACAGAGCTTCAATGCCTAGAAAACCTCAGAGATATTATTGGAGCTAAGAGGCTTAAAGGTCTCTAAGGATCTTCTCTTTAGTCTGATGCCACTCTTTATTGTGTAAGATTTAATAGTCCTGTCAGCTAAAATTTATTCATCTCTGTTGCAGCACTAGTTAAAAAGAGCTAGTTAAGAGAAAGGGTGAATAAAGGTAGACCTCTGCATCCAGCTTCTTTCAGGATGAACTGCCATACATTCCAACACAGCCTTCTCAAACCGATTGTTGTCATGATAATGGCAAGTATTTTCTGGAGCTAGAAGTTTCCCCGGCTAGTCATTTAAACAAATTTCTCAATCTTGTGCATGGCCACTTGGGCCATACTTATCAGTTCCTCTGTCTCTAGGATGTCATTACCTGCCAAGATGGTGTGCCCTGATTCTTTTTCTCTGGGCCACTTGATATACTTTGTTCTCTTAACTGTCTATCAAAGCTCTTGCAAGGCTTTGGTAAGTTTTTGGTTTGGTTTTTTTTTTAACCAAGTTCCTTTCTTCACCTATGGTTCAAGAGGCACAATAAGATTCCTGATACCAGAGAGTACAAATGTAGGTTCTTCCTGTCACGAATCGCTGAGAACATTTTTAGTGCTTCTAGATTGCATGGCCAGACATGTTTTGTCACCTCTTATACCAAGCTGACTAGCAGAGATGCTTAAGAACTTGGTGAATGTACCACTGGTATATTAAAGGCCTTTATATTATTTGTTTATATTTTATCCTATAGTAGATACATATTCTTTAGTAAATGGACACTACCCCCTCCTCCCCCCATTAAGAGGGAATGTCTCCTTGGTTTAGTGACCCTACTTGGAAAGACTCAAGTCTTAAAGCCTATGGACTCATTCGCATGAATTTGGGGAGCTGAAGGTTGTTAGATAGGTTTGTTTGCCTTCTTCTGTCTTATTCTTGCAGAAAGTGTTACCACCCTGGTTTTCACTAATAAAGGATTCAGACATGGCACCATGAATGCATGAGTATTCTCTAACATGGTTAATATTTCCTTATATCTACGAAAACTGTTTCTTTTGTGTTGGTTTTAGATAGCACATGTGCTAGTGGTTGTGGGAGATAGCAAGTGATTCAACTACGCAATGTTTTGTTCATTGATCTGGCTCTGAAAAGGACTTCGGTGGGATGTGGACCAAGGAAACTGATGAAAGTTGTTTCCTCTAAAGAGAAAACACCAAGGTGGAGCTATGTAAACTTTCATAACTTTATTGCAGGAGTTATTCTTGCTTTGGGACCTGTGTGAAAACACTGACAGCTTTCATTATCTCAATTCTGCATAGATATTCTTGCTAAGCTATGGTTAGATTGATCTAGGTTGAAACTGCATAGCTTCAGGAAGTGGAGTTTTATTGTAAGCTTATTTCTTCAGTTCTTAGGATGATGCTTTCAAGATTGTAAATTCATACCATGAGAGATGCATATTACTGAACTTAGCAAAAGGTAGAGACGTACGGACGGCAAAACATCTGCATCTGAAGGGAGGCTGTGGGCATGGTTTAAAATGGCCTAATCAAAGTTATTATGAAATGTATTATGATCCAGAAATTTATTCCTTAATTTCAGAACTTTTTTAAAGAAAAAATAATTCCTTGAGCGTGACAGCAGATAGCCTTTACAATGCTGTTGGACAGGTGTCCTCTTGTTTCTGAAGTATACAATCAAGTCCCCTTTCCCTCAGTAAACTGAGACAGAAACTTTTGTTTATGACATGCTTATCTGTGTTAGAAGACTGGGGGGAGTTAATGTGCAAAAGACCTAAGATTGTGGAGCGTGTCATCATCTTCTGGTCCTTCTAGGAGAAAAGAGAGACTGTAATTCTTTGGAAGCAAGTCCAAGTTGTATTGCATAGATTAGATATTTGCCCTGTACTGATGTAGTCATATGTGTTTGGTATCCTTCAAAATGGAGGAGGAAGCATACAAGAAATACTACCCTGTAGTAACTGCCTTAAGCTTAGTTCCCTGTGGAGGTCCAGTTCAAAGTCCGTGTAAAATGCATGTTATAAAAATGTAATTGGCAAAATGGTTTATACTTAGAGATGCAACTGATTTTTGACTCTACTTCTTGTTTTCCAAGGTGGAGAAAGTACACAGGGGTGATCAGATGGATGGGCTTCTTTATCCTGCTAAGAAAACAGCACCAACAGCAAAAAATGTTACGGAACAAGAAAAGGCATCTCAGAATGTTCCCTCTTCAAAAGCCGACCCTTTGTTAAAACCAAATGTGGAGACTACCCCTGCACCACTTAGTAGTGACTTCAAGCAGAAAGTTGTTAACATCTTGCTGAAGTATTCCAGTGGTCTTTGGGCTAATGCACTTCCCAAATTGTACCAAGACACTTACCAAGTAAAATTCCCAGAAGACATTCTAAATAATCTAGAGTTGCTCTCAGATGTATGTATAGTGGACTATGTGTCTGAAGTTCCCAGAAAGGCCATCCTCTATGCTAAACCGCAGAGACTCATTGATGAAAATCTGAATGTCACTGAGAAAGTCCAGAGGCATGATGGTGTGAAGGCCACAGCTGAACAACAGTATGAAGAATCCAAGGACCAGTATCCAGAGAACATAACTGTTCCTCCTCTAATCATTCCATCTGAAGGATCTGTGTCTGTCATGGTGTTAGAACTGAAGAACACTAATGAGGTCCTAATTAGGCAAGTTTGTACTTCAGAATCTATCTTTTTTGCTTTATTTATAAATCCACATACTCGTATTGTGCAGATCTGTATTAAGAGAAGAGATGAACAGGAGGTTGCAGGACTTTATTTACTTATTTTGGTAATGAATCTTAAGGATCCTTTTGTGTGCTTAAATGGAAATTTTCTGAAACTTTTTCTGTGCTGAGCTCATCAGTTTTATCTTTAGCTTGTCTGAGAATCAAAGCAGATTTGACTTGCTGTTGGAAGACTTTTTAAGATAACCCTACTGTAACGCATGGTAGTATTCAGATATTGCTGCAGTACTTATTAAAATTTGTTTTACTTCTAAAACTGCCTTACTACTGACTAGGTGTGACTTGAGTGTGTTCAGGTTGCACTGCAGTTTTCACTTTTGGGGAGAGATGAGCTTCCATCCAACAATAAACTACTAGTCCTTCTTTGTTTGATTGCTAATCTGCCCAGCCTTAGAGGACAGTGTAAGAAGTGGATTGTAATGGCTATCTTACTTCTGTGTTATTGTACTGTTTCAGGAAATACCATTATAAGCTTTGTATGTTTCATTGTTGAGTTAAAATACATAAACCGTAGCAGTTCTTTAAAACTTAACAACCAACCAACCAACCAAAAAAACAACCAAACACTTTTTATAGAGTATATTTCATTATGAAAATTATTTCAAATCAAGCCTAATCTTAAAGAGTTTTATATGTCACTTCAAAGGATGAATCAAGCAACTGCATGGTCATGTGCTATATTGTCAACTTTGGTTTTTCCCACTAGTTTTGGCAGTTTCAGCTTTCATTAGGCAGTTTTAGTCATTCTCAGATATCCTGATTAGGATTGAAATAAGTACGTGTGCAGTTTACCTACAGACCCTTTCACAACGAAATAACCTGCTCCTCATTGCTGGTTGGCAATATTCAACACACTAGCCTTAAGGCTGAAAGTTAGATATCCTTTTTCTCTCTAGCTATCAGTGATGTACTGGAATACTCAGCCTTGAACTTCCTTAATGTGTCAGTCCACCATTTTAGCTTCCTGAAGTTATGGAATCTTAATGGCTGACAATCTGTAGTGAAAATGCTGATACTTTGGTGTTATGAGAGAAATTCTCATTTGAGAATGTTGCCATCTTTGTTTTAGCTGCTAGCACCATTCCTATATCGTGCTTTTTCTCAGATAAGCTTTTTTTGTACATTGCTTAGGCATTTATTTTGTATACTGATATTACCACAAAGCATAATTTAAGGTTCTTCAGCATTACTATTTGTGTTGTCTCCAGCTGGACAAGTCAATAATTTTAGCGAAGAAGACACAGCTGGAATTTGAGTAAACCTAATAATAAAAAACAGAAATCACAGGAGGAAGAAGCAAAGAAAGGAGAGGCTTTATGGTTTAACTTGTTCCTGTGAGAGCTCTGTTTTAATTTAGTCTAAGACATGAAAGATTATGAAGATTAATAGTGCCAGGAGAGACAGCCAATTTAAGACATGTAATCATCTGTACATAGAGACACTGAAACAGTTAGACATGATGGATATTCCATGTTTTGTATTGGGAAGAGCAGGAACAAATTATCTGGTTCTAACTTCCAGCTTACCATGCAGGTGGGACTTCACTCTGCAAAACTTTCCTTCTCACGGTACACCTTTTAATTCTGGCAGCATTGATAACTTGCTGTATATGTGGAGTAATAAATCTTAGCTTTCTAATCTAAGAAATTATAAGTTATTTTAAGGACGTTTCTACTAATTATTTGGGGGAATGCTTTGAGTTCCATGGATTAAACTACCACATGGCACTGATGAGCTGAGAGTGACCATGTTAAAATTTCTCTAAAGCAGCAGTTCCCAAATTTTGGACCATGGTTCTTAGACAATATTAAAGTTTCTGAATTTGTCAGCTCTGTGTAGGTATGTGGTGGTGGTTAGTGGTTTCTTGGCCGTAAATACTGAAATGACTACTTAGGGTTATCTATGTACTTCATGGGCAAGGTCATTTGTCTTCAAGATTAAACTAGCCCTGAAGGGAATAGTTTTTTGCCATGACAAGAAAATGTTCATGTAGATGTATAGGAAGGAAACAATGCATGGACTCACCTTTCCCATGCATGTACTTTCTCCTGATCTACACAAGAACTGTGTAGTGGCTATTGGTTGATGTTGATTTTTGCACGATTGATAAAATCAAGATTCCTCTTTCTGTATGGGGAATGGCGCAGTATCTCTTTACTTTCCTGGTATGTAGCTAAGTGTTTGGCTGAAACCTTTTAAATGCAGTACTAATTAAGACAAAGATGGAAGGTTTGGTGCTATTTCAAGTTTGAGACAATTATGTACAATTCTGTAGGAATTCTGATGTAGTCAGAATGAAAGTGAGGTGGCAGAAACACTCCTAGATATTTGCTATATCTCTGCAATAGTATGATTGAAGGCAGAGATGATACGCTAGGTGCTACATTTGAATTCTTAAAAGAAATAATTAACTGTCACCTTTTACTTCAACTACCTTGAGTCTCTGTGCTACAGCTCAGACACTTTTTTTCTCCTTTTATGTTTTTGAATAGACAAAATTTTAAAGCTTGTTTCACGATGGAAGCATATGCCTCTGTTCCTTTCACAGAGAAGCAGCAAGCTTTATGTGACGTGAATTGGTTGCACTTGAGATTTAAGAATGGTACCGAATGCACATTTGCAGTGTCTGGCCACCTGCACGTAGATAAATCTCTAACACACTTTTCTGAGGTAGCTCTCCAAGATTCTTTTCTAAAGAATCTGAAAAATAATTTTTCAATTGGCTTTGAGCAGCCAAAAACTTCTTCAGTATGATGCTTACCTATTACCAGACAATAGTGATTTCCCATTTGGTGTTTTCAGTAAGTTTATGTAGTTTAATAAAGAAGATCTATGCAGCACAAACTGCTTCAGTATGAACTGTTAGGTCAGTGGCCTAATATCAGGATTGTTCTGAAGGCCAAGAGTAAACAGCACATGGTTTGACAGCTGATTTGTGAAGTTATTTTAGATACTTTGGTTTTGATCTACCTCAGTGGAACCTGATTCAGCTGGTGTTTGTTAATGACAGAGTAACTTCAGAGATGATGTGTTAGTTTTCTTTTATACTTGGTCTTGGATACTACTCTCCTCTTGTGGTCAAGTTGCTCTGACTAAAAATCTAGTTGATCATGTTAGATTATACCCTGCTGGACCACATTTACTGCCAACAGAAGTGCTAAATATTATGTCAGTTACTTTTCTGTAGCCCTGTTAATGGGAAAAGAGTTTGGATACTGACGTACTTAGAAAATGTATATGTCCATGATTTACTTATACTCTTATATGCATATAAATGTTCTTAGGTTTTTATTCAGCTTTTTGAAGTTGCATCCTAACTCTTATGGTGTTGTGTTTGTGGTTTTTTTTTTTTGTTTGTTTTGGGTTTTTTTTGTAAAATACTGTAGGTATGTAGGCAAAGATTATTCTTCTGCCCAGGAACAAATGGAAGACGACATGAAAGCATACTATAGTCAGAACAGTACAGTGGCACGAGCTCAGTCTCTGAGAGTTGGGCAGCTTGTTGCAGTACACGCTGAAGAAGATGCCTGGTTGCGTGCTCGGATAGTTTCTCTAGAAGACAACAGAATAAAGGCAAGCAATTACTTCTTTTGGCACTTCAATAAAAACTTCAAACAATCTTGGGTTTTTTTACATACATAGTCAATACCTAAATATGCTGAACTAGCATTCTGTCCTTTCTTGCCCTGAAGTACTTCTATTTTCAGTTATATGAGAAATTAAGACTTTTATGAATTTATGTGATTGCCATATTAAATGGCCTTTCAGGCTTTATCCATTTCCAGTTTTGAGTTTTGGGGTTTTGGTTTGGGTTTTATATGGGGCTGGGCCCTATAGCACTTTTGTACTGAAAATGTGCCTTTGATAGTCTTGGGAGGAATGGGTGTAGTAGCACTATTTGGAATGGGACAGAGGAAGGGAACAAAATTGAATTGCTGGTAGATCTTGTTTGAAGTCCTGTATTGTAGTATAAATTACATGCGCTAAACAGCAAGGCAATGAGAAAGATACGCTTGTATTCCCTTCCAGGCAGATCTGGTACTCTGGGTTCCAGATGTAGTAGGTGTAGATACGCAGTGTGCATTTCAATTAAACCCCTTTGAGATTATTTAACTCCTTTCTTAAACTTTTCCTGGGCCAAGCAGACTCTTCTTGCCATCTGCAATGAAACTAGAATATATGATAGAAATGTAATAAAAGTTTCAGACTTCTCAATTATTTCTTGCCTAGTCAAACACTAATGATAACTTTTTATTCTTTGTTCCCCCGAGTTAACTGACTTTTTACCCAGGTGTACTTAACACACTTCTAAAGTTGATCCATTTCGTAATTACTTAAATGGCATATGTATTAGAATTGAGGTTTTTCTGAAAGTTAGTGTGATACCCTTCAGCTGGAACTTGGAGCAGGGTGTCAGAACTCTGTTTTGTGAAAGATTACTGGGTTTAGGGAAGTTACAAGGACGTTGGTAGCAAGCTTGCCTCTAATTTCTCTCTAGTTAGAGCAGTCAGCCAAAGGAAAGCCACCTGCTTTATTGCAGCATACGCTGATTATCCTCTGACACAGTGTTCAGACTCCCTTGTCAATGTTTGGTATGCAGACATTTTGCGTGATAGAGTTTAGAAAAAACTTGTAAAAAGCCCTGTCAGAGCCTTCTTTCTCTCACTTTAGTGCCAATCATTTGCTGCCAATCAGCAGTTTCCCCACTGGTTTCCTACCTTGACTGGTATTTGTACCAAAGTTACTATAAGCATATATCAAAATTATTCTTTTAATGCTGTAAAAACAAAAGGCAAAACATAGAATGGCACTTAAGTGGTATTTGACTTCTCAACACTTTCAAAACTTGACAAATAAAAAATGCCACTTTTATTACCTTTCTTCATGTGGTTTGAGGTAATATGTGCCAAGTCCTTCCAGCACTGTTCCTATTAAGAGCTGGGATTCTGTGGAATAGTTGGAGAGGATGGTTTTACAGAGATCTTAAGAAGAAATCTTTCCCTGAAAACTGAACATTCAAGCAGTGAAATAAACATGCGATTAATGGCATTATGTAGTACTAAATTAGTGAAAAGTGATCTGTCTGTGGCTGCACAGAGAATGTGGTAACTGAGTACACTTTCCCTAGACTCAGGAAAACTTACTTACAATCATATCAATGATCTTATGCATTTATTCCCTTATCCATTATCAGGTAAGCTATGTGGATCATGGCTTCAGTGAGTTTGTTGAAAGCAACAGTGTGTACAAACTACAGAAACAGTTCAATTCACTTCCATTTCAAGCTGCAAAATGTAAACTGGCAGGTAAGAGAAAGCCAATGTTGACTATACAGCTTGCTGTTGCACGATTTATGGCTCAAAGCATCTCAGTCTGGGAGTTTTGATCCTTGTTTGGGATAACTCTATGTATGTTAGATTTTGTCCAAGACAGCTAATCTGAGCAGACACAGGTAGGCATGGAAAGAAGGAAATGGAAGGAAGGTTGTGAAGGAGAGTTTTATAAAGAAACCTTGATATTAGAAGACCTTGATATCCAGTATCTCTTTAATGAAGCTCAGCTACTTCTGCACTTAACTTGGATGCCCTTGTCCCTTTAATATATGTAAGCCTAAAGAAACATAAGTAAATGTTTTCTGTTGTGTGAAGCAATGTAGTAGCACAAGTCCTTTTTCCACAAATGAGGTGTATCTGTTGTGGCCAGGTTGGGCAATATTCCTAAATATGTTCCTATTTAGTTATTTTAAAGTGATCCTTTCCTTTTCAGTACTTGCATACTTGCAGACCTTATAGAGTCTGCTGGAAATTATTTAGCTTCCTAAAACTGGTAGGCATTTCTAACTTTTAAAAAATATTTTTAGTTTTTAATATATAAAATTGGCATGAGTGAGCTTTTAGTTTGTTTGGTTTTGTTGGTTTTTTGTTTTTATTTTTATTAATACTTGGGTGCATTCCTTTTTTCTCTGCTTTTGCCTCAACTATTTCTGAAGAGGACCTTTCTCACATTCCCCAGAGTTGTCTTTCTATATTAAAAAGGTGGAAATTAAGCAGAATGGAAGTAGAGTTGCAGTACACCTTTCCTGCCACATCCTGAGTCTTGGAAAGATTCCTGTTGCAAACACAGACCTGGTTATTATTTTTCCCTCTGAATAGAGTGGTACATAAACAGTATGGCGTATCTTACAGGACTTGAATTCTTCTGTGATGATCCTGTCCTTGTAAAGAGTGTGGAATCACAGACATGCTCCAAGATATTTGCTGTGGAAATACTGGAAAAGAGTGATATTCCTCTTCTTGTTCTCTATGACACTTCTGGAGAAGACGATATCAACATCAATGCTACTTGTCTGAAGGCGTTGTATGACAAGTCCCTTGAACTGCACCTACAGGTACCATTTTCCTGTTTCCTTAATTCATTAAAAATCCTTGACTGCTAAGGTCTTGGATGGACAAAAACAGTACTCAGAAATTTGCTAAGTTTGTGTATGTGGGGTTTTCCTGCCTTTCTTGTCAAAATCTTACTGTTGCAGGTAGATGCACTATATACAAATGTCAGAGTAACCAGTGTCTTCTCTGACGGAAGCCTGTATTGCCAAGTGCCATCTAAAGGCTTATCTAGACTTTCTGAAGTCTTGCAGAAACTAGAAGACTACTTCCATTACAAGGTAGGTTCTACGGTGAGAGAGGTGGTGAAGTCATGTAGCCTTTCTTCAGAATGCACCAATTACTTTGCACATAAGTTCAAGTTTCTGAGGTAGCCATGGCCTATTCAAAAGCCTACAAATTCTCTTCCTAGATTTTTGGGGCATGAAAAGTGTTTTTGGTGCTTTCTGTTCAGAAGCTGTCTAAGGCTTCTGTAACTATGTATGACTTTCCTTGATTAGTTAGAACAGTAACAGTATGGCTCATTATGGGAAGCTTCCAATGGAAACTGCATCAGATTGGTATAAAGCCTGTGGAGATACTGCCATATTTTTTTTTCTGGAAGTTTTACTTACGTCATGGAGTTGAGGTGTGTAAACAGCCTGGCCCACAGCACCCCCTGCAAAGCAGTATAACCAAGGTCTGTTGTTCTTAGCCTGGCTTCCATGGAGATGCAGTGGCTTTGATCTGATCTGCTGCATTTCTTGTCCTTGTACCCCTTAGCTTTTGAATGTTGTGGCTAATTTCAACTAGAACTGATGTATAGGAGGTATTTTCAAAAGTCTTAAATTGCTTTAAAATAGGCATGCAGCAGAGAAGTCAGACATTCCACCAACCATTTACAGACACATGCAACAACCCTTACTAGACTTTAGAGAACTGCAGAGAACATACACAAAAAAGAAGAAATCTTAAGAGAATCTAATTTGTTTAACATTGATCTGAGCCTTAGAGAATCAAACCATGAAGTGCAGATCCTTGGAGGTCCTGTTAGAACTGCTGCTTGTGAAACTACTCTCTCAAAGTGGTTTTAGGTGTAGAAGTTGAGCTTTAGACCGGTTATAGAACACCATCTGGAAATACTTTATATTGAACATGTCTCAATTATCATGGTTCAGTTTCAAGCAAGCTAATCACTGAAGGAAGGTGTATAGAACACTGAAATGTTTAGCAACACAAAGGCAGGCAGCCAGACAGGTATTTCAAAAGTTTGGGTTTTCTGGGCAGAAAGCGTATGTTACATTCTTGTTGCTACGAAAGAGAGACATTGACTTTCTGAATCTTTTAATATCGATCTGCATATGGGGTAAAAGAAGCATTCTTATATTTGCTGTTTGTCTTGAGGGGGGGTATTTTCCCTGAGAATTTAAACAAACTAAGGTGTTGATGGGTCTTCAAATGGAGTTTCTTCATGCTTTTTATAGTGTAGCCTGCTGTGGTTTACCTGGCAACTCAGCCCCACACAGCTGCTGGCTCACTCCCCTGCCGGCAGGATGGGGGAGAGAATCAGAAGGGTAATGCTCGTGGGTTGGGATAAGAACAGTTTAAAACAATAATAACAACAATAATAGTAATGCAATGAAACGGAGAATATCGAGAGAGGAGAAACCCAGGGCAGCAGGGGAAGGGGAAATGAACACCCAAAACAAACCACACATGACACAGCCTCTCACCACCCACCAACCCAACACCGCCAGCCCCCAAGCCGCAACCGCCCCCACGCACCAACTGCCCCAGTTAATGCGCTGGTCATGGCATCACATGGCATGGGAGGAACATCCCATTGGCCAGTCGGGGTCAGCTGCCTTGGCTGTGGCCCCGCCCCTCCCGGCCTCCTGCCCACGTTCCAGATCATGGGAAGCTGGAAAGGTCCCCGACTACTGCAGGCACTACAGCGAAGAGAATTAACCCTTCTGCAGCCAAAACCAGCACAAGCCATTGCCTTGTTATGTTATTTAGGATCATCATGGTGAATGTCATGCCCATGAGGCTTTCATTTGAGTCAGAAGTAAATTTGGGTTGTAAAATATCTCAACAAATGGTGTGCTCTAGAATATAAGGTAGGAGCTTCAGTTGTCTGTCATAGCTCTAAAATGCTCTTGCTTTTCAGAACACTGAAGTAATGGTTTGTGATTTCATATTCTATGTGAATTATCATCCAGATGTGGCTTTTTTCTCCCTGGTGCTTTGTATTCTTCTCTCAGTTTCCCTGTAAGATACCCATATTAGAATTAAAGCTTTACTGATTGGGGAAGCTTAAAACAATGCAATAAGAAATGCTTCTGAGGCTTGAGAGAGCATATATTTGTAACAGAGTTTTTGCTTCTCAGAACTATTTATTCCACGTATGCCTTTTGAAGTGGTTAGTTGAGTGCCAGATAGTAACAGTTCCATGCATTTTAACTTCTGTCTTTATATTTGCAGCAGACATCTGAGCTTAATGTATCACTACCTTTCTGTGGCAAAATCTGCTTGTTTCCTTCCAAAGGAAAATGGGCACGCGTAGAGGTAAGAAGTATACAAAGAAGAGCTGCAGTTTTCCCACATAGAAATGTCTCTTTGTTCAGCTAAGTCTGAAGCCTTAGTTTTTGAGAAATTTGTTACAGTGTATGTGTCGCTGTTGTGTATTTAACCTCAAAATGGTGTTCTTGCTTTCTTCTTTCAGATAAGAATTATTCACACTAGAAGGGCACTTGATGTGCAGTTCATGGATACTGGAACAGTTGCAACTGTAAAAGTATCAGAGCTTAGAGAAATCCCACCACAATTCCTGAGAGAAGTAATTGCAATACCTCCTCAGGTACAAAGACATGTTAAGGTTAACTTATGCTAGATCTCTTGGTAGGTTTGCAGTGCTGCTACTTCAAGGTTTATGTAATGAAATTTTGTTTTGTTTAATAGCATTTGACATTGGAGCATATTCCATTGTGCATCTTCACCTGAAATAAATCATAACATAGTCCTATGTATCAACAAGATGTGGTGTATGTGTAATGGTACTTTTGCATGTTCTTCTGTCTCTTTGTATGTCATACATTGTTAAATCTGTCAGCATTAATGAAGTTTCCATGAAAAGCAACTTGTGGACTGGTTTACATATTACTAAATTATACCTTGTATTCTTAATTCTGTTCTTAGGCTATAAAATGCTGCCTAGCAGATCTGCCTCCTAACACTGGCATGTGGACTCCAGATGCTGTACTGTGGCTGAGAGACACTGTAATGAATTGTCCTGAATTTAGCATGAAGGTAAATAGTCAAAATGTCTGTTACTTGAAATCCATAGGCCTGTGGAAAGAGCATTGAAGGAACAACTCTAGGAGCTTAACCAATCATCAAACTGATTTTTGTTATAGAAGTTTAAAAGATTATAGCCAGCTCTTGGACGTAAATTCTATGCAGAGCCCTTTTCTGAGGACATTTGGCATAAAACTTATTTGCTTAAGCCTGTTAGAAAGTTTTCCCCACAAGAATTTAAGAACTTTCACATTAGCCTTTCACATTTTGCTGTCCTAGTCCAAATATGCAGCTAGTTATTTTACCAACTGATAAGAAAGAAACAGAGCTGTTAATGTTCCACCACATAAAAAGATAAAAATGTTGAGCTAATCTTAAATTATTTTTATGCCTTTTGTGAGCATAGCTTTTTCTCCTGATCTTGAAAAGCAGACTTATTTTTTGTTTACTTTTTCTAATCCAGTGTGATTTAGTATACGCTATTGCAGACTTACAACTTCTGTTATCTTTGAGATAAAATTATTTCTGCTTGCAGTGTATCCTATCTAGTTTAATTAACTGAAAACACCCTTCTAAAGGAAATCTATTACTATTACTAGCTGCAGACTAAACAAAGCTAATTTCCTCTTAAAAGTCTGATCCTGGATACTGTCACAGCACTTGGAAAAGTGTTTTGTAGTTTTCCTTTACCTTTTTACTTGCTTTAACACTGGAGACAGTATAGTTAAAACATAGCTCCTCTTGTCTAGGACTTGGGACTGTTGCATCTGGCTTTTCTAAGTATCTTCTAAGAGAGTTTGAGTTTGGTACTAATTTTTGCTTGATTAAATAATAGAGGGCAGATGTATGGTTTTAAGTGTGGAAAGTTTTTATTCCTGGCTAAGCAAATCAACAGAAGAATCTGTAAAGAAATGTTACATACTTTGTCAAGTGAAAAATCTAAGTGCTTCACTATCAATAATCCTAGCATATCTGATATTAAATAGGAAATATTTATCTGTTGGTGTTTGAAAATTATGCATGATACAAACCTGGAAGCTTTTTTCATCTTTATCTTTTTCCCATCCTTAATTTACTAGGCTTCATCTCCCATAATGACAGGAAGAGCATTCCGAAGGATTAAGTGTTAATATTTAATAGCATTACTTAGTTGTTTAGGTCTGTATGGACACTGGCTACTGTTCTTCTGAAAACTAGAATTGCACACACAGTACTGAGGTTGAACCTGTTGGGTGGAACAAAGCTCAGTTGAAGCTTTGTATTTGCTTTACATCAGTGAAATAGCTGCAAATGTTCTTTTAGCTGCTGTGAGTTGCTTACTATCCAGCAACTTCATTATATTGGAGAGAACCTGGAAGATACTTCTGTGCATATAGAATGCACTGCTACTGCTTTTCTGTTAAAGGCTTTAGTCTTCTGTACAAAATCAGATGTGCATTTAATAGTTATTAACTGGAAGTTAAACTGTATTTTGTTTTCCAAGGTGGTTAAACAGGATGGTTCAAAGGGAATTGCGCACGTTTACTTGTTTGCTCCAGAGATTTTCCCAGACATGGATCATAGTGTCAATCGACAGATCAAAAATGCAGACTTGTGGAAGCATCAGAAAGATGTTTTCTTGAGTGTTGCACCCAGTGGGACAAGCTCCACAAAAGTGACAAGTGATGCTGTTTCAGCTCTACGGTTAACTGGTGGAAGGCTAGAGAAGAATTTCTCTGATTCAGCCAGAGAACCTAGCAGTGCAGTGTCTACCACTGATATGCCTCCACCTCTACCCTTGTCAAAGACTGGTGAGCTCATGGATGTCTATGTCTCATTGGCCTGCCATCCAGGTCACTTTATTGTCCAGCCTTGGAAAGAGCTACATAATCTGGAAGCCCTAATGGAAGAAATGCTTTTGTACTACAGCAGGGCAGAAGA
The DNA here is from genome assembly GCF_949628215.1 of Phalacrocorax aristotelis. Classification (NCBI taxonomy): domain Eukaryota; kingdom Metazoa; phylum Chordata; class Aves; order Suliformes; family Phalacrocoracidae; genus Phalacrocorax; species Phalacrocorax aristotelis. The sequence continues at coordinate 13,314,688 of NC_134311.1, read as the reverse complement.
GAAACCTGTGAACATTGACAAAAACAAGCTGTATGCAGCTAAAATTGAAAATCAGTAAGTAGATACTTAAAAAGATCTTTGAAGGCTAGCCTAGCTCTGCTTTGCCCGCATTGTTAACAAGGCGGCAGATGTCCGATGATATCTGAGAGATTGAGGGACTAAATGACATTGCAGTCTCTTCATGTTTCCAGATTGTAGTTGGAAAAGTTTACTTCTATTCAGATAACACCAGATGTGGGAAGCCTGAGACATGTTGGTTAAGACCTTTTAGTCGTATCTTATTTTTCTGGTGCCTTCACAGCGTGTGAATACAAATTGAAATAATCTATTCTTGTTCTCCCCCTTTTTAGGTGGTACAGGGTCATAATAAAAGGAATTCTTAGAAGTGGGTTTTTGTCAGTGTATGAGCTGGACTATGGTAAACATGAGTTTGTCAGCGTAGAGAAAGTACAGCCGCTCATGGATGCATTTAGAAAACTACCTTTCCAAGCTGTAACAGCTCAGCTTGCAGGTAGGTAGTAAGCAATACAATTTTTTTTTGTTAAAGTCTTACATCAGTGGGGATACCAAGTGAACAGAATTGCAAAGTGGACAAAGCCAAAGGTTAGTGATGTAACTGGTTTTTTGCTAGAGTAAGCATGTACCTGCTTGCAAAAAACATGCTTAATGCATGCACGTTTATGTCATCAAAGTAGCTCTGCTTTTCTTCTTGACATAGGTGATGATGATTCTGTTCTATTCTTTGGTATTTTTTTAATTTAATGCAGCACTTATAGTTACCATGTATAAAACCGAAGATTGCTTGAACTTTCCCAGCAGCTGCTTTTCATTGTCATAAATATTCATCATTTCATGTATGTGGTGTTTAATATGCAAAGGACACAGGAAAATCACAACTAAATGGTTTTTGGATCCTTAAGCATAACCCATTACGAAGTATGGAAGTTTTGATGTATCTGTTGATAAGATCTTATGTTCTGAGTATGCTAATCTACGTAAAGTTAGGAACTGGATACTGAGTTTCTGGATAATTTTTTTATATATATCTTGCCCCTACTGAATTTGCTATTTTCCAGTGCATATTTAGAATCCAAAGTTGCCTGAAACATATTGGCGTTCTCAAACAAGCAAAAACATTCCACAAGGAGGGTGGGGGCTTTCAACAGATTTAAATAAGATTAACTTCCTTGAGATTATGGGGCATAGAACCTGCATACATCTGATAGAATTTTAAAAATGAAACTTGGTCTCTCCTTGATGTCTTTTCTTTCCTTTTCCAAATTTTTCTTTCATTTCTGCGTTGCTTTCAGATGTATGCATCTCCTCTTACTCCGTTGCTGTTTTCTGCCACTGTCTGGTCAGCACTAGTCTAGACTTCAGTTACAGAATACGCTTGTCTGAAGTGGCAGGCCGCGGAGTTGGTGCTCTGATCCTAGGTTGCCTTCTGTGGATCTGCTTTCCTGCATAGCCTCAGTGTGACCTTGGGGGTTGCTTTAAACTAGTGATGATGGATCTGTTACCGACAGGCTGGGGTCCTAGGAGTGCAGTGCTGAAATGAAGCTGATTTCTAGCTGTGCCTGTCTACTGGGGTAGTACAGGATCCAGCTGAGCAAGTCTGCAAGTCGTCCAATTTTCCTGCTTCACAGAATCCCAAGTAGCTAGTTAAGTTGGCCTCTGAGCTGCTTCATGTTGTCAAAGCAGGCCAGCTGAGCCCGGAAGACCGGTAACTATTGTCTTGCTATTTTCCACTTTTTTCTCTTTTTTTCATGTCTGCTACCTCTCAGTCTCTGGTCTATTTCTGTGTAAAATCCCATTTGCTTCCCCACCAGCCTTTCCTAGCGTTAATTACCCTTTCTTAACTGTTGATGAACTGTTGACTTCTCATTCCTTCTGTAACCTGCAAGGAACTGTGTTCCTGTGCTGTCCTGTCCTATCAGTAGCAAGCTGCTGCTAACAGTAAAAGCAAAGTGTTGTCACTTTGCTGTTTTGCTTCTTTTATCCATGAGTAGTTGTTTGGGTATTCATGCACGATATTTGAGCCCCTTGAGTCTAGATGCTGGACACCAGCGGTGGTCTGGGAAGACTGAATTCCAAGTCTGCAGGAGCCACTTCTTTCTTGGTGGATTACACAGCCGTATTCAAAACCTGTTTGGGTTCTAGCATCACATCCCTGAGCACACTTGACTTTGTGGGATGCTGCTCTCAGAAAAGTAGCAGCAGTTGTGAGGCATTCAGGCAGCATTTCTCTTTGCTTCTGCTCTCTGCAGATCTGGTTTGGGACTTGAAGATCTGGCAGATGTTTTAGTAGCTGATGCTGCTTGAAATGAAGAAAACTTAATCTAAAGCAAGGCCAACAGAACAAATAATTTCAGCAACCTCAGGCAGAAGACAAAGAAATAGTTTGATTTGAAAGGTCTTTAGTTTCCTTTTTGACATGTTTCCTAACATGCCTTGATCATGCATGGCAGCTGATATACTTTGAATTACTCAGTCCATGCATTTGCCTTTCACTTCTGCAAACTTATCTGTATATTTAGACTTCAGTAAAAAGTAAATGTCCTAGTCTCTGTGATAATTAAGCTTGTTTGTGTGGGAGATGAGTGAGCTTGAGCTTCTTTCCTAGAGTTAAGATGCATTCAGTAGCACTTGAACATCTGTTTTCTCAAGTATTTAAACTCCCCACAGTTCTTTATAAATGTAATGATTCAGATTGGTCTAGTCTATAAATGACCTTCTGTTTTGCTTTACATTTGTCCTAGGAGTGAAGAGCCAGCAGTGGTCAGAAGAGGCATCAATAGTGTTTCGGAATCTTGTAGAGAAGAAACCCTTGGTGGCACAGATAGAGGCAGTTAATGAAAGCACTAACCCTTGGGATCGAAAAATAGTGACTTTCCTTGTGGACACATCTCTTCCAGATACTGACATATGGATTCATGATTTTGTGTCTCAAAGTCTTGTGGAATTTTCAAAGGATGATTAGTTGCCACTTCTGAAATGTAGCAGCTCAGATTCTTTAGCAATAAAATAAGTAACAGGCTTTGAAGAGAAATATACCTACTACATGGCATTGAACATATGAAGGTGATAAAACTGAAAAATAAGTGTTCTGTGAAAAAAGTTTGTTTAACAAGTTTAGGATCTGTTGACTTTCTGAAAATTTGCACTTTGTTTACCATTGTAATGCTAGAATGTTTGGGTGAAAATATTAAAAAAGATATTTATCAATAAAACAATGTTGACCTTTGTTCTTCTCACCTTTCCCTAATTTTGGGGGGCTTTTTATGTCATAGCTATTACTTAGAACCATTACTCAGACCCATTACTGGGTAATTCTCCCTTTAACTAGCATTTTTATTACTTTGGAAGCATGGAAGCAGTCCTCAATATTTCTGAATTTAGTGCCAGAGACGTGCATTATTGATGGGGTTTTCCCCCTTCCTTAACTTCATAAGAGTTGAATAGTTGAAAGTGCCTTATTTGGAAGACTGCATTTGTGGGGCTTAACTTTCACAGAAGGGTATGCACTTTGTGTGCTTACTAGTCTGCTTGCTGTTCTTTTGCAAAGATACCACTTTTCTGAATTCTCCACTCCCCTCCTTGTCCCCCTCCCCCGACCGGTTGTTAAATTCAAGGCATTCCTTTCCCTCTTTTTCAATAGCTCGTTTTCATGTGTGCTTCTGACAAACTTTCAAGGACTGCTGCCCCCTGGAGACAGGAACAAGCAACATCCTGTAAGCACATGGATAGGTGCTTTAAGTCTTCTGAACGCAGTATTTTGGGCCTACTCTAGAGGCTACTTTATTTCTGGCCTTAGAAGAAGCCTCCCCTGGTTAGAGGAGGTGTAGACATATTTCATAGTCTGCTGCCTAGATTTAAGGTTGCCTGCCATAGTCCCTTAAGACTGTTAAACACAGTATTAAAGCTTTACACAGTAAATGCCAGCAGAAGGAATTTCTCTGCTGTGTATAGCTGTATAATCTTTCTAGTAATACACAAGCTGAGCTAAGAAATTCTGCCAGCATGCTGTCTGCACGGGTAAAGGAGACTGGACAGAAAGGTGCAGTGCATATGTAACATTAGGATGGGAGAAAGAAAATGCATGCAAATATTCTGAGTAAACAAGCTGTTGAAGCATGTAAGACTTATATTTGCACTCTCTTAATTCTGGTGTAGTTCTGGAGGAGGTCTGAGCTAAGCAGCAGGGAGTCCTCTTGGAAGTCTGGTGAGCATCTCTCTGCCTGGACTGTACTAACACACTGCTAATCTAATGCAAAATGCTACTTAACATGGTCCTGTCCATATTTAAGTATGCTGAGGTGAGACACACAAGTGTACTTGCTGAGAGAGAAGTTACATTCATGCCCAAGATAATAATATTTTTCAATATTAATCAATTTATTCTTCAGCTGCCACTGCAGAGAAGGTGAAGAATGCAGGTGAAGGAATCAATGCGATGGCAAACTGCTGTAAGGATGAACTTCCATGAAGAAGTTTCCTTCTGTGTAGGACTGCTTCTGAGCCTGAAGCTCTTGAGTGGTGCAGATGAGGCAAGCAATTAGGATGAGACAAGCACTTTCCTGAGCTCCTTCATAGAGTGAGAGTTTTCCTGTGTCTCTAAGAGAATATATCACCTTTGTCCGCACCCTTGCAGAGTTTGATGGCCAGTTAGTTCATCATTGTAATGGCATAGGGCGTTTTGCTGGAACTGTTTTGCAGTTTGCCTGGTTGTGTGAGAAATGCCTGTGCTGTGTTTGCATCCTTTGAGGCTTGGGGATCTGCTGTTGGCCAGTAATTGATATGCACCTATGAAATGGTGGAGCAGGCTTTGAGATTCTACACTTTTACTATTAGGGGAAAGAGCCTGGCAGATGCTCAAGAGACTCAACATGCTTCTTGAGCTTGTTGTCTGCTACTTCTGGAGTATGCCTCACCCTCCCCTTGGTTGTCAGTGGCTGCTCCAGAGTATAAAAAGCCCAAATCAGAAGGAAGGACAATATTCATGTGATCTCATGCATTTGCACAGCTCAGTGCAGGAGTTGGCGTAGTCTGCTTGGTGTGTTGGTACAACAGAGTGCAGTCCAGTTGATCAGCAAACCCAAGAGCACCACTTTCCATGTGGTTAATCATTTTAGGCAAGCACTGAACATATACCCAACCCAGTTATTTACACAATGCTGTGTTCAGTCCATACACCACATCCAGAGGCTGCACTGAGATGTCTCCCCGCCTTCACACCCGCTATACAGTGCCGCCCCTGTCTGCAGTAGCTCCATTACAAGTCCATTATGCTACAGGTACTTAGTTACTTATAAGTTACTTAGTTATTTACCTACTGTCTTCTTTCACTGTCCAGGATTTTGGTTACAGAGCTACGGTTTTACTCCTGCTTTTAATGTTACTTTTTTTACCCCACTGACCAGCCTGTAAGATCCTCTGGTACATTTGCTAGCTGACCTGCTAGTGCTGTTTGAGTACATTTATTGCTGTGGCTTTGAAAAACATGCAGAAGGTGTTGGCTGTACACAATATTGAACACTTTAAGTTTCTTGAAGTTCCTGATCCATGAAGTAGTTAGCATAATTAGTAGTTAGTCTGCAGTCCCTAGGAGGCATTAGACCTGCCTGCTGGGTCTAAGTAGTTAATTCACTTCAACTTCAGTTTTTCAGCGGTCTCTGTTTGGGGTTTGTTGTGAATGGTTTCTCTGCTTTTGTGAATGCACGACACCTCACCAGGGGCGCTTCCGCAGCCTCTGTCTGAATCGAGTAGGCGGTGGAGTTGCTGTTTCATGTGATCTTTCCATTCTGATGGTTATTAGAAATGCCTCCACTGGAATGCTGCATGCAGTTCTGGGCACTTTCCTACAAGAAAGATGTGGATTAATTACAGAGAATCCAGACGAAAGCAAGAACAACAGAAGCCTAGAAAACCTGTCTTAATTAGAAGGATTTGTAGTTAGTCTGGATAGGAAAAGGCTAAGGAGGGGAATGCTTTCAGAAATTTTCACTGATAAAGAATCTGGTTTTATACGTAGGGAAAATAGGACACGTAAGGGCTTTAACTGCAGACAGGTAAGTTCAGGTTAGGTGTTAGGTGATTTTTCTAAAGAGAGGGGGAAAGCCTGGAAATGAAACTGGGACTCCAGTTTCATTATAAATGCCAAAACCAGGTAGGATGTATCTGCAGAAGCCCATCTGATCCTCCCTTGGGACATAGAGATGGAGAGTGTAATTCTTGGGACCCCACCCGGGATAACCTTCCAGCCAGAAAAAGGGAATCTGACATTTTTAGACATGTTTTGAGGATCACCGTGAATTTTGTAAACCAGAAAATGAACATTCATTACCTAGGGGAAACAGATGACACTATAACAATTAAAAAAAACAAAGCAGATCTCTTACTTTCCCAAGGCTGTGAACAATAAGCACTTTCAAACCACCTCTTTTCTGCTTATTCCATCTCAGCTGTATTTTGTTAAGCATACAAAGTTAGTTTACCTGTTCTACTCTCCCAGTATGTTCACCCCAGATTGTTTTGAGGAACTCTGTTTTGTCAGAGAAATGCAAGAACCCTCCTTACCATCCCAAAATGAGTTCCCACCTCCAACGTTTCCACTCCTGGACTACTCTTTCCCCAATAGGGGAGACTTGTGTTGCAAAGCATTTTGTCTCTGCGTTTTCAGCACAGTCATCCTTTGTTCTCACAGTTGCTGCACCTCAGGCAAACCTTTGAGAGCCTAGATTCCCATGTGCTGATTGTGTTAGACAAGAAAAGTGAAGAAAAATCATACAGTGAAAAAAAAACTCACTTCAAACCTTCATAATGCCTGAGACCTTCCTTTTGTGTTCTTTTGTTCATTGCTGATAATTTCACACTGGAAGTCTTGAACAGGATAATTGTCCTGCCCTGTGAAGTTAGAACTTGGCTGGGGCAGGAGGAGCTTGTGACCTGAGTGGACATGCTTCAGGCATCCTGAGCCGTTTCCCTGAGAGCAGTTTTGGAGAGGGGCTTAGGTGTAGTTGGAGTTAGTGATACTTTCTGTCTTGTGAACGGTGCTGCAAGGTGCATTACTTGCAGCAGGCGCTACTGCAGAGTGTCATGGCAGACAGCTGAAAAAGAAGCGTCACTGATACTTACACTGAAAATTAATGTGCTGAGGAGCTGGGTTAATGTCTTGCCTGGTGGAGACAGGCTGAGTGCATTCTAAGGGGACTGTAGCACTCCTTGAGCTAGCTTGTGATGCTCACAAAGCTAGATCTGACAGCAGCCAGATGGGATAAAAATTAAGTGTCTTTCAGAGCATAAAGCCAACATGGGCTTGTAGTGAAGCTTGGTAGTGCCAGTGGATCCCTACCCAAGGTCTCGCAGCTTGCACACCCTTGAGGAAGGCAGTTGGTAAGCAGGTGGTATCAATACTGGCATCCAGGTTTGTCTGATCTGGTATCCATCAGGCTTCTTCAGCCTGCAGTAATTCAGGCCTTTGGGCCTGTCAGTGGGTGACTTGGGTCGCTCTAAGTGCCCTTTTCACTCCTGCCAGCAGCTGGGATGATGCCAGTGACTTGTGCCATAATCCTGCTTACCTCCACGAGGCGTACACTGAGTCTGCTGCTTGGCAGTCTCCCCATTTGTATCCTGTGTTTGGCTGAGCTGTAAGCGCTATTTCCAGGCATAACCACAGATCTTGCTCCAAATGCCATGGGACACAGGACCTCAGTGCCAGCCAGGACAGCTGCATGAAGGTACCATCATGTTGACTTGGGGCCATTTTGAGATGAAGGGCATGGCTGGGAAGTGTGGGGCTGGGGAAGTATTCAGGTGGACTGCCCTCCTCCAATACACCCGGGGCCCTCTCCGCTCTTGGCTGTGGCTGCTGGTGGAGACCAGACAGCAGAGATGAGGAGGAGCTTGGGGCTGATACTTTGTGGGAGATTTGTTAAAAAAGATTATAGGACAAATCCATGGGGCTTTATGGTGACTCGAAGGTGAGATAGGGGAAAGGAGATTTAGCAGCAGCGTTATGAACGCTGTTGGCACCACAAGGTTGGAAGGCAGCTCTCTGGGCTGATGGCAGGCTTGGAGCTGCTTTAGGAGATGGCTGTCACTGGATGTATGGGGCAAAGTGACAGGGAGTAAAATAAGACACAGATTTAGTAGGTGCACTGATACCGATGGCGTTTGTGGCAAAGCTGCTTTTGCGCTTGCACCTGCAAAGCGCCACTGGCATGGCTAGTGGGGTTGTGTCCTGCCAGAGGCCAGGGTGGCTTGGTCTGGCCGAGGTTTGAGACTCCCCCCGGACTGCACCAACCTTCCCGGGGAAGCCGTTTTTGCAGTCTCCACGTCAGGGTGCTTCGCGGCAGCGTGTGCCCCCGTGACCCGAGGCATGCACACCTTACGGGGCTTCCCAAAAGGTAGTTTGCCGAGGCGGCTGGCTTGGCACTCTGGAGGAGGACGCCAAGGGACAAAAGGCAGGCTGCAGTGTGCCTAAATCCGTAACAGCAGGAGAGTCCTTTTGGGAGGGAATGCTGCCCTCGCTGCTGGGGGGCGGCCGCCCGCGCAGACCCGGCAGTCTCCGCCGCACGCCGGGGACGGTCGGTGAGGGTTTGCCCTCCCGCCTGCGGGAAAGCACAGACCAAACGCGGGACCCGGGGCGGGGGCCAAGCCGGGCATGGCCGCTCCCGGCCGGGAGGGGCGACGGGGCCGGCCCCCGCTGAGTGACGGCCGGGACGGGGCCAGGGCCGAGGCCGGGTCCGGACCCCCGCCCCCCGCAGCGGCGGAGCCGGCGCGGGTAGGACGCACCGCCCGGGCTCGGCTCGGCTCGGCTCGGCTCAGGCTCGGCTCGGCTCACGGGTGCGGTAAGCGGGTGGCGGGCCCGGCCCGGCCCGGCCCGGCCCTTATCTGGGTAGAACATTTGGCCGGCACCGGGCGGCATCGGCTCGACATAAATAGCGGCCGCCTCCGTCCCGCAGTGCGCAGGGGTGACTGCCTGCATCGCTGCCTGCATGCGGGTTTGCTGCCTGGCTGCCGGGAGGCCGTGCCCGGCAGCCCGCGGGGAAGGCGCGGGGCCGGCAGCCGGCGGTGCACACGCGTGTCCGCGGCGGGGCGCGGGCGGGGGGGGTGGCGGGGGAGCGGGCCCTGCGCCGCGCTCAGCCGGCTGCCGAGGGCGCCGGTACTTGCTTTTTTGCTGCTGTTGCGTTTGTAACCCTGGGAGCTCTGCCAGGAAACGGTTCTCCAGCGGATGGATCATAGAAAGCTGCACTGCATTTGTACGGGAGAAGCAGAAATTGGCGGGGGAAAAGACTTCTTGAGTCCTTGTGGTCTATTTTCCACGGCCACCCTTTGTCCGGCTTGAATCAGTCACTGCCTTGCTGGAAAGATGCTGCCTATCTCAAAGATAACTTTCCTTGGCTCAGCTGGGCACTGCTTCTGCCCCCGCTCACATGCCATCCTGACGTGCTTCTGCTTTTGAAATGGTCCTGGGTGGTTTGTTGGGCAGAACCCGATGCCCACTGTCCCCCTCTGGACTGGCTGCCCAACCCCTAGGCAGAGGTCCTCTCTCTAGTTGCTTTACATCTTTCCTTGTGTATTGGGCCTTGTGCCAGGAAGGTGCTCAGCCACATGGCCCAGTTTATTTTTAGGTGCATACAAAATCCCTTCCTCATGCATGATCTGGCAGCTGAGGCAGGCGTGAAGAATTAATTCCTCGTTTCTCACCAAAGACACAAGATTTGTGCCGAGAGGTGGCACCTTCTCTCAGACTAGCTGGACAGCACAAATACTGGGCAACTTTTTGAGCATGCAGGCACTACTTGAGGTTATGGCAGTGAGCCCTTCATCTTTTGTCTTCTTGGAAGGAGGAGTGTGGCTACAACATTAAAGCCAAGCACTGTCTTGCTGGCACCGCAGTGGCCAGAGCCAAATGCCTTTTCCAGCTGTGTAGAAGAGTCTGCACTGTTGTCTCTTAACAGCCTTTGTCCCTGCTGCCCTAATGTACATGCATTTGGGTATCCCAACAAGCACACTACATTGTATGCTCACTGCTGCTAATTTCAAGGTCTCTGTTTTCCTCCTCTCAGGGCTCTCTTCCCCCCCCCCCCTTTCAGCATTACTTGGTTTTCCAGCCTGACTCCTCTTCTTCTTTTTGCCACACATTTCTCAGCTCTGATGGTCTCCTGGCTTTTCTCCAGATAATATGTTTTTCCATAATATTGGGAATATATTGCTGCCTCCCCTCCTGCTTAGTGTATTTGGGAAAGTCAAACAGATGCAGAGACAGCCTGTTCTATCTGATTATTGATTTCCTTTGCCCATGTTTTACTTTGTTTCACCCAAAGGAGAGGTTGGTTTACCTTTTCAAGAGATCCCGAATGATCATTTTGTAAGAAGCATCTGTCCCCTGTTGCTGGATGTGTAATTCCATCCCCCAGAGCAATGTGCTACTGAATGTAGTGTTTGCAGATGAATTGTTTTACTTTTCTGTTTGCTGCTTCACTGTTTTCCAGGCATGTGGAGTTTTTGTGAAATCCTGGCAGAGCTCAAGGGGAGGAGGCTGGTATCTGGTTTCTGATTTTTTCCTCTATAGCTGACAGCCATTTGCAAATCATGAGCTAGGAAGACTCTTGTCATCACTTCTCTGTTCCAGGCAGGGACTTGTACTTAAAACATATTTACTTTGTAAAACTACCAGACCCTTGGAAGAAACAGGAGATAAAATTTGTGTTCCATGGCTCCATGTGCTAAACAGCCACATGTTTTTTGTCACAGGACTCCAGCACTGCCAGTGGCTGAGCAGTTCTCTAGTCCATCCCCAGCTTACAGCAGATCTCTCCTCAGCCAGGGAGGTTGTGGCTTTGTATGGCCTATGTCTAGAAACCCCCAAAAATGGAGAGCCCACCTCCCTGGTGCCCTGTCTCAGAGATGCATCACCACCCTAGGAGGGAGTTGTTCCTATTTGTTCATGGTGAATGAGCTAAACACATACCAGAGGCTGCCCTGGGTCAGACCAAAGTCTGTCCAGTCCAGGATACTCTGGCTGGCAGCAACCACTAGCAGATGCCCTGGGAGAAGCATGGAAGCAAGGCTACAGCGATGCTTCCCCAGCACTTTACCCTGTTCCAGGCCTGTGCAGTTTAGTAGCTCTCCCAGCTGGAGGTGGTCTCTTTGTTTTTTCAGGCCTTGGAGGATTGTGTGAGGGTCCCATCTCTGTTAAATGTCTCATTCAGATTTGATGCACAGTGTACACCACGTGGTGATTGCTGCTGGAACAGTCCTCATTTTGCACTGGTGCTGCTGGAACAGTCCTCATTTTGCTCTGGTATTCAAGCATCAACCTATCTACAGCTTATTAGCTGCACGTTGATGGAGCATTTAACTTCCCCGGCCGCACTAGCAGCTGGGTGGGATCAGGAACATGCAGATGTGGGTGTGTTACTAGCAGCTCACTGTGCTTTGCTGAGGCAGTCTGTCAGGGTCTCTGTGTTACAGAACATCGCTATCACCTGTTGAAGGGCCTGAGGCACTGCTCAGTGCAAGGCAGGAGCCTTTCTGCTCCTGTGTTCACGTGACATCCATCAGGTTCAGCTGCTCCCTGCAACCTGAGTGTGCCAGAGAAGCAGGAGTCCACCTGAGGACTAGCGGAAGTTCAGGCAAGAAACCCTGGATACCTTTTCTGAGCAGATTGGGCTGGCTGTGAACTTTCCAAGTGGAGGGGTTCAGGTTACAGAGCAGGAACTGAGTGCATAGTGTCACTAATGACTCAAATGTGCCCACTCACTTTTCATAGGGATTATTAATTAAGCAATTAGGTACATGCCAGGTGCATGAGAGAACCTCACCCCAAATAGGATAACACATAACTGTGTTTACAAATGCATGCCTTAAAAATATGTAAAGGGGCGATACAGCTGGAATGGTTTGTATTTGGGCTTTGGCAGAGTTCGACCCCATTATGTGTTGCCTGGTCACCAAACATCGAGGCTATTTGCTGGGTGGCCCTGATAAGAAAGACTACTTGGTAAGAGCCAGTATTGAGTTGTGTGGTTTGCTGGCTGCAGGAGTGGTGAGGAGAGGAGGGCCAGGAGATACAGCCAGTTTCTGAGTATGGGGTTAGGAACAAGGTGAGCTGCATCTCCTGGCGCACAAGGGGAGAGGAAGGTGCAGCCAGCATAAGACTTCCCTCAGCACCAGTGGATGAAGGGAGAGGTCACTTCGGTCGAGCACAGGGAGCTTTCCCTAGTGTGTGCATGACCTTGGACAAGAAGCCATTTGCTGTGGATCTGTCAAGTTCAAGGATGGAAGTGCCAGCTCCAGCATGAGGATCCCCATGGGGATGCAGTAGCATCATCAGTAAGTGTTGACTATGGTGTATTGAACTTCACTACTGTTGGGTCCTGGGTGTTGATGATAAATCCAGATAGCATTACGTGTTTTGCATGGCCAGTATGTCATTTAGGGAGGCAGAAGTCATGATGTTCTTTGATAGATCCAAAATGCCTCCTTCCAGAAGTTTCTTTTCAAATACAAATTTCAGTGTGTGTTAGGTTAACAGCTGCTGGTTGTGAGGAGTTTATCGAACCCCAGGAAATCCAGATCTTCCTTGGAGAAGTCTGAGCTTCCTGAAGATTCCCGATTGGATTTCATTAGGCATGGGCCTCTTGGAAGCTGAAAGGCTGAGGGGCTCAGTCTCTCTAGTTGATGGCTGGCTTGCCTTGGAGCAGTGAGGGTGGGTGCTTGGGCTCTGCTTTCAGCATCTGATGTGACAGAGCTTCTCACTGTCTGCAGCACCCCCTGTCTTTTCTCTGTCCATTCTTCTCATCCAGGGGATGAATGTCCTGGCATTGCCCAGCTCTGCTGTGGAAAGCCTGAGGTGTGAAGGTACGCCTGATGTGCACTGCTTACTGATCAGGGGCTGGGAACATCAGCTACCTCGTATGCTCTGTTTTATGGAGAATCATTCAAGATGATGCTTGGCTACTCTGCAGGCTGAACAAAGGCTTCTCAGCATGATAAAGCTGCAAAGCAAGATGCTGTGATGGTCTCCTGGAGGCTGAGTGACTCACTCTTGCGCCACAGAAGCAAGGGACTTAGCCAAGGTGTCCTTCAGCCATGTCTGAGCTCATGGTGGTTTGAACAGTTTGTTTCAGGGGAAGGCAGCAAAACCCCCTTGTGTTGAACCAGAATCAGAATTCAAACTTGAATCGCAGCAGTGAGGACTTTACTTCAGTGGGACAAATTGAGTGCAGAAAACAAGTTTTTGTGAAATGTAAGGTGTCAGCTGGGAGCCCAATTCCCATCCCGTGTAACCTCCTGGCATTCAGAGGAAGAACTTGGGCAGCTGGAAAGACCTGTGCATTCTTCTGAGACTGTCACAGAAAGTTTACATGGGAAGGGACCTCTGGAAGTTGTCAGTCCAGTGCCCTCCTCTGAGCAGGGCCAGCCTCAGAGCTAGATTAGGTTGCCCAGGACCTTGTCCAGTTGAGCATCAAATATTCCAGGACAGAGATCCCACCAACTCTGGTCCCTGTCCAAGGGCTGCACCAGTCTTGCAGCAAGGAGTTCTCCCCTGAAGAAGTCCGCTTCCGTCTGCTTCTCCTCACATCTTCTGTGTCCCAGCTTCCTGCTCATCCTGATGGCCCTGCACTGGAGTCTCTTCAGCTTGTCAAGACTTTATTGGGGGACATCAAACTGGGTGCAGCATCCAGCTGCAGCCTCAGTGGTGCCAGGCAGAGGGGACTACCCACCTCTGTGGACCTACTGGCTAGATGCTTTCTAGTGCAGCTTGGACTGCAAGTCTATGGGAAGTCTCTTGTAGCTTTAACAAGATGTTTCAGCATCTTGTACATTCAAGGTGGTGATACATAGCCCAAGCAGACCAACAGCGCTTGACACTGCAGCCTGGGTCTGTGTTTGTGGCTTGCTAAAAAGGTGCTTTCCTCTCTGGCTGAGAAAATCAGATCAGCCTAAAAAAGAATCTACAAATGCAGGAGACCATTCCCTTAAAAGGACTGGCTTTAGATATTTATCTTCCTTTCATTTCTTCGAGCCAAAGACTTGACATTTAGCAAGAACAAAGTATGTTCACTTGAAATGGGGCAAATACCTCATTTCCTGTATCGCAGCTACAGGGCATGTGGTCACCTGCAAGGCCACTGCTGGGCTCTGGTTGTGTCTGCCTGAGAAAGCACTGCTGGCTTTAGGTGTGACATTTGTACCTGTGTGCTGGGAGGACAGCATTCCTCTTCTGGCACACCTGCATTTAACTCTCTCATGACCAGGGTAACTAGTGGCCGGAGGCATCCAGTGGTCAAGACTTCGGATGCTGTGTGACGACTCTGGGGACAGATCCAGCTCTTCCTGTGCTCCACTCTGCTTTGCTACTGGTTTTTGCAAAATTTGCATAGGCTCATGTTTTTAGATGTGGTCTCAGAAGGACCTGATACGCACCTTTCCCTTTGTTGTTACTGGATCTGGCCCTAATTTGTTTGTCCCTTCTTGAAACTCCTGGGAACTGGTGATGTTGGGGTGCTCAGTGACTCAAACAGCAGGGCAGCTGTGGAGTTGGGCTGTTGCACACCAGCATCCAGCTATGCTGGGATGCAAGCCCAGGATTTGCAAGCCATCCTGTGAGCTACAGGACCAGCAGAAACTCACTTTTTGGTGGATAGATGTCCTTCATCCCTACAACCCCACTGTGTCTGCCCCAGCTCTACCACTTGTAATGCCTCACCCTTTTCCAAGTGCTCCTGGTACCCTCCCTTCCTCTAGACATCTCTGCAAATGCCCTGGCTCTCTCCTTCATCCCCTGACTGTTAGCCAAAGGAGATGCCTGGGCTTGCTCCACTTTACATCTGTGCTAATGGATCCTTCTCATGCATGTGCAGCTTGACAAGGTTTGAAGCCTGTATGAGATTTCATCAGAGATACCTAATGGCTTTAAGCTTTATCAGAGGACTGAGAAGCCACATAAAAATATGGTCTTTATTTAGGAAACCAACTGGAGCTGATTTGCTCCTCTCATCTGCACAGCATGCATCTTGGATTTACACCAGGATGATTCACTGAGGTCTAAGTGTATGCACAGAAAGTGCTTAACTCGTCTTGATTTTGTAGGAAATGGTCACTTGAGGTATGTATAGTTTCTTTAAAAAAGCGCTGGTATTTATCTTTAAAGTTATGCTAAAAGCCAAAGAAAATAAAAAAGAAATTGTAGCAACTACAGAGGTGTTGGTGGACATTGGTTTATTATTTTTATACTGTAAAAGTAATAGCGCTGAACTTTGACTCAGGTTTATACTTAAGCTATGAAAAAATCTCATCAATCACTTCCCTGTATGAGTCAAATAGGAACTGATCTCAAGCCAGACTATCCCTCACGAGGTTAACTCCTGCGTCCGGTGCTGCTTAAAAACAGCTTTCATCCTGAATAACTTTCTGCCTTCAAAATTGGCAATTTTTTCCAAGAATCATCAGTACCTATGCTGGTGACACTTGATGGCCAACCTCTTATCTCAGAAAACAAGACCTTGGTCTTCTTTCTTATTTCAAATCAATGAAAAAGTTTCCTGGTAGATTTGAGGGTTGTTTGGTGGGGGGGAATGTTCATTTCTTCAGCCGTGGCTCTCGTTGGCCTCTGCCTTTTGCTGGTGATTCAGTGTTACTGGTGACTCGGGATGCACCAAACCCTCCCACGTGCTGCAGTCCCTGGCTGTGGAAGTGACAGCCGTGTGCTGCAGCCTGCCACGAAATGCTGAAATCAGGATCAGATTGGACTGATAACAGAATTTATCACCGAAAAGCCTTGTATCTTCATTGAAGTTAGTTTCTCTTTCTCCCTGTGTATGTATGAAGACAAAAGGGCTTTCTGTAATTTCCTGCTGTTAGCATGCTGTGCACATGGGAGTTGTGCAGTTAGAGGCTGGGCTTTGCAACATGAGCGTGTGCAAGGCCGCCATCGCACTGCACTACACAGCACCCAGGGGAAACCAGTCTCTGTGTTTTCTCTATGACATTTTTGTGTTTTCTTCGAATTTGTCTTGCTCACTGCTCTTTCTGTCACTTTATCCCATTCTGCTTTCCCATTTGTTCTTTTTCCTGGGGCTGTCAGAGCACTGAGGGATGACCCGCAGGGTCATCCAACTCAGCGGTACAAGTGCTGCTCCACAGCCTCCCCGAGCAGCCTGCTGCAGCCCGAGCCCGTTGCTGCATAGGGCACAGTGGTCCTGCGTGGGTCACATTCCCTGGGTCTCCACTGTGAGGACATCAGTGCTGCTCTCAGGTTTTGGTGCCCCAAAAAGGGCACAGCACTGTAAGGGGGCCGTACCAGTGCAGAACAGTGAAAGGAGTATTTCCAGTGTCATATGGGGTGGTTTTAATTTTTACTTGTTCTGCAGTATTTGTTTGTTCGGCTATTTTCAGAAAGAAACTGTTCCATCCCCCTCATAATCACAAATGTTGCCTTTTTGTTTGGTTTTGTTTCCCTATATTCATGATAGGATCAGTCTTCCCTGTAGATGACCTATGGTGTGTGTTCAGCTACTATCTGATTTAATTTTTCTCCTTGAAACTTTTTATTGGTCTTCATGCATGCCAACTTCTGTGCCCTTCGGACTTACAAAGTGCAAGTGTTTGGCCTGTCTTCTAATGTGTCTGCTGAATACTTTGGACAGTGAGAGCTAATATCTTGCTAGTCATATGAATTTCAAATTTTTGAGGACTTCAAGTTGTAATAGAGTCAGTCTGTGCAGCTTCTGTATATTACATATATATTTCGTTGTGCTGCTGCCTTTGTTGATTGAATGCAAAGTGTATTGGTAGGTTTAATGAAAAATAGCATGAAATCAAAACTGCCATTGTAGGAAGACATTGAGAATCACGGAGTCACAGAATGGCAGGGGCTGGAAGGGACCTCTGGAGATCATCTCAACCAACCCCCCTGCTTGAGCAGGCACACCTAGAGCAGGGGGCACAGGAACGCATCCAGGCGGGTTTCAAATGTCTCCAGGGAAGGGACTCCACAGCCTCCCTGGGCAGCCTGTGCCCCTGCTCTGGCACCCTCACAGGAAAGAATTTTTTTCTCATATTGAGGTGGAACCTCCTATGTTCCAACTTGTGCCCATTGCCCCTTGGCCTGTCACTGGGCACCATTAGAAAGAGTCCAGTCCCATCGTCCTGACACCCACCCTTTAGATATTTATAGGTATTGATGAGATCCCACCTCAGTCTTCTCTTTTCCAGGCTAAACAAACCCAAGTCTCTCAGCCTTTCCTCATAAGGGAGATGCTTCAGTCCCCTGATCATCTTTGCAGCTCTCCACTGGACTTGCTCAAGCAGTTCCGCATCCTTCTTAAACTGGGGGGCCCAAAACTGGACACAGTACCCCAAATGTGGCCTCACTAGGGCAGAGCAGAGGGGGAGGATAACCTCCCTTGACCTGCTGGACACACTCCTTTTAATGCAGCCCAGGATACTGTTGGCCTTCTTGGCCACAAGGGCACATCACTGGCTCACGGTCACCTTGCTGTCCACCAGCAATCCCAGTCCTTCTCAGCAGAGCCGCTTTCCAGTAGTTCAGCCCCCAGCCTGCACCGGTGCATGGGGTTGTTCCTCCCCAGGTGCAGGACCTTGCACTTGCTCTTGTTGAATTTCACGAGGTTCCCCTGGGCCCAGCTCTCCAGCCTGTCCAGGTCTCGTTGGATGGCAGCACAGCCTTCTGCTGTATCAGCCCCTCCTCCCAGCTTGGTACCATGAGCAAACTTGCTGAGGTTACACTCTATCCCATCGTCCAGGTCATTGATGAATATGTTGAACAGGACTGGACCCAGCACAGACCCCTGGGGAACACCACTAGTTACGGGCCTCCACCCACATTCTGCCCCGTTGATCATGACCTTCTGAGCTCTGCCGTTCAGCCAGCTCTCTGTCCACCTCACTGTCCACTCATCCAACCCACACTTCCTTAGCTTGCCTGTGAGGATGCTATGGGAGACAGTGTCAAAGGCTTTGCTGAAGTTGAGGTAAACAACATCCACTGCTCTCCCTTCATCGACCCAGCCAGCCATGCCATCATAGAAGGCTGTCAGGTTGCTCAAGCGTGATCTTCCCTTGGTGAATCCATGTTGACTACTTCTGATAACCTTCTTGTCCTCTACATACCTGGAGATGACCTCCAGGATGAACTGCTTCATCACCTTTCCAGGGATGGAGGTGAGGCTGACTGGCCTATAGTTCCCCAGGTCCTCCTTCTTGCCCTTTTTGAAGACTGGAGTGAGATTGGCCACCCTCCAGTCCTCGGGCACCTCTCCTGTCCTCCACGACCTTTCAAAGATGATGGAGAGTGGCTCAGCAAGAACATCCGCCAGCTCCCTCAGCACTCGTGGGTGCATCCCATCGGGGCCCATGGATTTGTGAGGATCTAGTTTGCATAGGTGATCCCTCTCAACCAAGGGGAATTCTTCCTTTCTCCAGGTTTGTCCTCTCTTCTCTGGGGGCTGAGATGCCTGAGGGCCAGCCTTAGCAGTAAACACCAAAGCAAAGAAGAGAGAAGAGATTTGGTGGAACAGATTTGTGGTGAATTAGGGTTAAGTCTTTCCTGAATGTCCAGAAGTGTGTGCATTTAAAATTTGAATATAATACTGCAGTTGTGTTAGAGGATCTTGTTATTTTTTGGGGGTGCAGGTACAGGGGGGGCCTGTGTTAAACCATGCTTGAACCCTAGCATGGGTCAGAGAGAGCTCTTTGTGGAGGTGGCTGTTTCAGCACATTGTATAAATGAAAATAATTGTGCTTAGGCAGAATTTACCTTTCTTATTTTTGGCAGTGCAAAGCCCTCTTGCCTTTTACAGCAGACAGGCTATTTGCTTTTTCTCCCAGCACTCATTAGCAAGATAGGGTAGAAGAGGGCTGGGATGTGGAGATAAGGGACAGCTAGTGAACATACTGGTCCTGGAGGCTGTGCTGGAGGATGAAACACTAAACCCGCTTGTTTGGCGGGCTGGGGAGCAGTGCAAAATGTCCTGCAGCTATGGGCACAGTTAGCGCTCCTTGGGAGCTGTGCTGAGTTGTTGGCACCATCCGGCTGCACCAGCAAGGCTGCGAGGGCACTGCCCCCTCCCAGCAGCTATGCTTGGGGTTCGTAGCAAACGAAATTCTCCCTGTGGGGATTTCAGCTGTGTTTCAGTATGCTCTGCACCTGTCCTGAACCTTCAAAGCCTTTGCTATATGCAGCCCCAACGTCACATCTCTGCAAGATCCTTTGAAACCTGGAGCGCTTTCCAGAGTGTTGCCTTTGTGCACTGACATCCGATGTCTGTCCTGCCTTTCGCCTCTCGGCGCTGACAGTCTCCATCCTTCTGGTGGGAGGCGACAAGGTCAGCCCTGCCGAGACTGCACGCCGGTCCCAGCTGAGCCACTGCTTGCAGGCTACCCCTGATTGCTAGGAAGGGTCTGAGGCTGCCTCTGGGAGTAGACGTCCCCAAGCAGCCAAGACAGAGATTGCATGGCAGGTGTGGGTATTTTAAGCCATTACAGGGAACTGAGCACCCTGGGGTGCTTTATCTTCTGCCTTCCTGCCTGCTCTTAGCTCCAGCTCCTTCCACAGCAGAGTAGTCAAAACTAAAAATTGAATGTGAAATACAGACTAGTCATGGTTTGTGCACTTCAATCTAAGGTCACAGTGTCACAGCACATCTCCAGATCCAGGTCCAGGCTGCTTTTCTAGATCTCCCGCATCAAAGTAATAATAATTGCTGTAACAACAAGCATTGGTTCATGGGTAATGGTGATAAAGGCTCTGCTTTTTTTCTATGCTGACCAGAAGGGCAGTCCTACTGGGGCTGAGCTGCTGGATGTGGCTCCTTGCCGGACCAGTGCATGGTTGTGTGGCTGCTGCACGTCAGTCTCACAGCTCAAGGAGCCTTGCTCTTACTGCCGCAGGGGACTGGTAAAGTGCAGGAGTGCTGGGCTCCCCACTGCCTTGCTTAGCCAAACCCACCAAGCCCCAGAGCCAGTGCTTCCTCCTTCACCCTCCCGCTGCCCTCAGCCCTGGTGCCTGCAGGTTGACTGTTGCTGCGCGGAGCAAACCAGCCTGACGAAAAGCTGACTTTCATCCTCTCAGCTCCCAGCTGTGGGAGCCTGGGCGGCTGTTCCTCCCATCAAGGAGGCACTGTCTCCTGGCGCTCTTCCTCTAAGTGGTGAGTGGCAGGAATGCGAGTGATGCAGGAATTGCCATCACACCAGTGGGAAACCAAACGTCTGACCAGATGACGGCTCTAAATTTAAGGGCTTGCTGTCAAGCCATGTGTGCGTTGATGTGCCCTTTTGTGACCAAGCTAAAGATAATTTTCCTATCTGTAACAGCAGCTGCATTATAAGTTGTATAAAGAGACTTCTCCACTAATGAAGAGCGATCATAAGAGCATGACCTGCCCTGAGAGGATGAGCAAAGCTGGAGAAATATGACTCAGAGAAGGGCTCTTATGCTCCGCAGAAGCTGAAAAGAGGCCATTTATAGAAACTCAAACAATGTTTGGCTCCTTGAAAAATGCACGGGTCTTGCTGTTATATTAATGTAAATTCCACTTGAGAGAATAGCAAAACTTTATTTAAACCATAGGGAAAGTCACTTTAAATTATCTAGGGTTCAATATTCTCTGCAAAAATTGAGACAAAAAAATGTAAAGTGCTGTGGAACAGAAGGAAACTTTCAGCAAAAAAGCAAAGTTGGATTCACTCGTGTCTGTTGTAGTGAGTGTATTTTTAACCCACCTGCATATTTTGAACAAGTTGACCTTCACAGGAGGACTACTACAGTCTTCTAGAGCTGGCAGAGGTCCAGTTATGTGCATGTGATTTTGTATGGCATTTTATATTAGGAGACATGGGACAAACCCCTGGGACAGCAGAGATTATCTGGATAGGTCATTTAGCATGTTACTCCCACTTCTCTTCTTGAAGGGTTGGTTTAGATGTGCAGCAACACTCAGGTCATCTGCTTAGCTTGCAGCAGAGCAAACACATATTGTGTCAGGGAAGGTGGGTCACTAAACATCATATTTAACTGGCAGCCTCCTGAACACGAGTAGATAATACTTCCTGATCTCCTTGTGGCTTTAAAACATGGGAAAAAGTGCCATGCACTGTAGCCTTGTGGAGGTTTGCAGGGCTCAATGATGCTACAAATCTGTCTTCCCACCTGGTGGCAACTTTGTCTGGAGTGCCATGTGCAGGGAGGTGTTACTGGGGGCTTGTAAGGGCACGAGAGCTGCAGAGTTTATGTTTATGGTTTATTGCCCTTCAAGGAAATAAATGCCTAGGACACTTGGTTAACATCTAACATTGCTTGGAGAAAGACATCTCTAGCCAGGGTCCTGTACAAAGTACTTCTCAGTGCTGCCCTGTAAGTCTGAGGCAGGGCAATGTGCTACTGAAATTGTGCCACGCTCATGACTATGGGCTGTTACTTGCATGTAGGGTAGGGACGGGGGGGCCCTGAGCAATCTGACCTGGCTTTGAAGTCAGCCATGCCTTAAGCATAAATCTTCTGCAACTCTCTGGTATTCAGCATTCCCAGGCCAGCCGGGCTGCAGTGTCCTGTTTCATGTATTCAGTGTTACGCTTCTTGTTTTCATTTCAGGTCCTGTTTCGGCATAAAAGTGAGATTCACGAGACGCCTCTAAGATGTCTTATAGAAAGGAGTTAGAAAAATACCGAGACCTGGATGAAGACAAGATCCTTGGAGCTCTGACAGAGGAGGAGCTCAGGAAGTTAGAGAATGAACTGGAAGAGCTGGATCCTGATGTAAGTCATTTTTACAGGAGATGTGCTAGGTGGTAAATCTCAGTAGATGTGGAGGAATTGGCTGCATTAGTAACCTGTATTTAAGTGGGATCCTTTGCAGAGCCTGTACTCAGTCCAAGGATGGAAGAGACAGTCCACAGATAAGCAGTAGCAATTTTGCCGTTGCAAGCATGGGCTACATTTGGGACTTTGTTTTTTTGTGATATTCCCCTGCCCTTTCCCTGGCATGCAGGCTTGGGTGTGATGAGCACTGTGATTTGTAGCACCACTGAGAGCCACTGCTGGTGCAGGACAGTAAACCTGCAGAAACTGGATCTCTGCTTCTGATTAGGCCACCTTGGAGGGAATGTTTTGGGTTTTGTGGGTTGTTTGGGGTTTTTTTCATAGCAAACTTCAAACGGTCTATATTTTCCTTCATTTGGGCAGAAATCTAAATCCCAGAGTTTTGCAAAATTGGACAAATTTTTTTTAGCAACCTCCCATCATCAGTAGGAGCTGCACATATGCAAATGCTGGGCCTTCTGGAGGCCAGTAGTGAAAGCTTTTTGGAGGCAGTGTTGTCCTGTGGCCCTAGCAGGGGATGTGCAGAGCCAACTGGCAGGCCTCTGGGTTATGGCAACGTTAGATGATGAGGCTGGGCACTCATCACTTGCCAAGTGAGAAATTGTTCCTGCAACACGCAGTTAGTGTTTCTGGGGGAAATGATGGGCAGTGTAGATTGCATCATCAGTATTTTTAATTGCAACATGGGAAAATAATTAAGAGGTGGCAGGCTAGCTCCTGGGATTATGCGTATGAGCTAATGGGTTGGTCACAGCTGCCTCAGAAGACACAGAGTCAGGCAGCATTCTGTGAAAATTGCAGAAAGCTAAAATAATCACTAACATCTGTCTGTACAGGTGTAGCCTGAGTACAGGTGTTAAAGCATGAAGATTGCATGGTGACCTGTCATGACCTCAGGCATGAAGCCTGAGGAAGCAAGCTGTTTCCTATGCCTCCCTGCTTGTGCATTAGCACAGTTCTATTCTGTTGTCATCCAAGGTGGCCTGAGTCTAGTTGCTTCCTATTAGTCATTTTTCTTCCCAGGCTTTTCACTGATGCAGATTTAAATTATAATGAATTACTTTTATTAGGTGGGCATGGAAAAATTTGTGTGTTGTTCAAAATCGCCTTTGGCTGTCCTGAAAAGTAAATGTTAACTTCTATCCAGCAAAGCTTTAAAGAACATGCTTAGTGTCAAATCTGGGAATAGTCTTACTGCATTAAGGCTGTTCTATATTTAAATATAAGCAGGTGCTTACGTGCCATATGTGTCAGGCACAAAGCAACTTCCCGTGGTGGCTAATGTGACTGAATAATGAGGAGGCAGTTCAAAAAAGGGCTGATCTTTGCAAGGGTTTTATTTTGCAATGGAGTGACCTTCTCTGCGAGACCCTGCCCGTAGTTTTGTGATGGATCATGAAAGGCAGAAGAGACCACTGCAGCCATCTGCTCTGCCCTGTGAAAGACCATGGGATTTCCCTGAACTTATTCTTGTTGGGACATGTGGGGCCTGTGGGCACTCTTTCAGACACATGTAGGGAGGAGAATATGGGTTGAGTTTAGTAGCTTGGCTCTGGCGCTGTGACTGTTGTGAAGAGGCAGTAGAAATGGTGAGAGTGTGGGAAGAGGCCAGGAGGAGCAGGAGGTGACGGCTGAGAGCCCCCAGAGAAGGGGCTGGACCTGCTGTTGTAGAGGAACACCACTTGGCAGCATGAAGATCTTGTAGTGGAGCCAGCATTTGAAATTGGAGGGGGGTAGGAGCATCATCTGTCTTAGGTGATGTGGAAATTAGTGGGGTTGGATAGAGATAACCTTTGACACGAGGAGAAGCAAATTGTCCAGCAATGTGGAAGAAAGACAGTGCAATGAGGAAAGCGGAGGGGAAGAGTGTTTGCTGGATGGGGATCGTGGCCTGCACAGATAACCTGTGTTTCTCTCATCTGTGCCTAGAACGCATTGCTGCCAGCAGGGCTCAGGCAGCGGGATCAAACGCAAAAGCCACCAACTGGCCCATTCAAAAGGGAGGAACTCATGGCCCACCTAGAAAAGCAAGCGAAGGATGTTAAAGACAGAGAAGACTTGGTTCCTTTCACGGGTGAAAAGAGAGGTATGGTCATCCTTTGCACCCATCTGAGTGCATCACGATGAAGGCACATCAGTGGATGCACAGGAGAAGGGTTGTGTCTGACTCACGTTGCTAAGCACAACTTCATTTTGACACCACTGGGGTGGTGGATGTGCTGTCTCTGCTGTCTAGCCCCAGCCGACGCTGGCTAATATGCTGGGTGTGCCCAAGAGGTCCGTACCCTTGCTGATTTGGGTACCACCTGGTATGTTGTTAAGTGATGGATAGAGGCTGTATCACTGTGCGGCCTCTTTCTGTCCCCATCCCACTGCAGCTGTATCAAGCTCTGGGGAAGACACCATCTTCTGTCCTCTTGTTCTTCCTCTGCCCTGTCCTCCTGTGAGCTCTGCAGACTGTGCTGTCTTTCATCATTGCCCTTCATGCTCCATCCCTACACTCCGAACTTCATCTTGGTGTAGAGAAACTCCACAGCTCCCCTCAGCTGTGATGATCCTAGCAGTTCCTCTCTAGTCTTCCTCATCTCTTGACAACCGCAGCCTCATTCCCCAGTCTCCTGCAGCTTGCATATTCCTGTCTGCCTGCACTGTGCCCTGCACTGGCTGCTGCACCCCTGCTCTGTGAGGCCCTTGGGCCTGTGAGCAAGGGGTTTGCTCTGCCTCTTCTCTATCATCTCCCTTTGGCATTTTTTTCCTGTTCTCCTGGGACATGTCCCATTATCCAAAGGACTCTCCTGCTTCTATTAGCGCTCTGAATATCATCTGACATAGGACATGGTCCAGTCAGTCCTTGCCTCTGGGTTCCAGGAGCTTCTCAGCAGCTTTCTTCTGCTGTTGTGTCTCCCTCTGTACCATGGTCCCCGTGCAACAGAATATCTGGTTCGCAGCTGTTTGCACTACTGGTTGCCCCACATCAAAAAAGAAGCGCAGGGAAATGTGGGCGTGTGAGCATGTTTCCCAGCTGAGGTCTTTCTCAAAGGTGCCTCCTTACTGATCCACATGCCTCTCTCAGAAAGAGCTTGTGTTAAATCTATTTAATAAAACTTGAGGTGGTATTTTTAGCAAAGAAAAAAGAAGAGTTCTCCTTGAAAGAAGTAAATCAAAAGGGTAAATTCAGTGCTATCAAGATTTAGCAACATCAGACATACACCAGCCCAGTGCTGGCTACCCACCTGGCTAGCCCAGCAGGTAGTAGCAGTGCTCCACAGGAGATGGAAGTATATCATGCATTTTGGTCTTCAGCTTGTGGTCTGAGCTAATCATATTTCAATCTGATGTGATCTCAAACACATTAAACATATTTTCACTTGTAACACATTGACTGTGAGCCAAAGATGGTAAATCATATATTCACAGTTGTGGCAGAGCTGGAAATAAATCACCACGTTTGTAGTTTGGAGGGTGATTTACTAGTTTGCCATGGGAGGTGCTTTCCCTGGCTGTGCTGCTGGACAGAGTAGGAGTTGGTGTGTGCATACATGCTGTATTATGATATACAATGCTGTGTTTGCATGCACCATTTAATTTAAAGTTCAAACTTGTAATAAAGCATGACTGGGATATGAAACATTCTAAAATTAAAACCCAGAAGTTTTGATGACACTGAAATGTCAAAAGGAGTTACTGTGTGACAGCAGAATTAAGTTTGCCCTCTTTTTCCTATTCCCTTCTGAACCGATCAGGTGGTGTGTACAGTTTGCCGAGCTGTGTGTCTTGTGGGACAACGGCTCTGGGTCTCCCCAAGCCAGAGCTGAGGGGGCCAGCCCTCCCCAGACATTTTGCTGCAGAGTACCCAGTAGGTGCCTGGCTGTGCAGGCACACATGATGCTCTGCCTGTTTTTGTGAGAGCAGCTGTGTCTTGGGAGGCAGACTCCTGTCCTCTTCATCAGGGCAGCAGCGTGCAAGCAGGAGATGGGCTGTTTTGCAAAAGGCTGTTTATAACAGCCTCCACTTTGTACCAGGGGAGCCCAAAGTGCAGTTGCTTCTTCCTTGAGGCTAAATTTAGCCCCTTCTGTTTCTGCACATCCCTGTTTCTCCCCTTTGGTGCTGCTGACTCTGGTTTCACAGCGGGGGACAAAAATAGTCCTGGCTGGCATGCCAGGCCGAGAGCTTTGCACTTAGTATCTCTCTACAGTGATCCTGGACTATTTCAGGGGAGGGGACTGGTCTGAAGTGTTCTGGGATCCCTCCTCCACCTCCTCCTGTCCCACAGAAGTGCTGGGTTTGCCCAACAGACTGCTCCCTGCTGTGATATGTTAAAACACCGCAAGCCTCTCTCCTTTCTTTGATGGCGGGGGTGGTTGCAGGTGGATGCCCTGTTCTGAAATCTCAGGCCTGACCCATTCAGTCTCTGCAAAGATATCTGCCCGCCCATTGGCAGTGCGAGCAGTTAGGAGCTGGGAGCAGCCATGCAGTGCCATGAACCCCATCCACTGTCCCACACCTCCCTGGGATGCAGCCAGCTCCAGCAGAGAAAGGGTCACAGCTTGCCCAGTGATCATCCTAGGCAATGGGATAGGGGAGTGCCAGGGAGCCCATGGCATTCAGAGCTGGGCTGGAGCTGTGTCACTCACTGCACAGCCCCTTGTCCACGTGGGCAGCCCCCATTAGGAAAAGGCCACAAGCAAGCAGCTGAGGTGGCAGCTTTGCATTACCAGCTGTACCTCCTGCTTTGCACCTCTGACTTGTAGGGAAAGGCCTGTTCCTTGGCCTGTTGCTGTCCCGGGAGATAGAGCATGGAGGCCTCCATCTGGCATGCCCTCTGTGTCTCTCCCCCCCTTCCCTACTGTCCTCTGCAGCAATGTTGAGCCAGACCAGCTGCCCCAAGCCTGCTGCTCCCTCCATCCCATGTGCTCTCTGGATGACAGGCTGCTATCCCTGCCTGCTGCCAGACCCCCTCCACCACCTCATTTCCACCCTCTTTTGACTAATGTGCCATCTGCCCTACCACTGTGCATTTGGAGTTAGCAGCAGGAGCTGTCTCA
Organism: Phalacrocorax aristotelis; assembly: GCF_949628215.1. Taxonomy (NCBI): domain Eukaryota; kingdom Metazoa; phylum Chordata; class Aves; order Suliformes; family Phalacrocoracidae; genus Phalacrocorax; species Phalacrocorax aristotelis. The sequence goes on along the minus strand of NC_134311.1, from coordinate 13,287,794 downwards.
GTGGCAGGACCAATCCTGCACAGTGCTGGATCTGGGCCACTGGCCTCTCAGTCCATGTGAGCGCTGGCAAATCTCCATCCCTTTTATGCAGACTTCAAAGAAGTAAAGTCCTGCAGGGTCAGGCTGTGCATGGCTTTCTGAGTGCTGTGCATTGAACAGTAGTCATCCTGTACAACTGAACTACTGGGCTTTTGTAGATCCAGCCCTTTGTGTTGGTGAAAGAGTCCAGCTTCACAGTTGGAGGTGTCTGGCAGGTGCCTCCTGGCTCACATCATAGGACCCAGACCAAGCTAACGGGAAGGGATTCAGTGCCTCCTCTGATTTTTCTCTAGGTCCTTGTGCCCCCTCTGTCCTTTCCACTGTGCAAATCTCACCCCACAGAAATGCATCTGCATGGCTATTTGTGAAACAGGTGCTACTCTATACTGAGAGTGACCTCACTTTGCATTTATAGGAAAAGCTTGGATACCCAAGCAGAAGACGATGGATCCTGTTTTGGAAAGTGTGACTCTGGAGCCAGAACTGGAGGAAGCCCTTGCGAATGCCTCTGATGCAGAGCTCTGTGACATTGCTGGTAAAATAGTTTCATGTGAATTGGGGGTTCAGGTTGTTCAAGTACTAGTTTCTTTCTGTTCGTTTATCTGTGGGAAATGAAACTACTGAGTTTTTTGCCATTTATCTGAATGCTGTCAGTTTTGACCAGATTTCTTTCTTTGTTAAAGAAGAAGTGTATATTTAAAGTTTTACGCCTCTGTGCTAGGTAAGTTCAAGCAGTGTCCCATTGCTGCTTTTCAGGCAGTGTTGTCTGAGTGGAGCCGGCCCCCTGCAAGCCTCATTGCTCTGCCACCTTAGAGATGGCAGTGTTGGCATCTTGCTGAAGCCAGTAGCATGGACTTAGCTTTGTGGCTGGGATAGGATTATACCTTGGCCAAAGGAGCATATGAACACCCCTTTGGTGCTTTACTGAGCTCACGTGTCCCCTGCTGGTCTCGCACTTGATGAATATTTCAGTGCTACTGGCTGCTTCTTCCGGTTCTGTCTCCTTCAGACTTCCACACTCCACAACAGTATGCTCCTTGCCAGAAGTCTGTAAGAGAGCCTGTAGAATAACCACACCAACTAGACATCTTCTACATAACAATATCGTATTCTGGCTTAGAAATGTGTTTCTGCACTTAGGCTTCCAACATATGTACCCTGGCCAAGCATTGCATCTCTGGGTTTTGCTTTTTGTACTCCTAGACTCCTATAAAGCCCTATCCTATCAAATCTGTCTTGCTAAGCTCCAGATCTGTGCAGCGATTATTTTCACAGAGAAATGCTGTTCGGGGCAGCTTGTTCTGCAATTGTTGGGAGAATACACTTCAAGTGGCAGCAGGAGAACTGATGCGATACAAGCTGTGCTGAAATCTCAATATTGACAGTGACAGCGTTGCGTTTCCAAGTTTGCTAAGGCTGTGAAACAGCTCCTGTCTGTTTAGCAGGGCTTGTTGTCAGCCGTGGTGTATTGGTTTCCTTCCTTGGCAAGGCCAGTAGGACAGCTCTTGTGGGTGGCTCCCAACAAGTCCTGGAAGGGCTCCCGTGCTTTTGGTCAGCTGGGAGAGGCAGAAACGGGATGCCTTCATTCTGCTTGAGTTCCTTTGGATAATACACAATAAGCACCAGACTTACAAACAGTGGGTCCCTCTTGTCTACCACCACAAACTCTAGCCCCAAGAAACCACACGTGGTCATAACAGCAGATCCTTCCCTCTGTCTAAAGCCAGGTATTCGTAGTCCTGGCTGGTGGAGAAATTTCATTGTCAGAGTAAGCTGTGTTTAGTGTGTATGTGTGTCCCCAGTTTGTTGAGCCTGCAAATTACTTTTCCGAGCTGTGTTGCACTCTGAAAATTTCAGCTGTGAGTACATGGCAGAGGAAAGGGCTGACTAAACTACAAAAAGGGAAGCTCACAGTGCCCAACCTCGCTCAGACTTTTAGACAGAGTCTGCTTGGCTCTGTGCAATCCAACCGGGAATGTGCTGGGGCGGGGTGAGGGCGGGGTGGGGGGGAAGTGGACAGTGGTGTTGGTTGACACCCTTTGCTGCAGGCTGCCCTGCCTGTGCAATCCAGACCTGGGGTCAGAGTGAGCTGTCACCTTAACAGATGCCATTCATGAGATGGGCCTCAGGGATAGCCTTCTCCTGCAAATGCTAGCCCTTCTTGGCCAAAGCACTGAGCAAATGGTGATGGACTGGTGCTAACCAAGCATAAGAGGGCAGCTCCTGGGAAAGCAAACTGCCTTTGTGGTGGCATGCTTGAATTTTAGTGAGAGATTTGTCCTTTATTTATTTTAACCACTGTGCCCATCCAGAGGTCCAGATTTGTTCAAATGTGTCTAACAAGTATTCACGTGTCTGCATTTTTCTTTAGAAAGTCGTACAGTTGTTTTTTAAACAAAAGTTGATTAAAAAAAGTTTAGTTTCAAACCTGAACTTTCTGTAAGCAGCAGCGTTATTTTTTTATAACCAATCTTTGCCCAAATGCTTCTAAACCATTGGCTTCCCTCTGCTCAGTTGCAGCTGGCAAGAATGTCAGCAGATCCCCCTGGGCATGTTTCAATGGACATTTGCATATTGGTTTTGCAGTCATGAGCCTGAGATGCATAAATTGGCAGAAGTTTGGCTTTTAGGCTCTTACAGGCTTTGAATTTTGTTCATACCGTCTCTTTCTGCATTTCGACTGAGCCAGGAGAATCATGCTACATTGGAATACACAAGGGACCACATTTGAGCCCTGTTGTGTATTTTGACAGCTGAGGGGCTGGGTCCCCTTTGTGTGTTGTTCTGTGCTTGCACAGGGAAAAGTAATGCGCTACGGAACGCCATCCTGCAGAGCACGGCATGTATGCATCTTCCTAGGTTTGGAGCCTGCAATAACTCAAGTTATGTTCTCCTTTTCTCTTCTGTAGCCATCCTTGGCATGCACACCTTGATGAGTAACCAGCAGTACTATGAGGCACTGGGGAGCAGCACCATTGTGAACAAAGAAGGGCTCAATAGTAAGTGATTTAGAGTGTTAGCAGGCTGCAGTGTTTGGCTTTGAAGCTGCTAGCAGAGGCAAAACGGGAATTATTTTTAGCCTGAAGATTGTAGCCATGCCTATCAGAGCAGTCTGTGATTGCTGGGGCCATCTCTGGTGCATCCTTGTCCTGTGCGAGCCAGCATGGTCTCAGCTGCTGCCCTGGCACTGTCTGGGAGCTACCACAGCCCAGGGAACAGCTCCACACAGGTGGTGTGCCTTTCTTCACCCAGTTTGGACCCTGAGAGCAGGTAGCAGCAGGCACAGGCTGTCCTATGCTGATTGGCCCCACCACCAAGCAGTGTTTCTGGATGCATGCGAGCACGGGTGGAGTTGCGAGTGCTTGTTGGGTCTTTCATCTTGCATCTGTTTGTCAGGTCATGCTTCCCTCTCCCAGCACTGCTTCTGGAAGAGGAGAAACACACCAAAGAAAACATGCTGCTATTCATGGTGCTTTTGGTTTCACATTTCTTGCTTTTCACTTGCAGGTGTGATTAAGCCCACGCAGTACAAACCGGTTCCTGATGAGGAACCAAACTCAACGGATGTGGAGGAAACTCTGAAACGAATACAAAGCAATGACCCTGACCTTGAGGAAGTCAACCTTAACAATATTATGGTTTTTGCTTCTTTCTATTCTCCTTTCTTAATAACAGGACCAAACATTTGATACACAGAAGGCAGAGACCAAGCCTGCTCTGCTGCACAGAGTAATACGGTAACACTGCATGTAGCCAGATAAGAAACACCAGTGCTTCCCATCTCCATTCTGGGCAGTAGGGGTTGTTACCTACTGTGGGACAATGGTGTGGGGCTGGCAGCAGGTGGACTCCTGTAGATGCCAGGAAGAGTGGAGCTACATTGAGGGTAGTTTGGGAGCCACGTCTCCAGCCTGTCTGGTTAAAGACATTCTAGGTTGCTTTAGTGGTTTAGTCAGGCACATTTGGTGGAGGGGCTGTTTATGTAAGATAAATGGCTTCATAATCCTGAAACTTGCCCTGAAAATATGAAGAAACCTCCCTTCCTCCAGGTAGCCCTGTCCATCTCCCACCCATCCCCTCTGCAGGATTTCTTTACTTCTTGTAGAAAACAAATCAGGAAACAGCACCACTTCTTATGTTGCGTCTGGGACGCTTACACATACTGAAAAATACAGTTTCCTTCTGTCCTCCCTGACTCCAGGACTCGCACGCATAGGGTCTGTTGAATGATGACATATTCAGATAGCAAGAATGCATTTAATTGCATGTGCACATTAAAAACACTTGTGCCATGCCACCTGCATCGTTCTGTAACAAAAAGATTTCTGCTTTCATGTATTTGATTCTGGCTAGTGTCCCTGAACATCCCTGAAGGACACCAGGCCGAGAATCTGGCAGGCAGGCACTTTTTTTGTGAGTTGGACTCATGGCTTTGGGACACAGGTTGGAGAACTGGGGAGTGGCAGTGGAGATAGTAAGCTGCTGGGCTCTGCATTATGGTTCTGCAGATGGCTTTGACTATAGATGATTTCACATGGTGGGATCCAAATGGTGTGGCAAGAAGTCCACACTGCGGATACTGCTTAAAATTTTAGACAGGTTAAAATTTGTGCACCTGAAAGGGTATCTAAAGTGTTTGATCCATGAAAAATGCTCATTTTATAGGAACTCAGAATAAGCAGCATGGATTTATTTTCTGGGCTGAGACCTAGCATGGCAAATATTAGCCTGAAAGATGTTGTATCAAGCAGTCAGAGGTGTCTGTGGTTTCTACTACAAGGAGATAGATCATTTCAAGTCTTTTTGCATCAGGCCCCATAGGTGGAAATTTTCCTGAATGTGACATGAATGTTGCTCAGTGTTGTCATTCTTATTAAAAAGTGCAGGAGTAGTGCCTTGTAGGCTCATGGATCCTAGTTACATACATCCCCACAATGCCTGCATTCATAAGTAGTTACGTTTCTGGGCAATTAAATTAAAAGTCAGAGACATTGTATCTTCAAATCGAGGCCAAGAGCTGTCAGCAGAGTGGGAAACAGGATGAAGACATTGCCATGCTCCTTAGGCCATGCTGGTTATAGCAAGAGAACTTGTAAAAACATTTATCGACCCCTTCCTAAACTACTTCAGTGTATTTGGTGATTTGACCTTGATAAGAAATTTAAAGTATCATTTAAATGTATTGCATATTCCTTCATATAGATGATGGCATAACACAGGTTTTCTGCATTTCTCTTCACAGAATATTCCCATACCAACTTTAAAAGCTTTTGCGGAAGCACTGAAAAGTAACACCTACGTGAAAAAGTTCAGTATAGTTGGGACACGGAGCAATGATCCTGTTGCTTTCGTAAGTACTGTCAGCTCACTGTCATAAAGTTGTGACAGGAGCTGTTCTTGGGAAAGGTATTTTTGGAGCTACTGACTGCTTTTGCACCTTATGTTGTGTTTAGTACGTTCTGCACCTCTGGCGTTTGGTGCGGATGCTTCAGTTTCAGGAGCACTAGCGAAAGCCAGCAACAGATAGGCTTTGGTTCCTTCACTTCCTTTTTCAGCTGCGGAGATTTCAGGACACAATCCTTTAATCCCATTCGGTCTCGTATTTGTCCTCAGGGATCTCCCGGAAAAGGAGCGGGAGCCAAGAACTGACTTCCTAGGGGCATTTTGTAAAACCAGTTTGTCTCTCTCAATTTATCCTATATCAGGGCCACCCTGTTTGTTTCTGATGGTACAAAGCCGTACACTGGTGTGGGCACACACTTGCACATGTCTGCGCCGGCTCTCTTTCATATATTCCTTTGTGCAGACCTGTGCAGAAGCATGATTCTGCATTTCTTATGTGTGGTCTCTGTGGGTGATAAAGAATCACAGACTCACAGAATCCCAGGCTGGAAGGGACCTCAGGGATCATCTAGTTCAACCTTTCTAGGACGAGCACAGTCTAGACAAGATGGCCCAGCATCTTAAAAGTGTCCAATGTGGCTGAGCCGACCACTTCCCTGGGGAGATTATTCCAATGGTGACTGTTCTGTGAAAAATTTCCCTCATGTCCTGTCAGAATCTCCCCAAGAGCAACTTGTGTCCATTCCCCCTTGTCCTCTCCATGTGACTCCTTGTAAAAAGGGAGCCTCCATCTTCTTTGTAGCTACCCCTTAAGTACTGGTACATGGTGATGAGATCCCCTCTGAGCCTCCTTTTCTCAAGGCTGAACAAACCCAGCTCTCCCAGCCTATCCTCGCATGGCAGCCTTCCCAGTCCTCTGATCATCTTGGTGGCCCTTCTCTGGACCCCGTCTAGCCTGTGCACATTGTTTTTGTATAGCGGGGACCAGAGCTGTACACAGGACTCCAGATGTGGCCTGACAAGTGCTGAGTAGAGTGGGAAAAGGGTCTTTCTGGCTTCTGCAAGCAGTCTTAAATATCAGCAGGGATGAAGAGAGGTGCTGAGCTGTTCTCACTGGCCCTCATGCTACCTTTCAGACTGTATCCTTGCGTACTCCTCCAGCACCTCTCGAACCAGTTTTTCGTTGTGCAGGCCTAGGGGAGCTGTGGAGCCACATGCTGTATGAGTGGGTGCAGGTCAACCCTGCTGCTTGGACATCACTTTCTCTTCCTCCAGTTTCATGACATAGACAGGTCCTCCCATGCATTTTATGAAATGAGATCGCCAGATTAGGTCGGGGGCATTGGGAGTATGGCAGCCCACTTTGGGTCTTACCCACTGAGGGAAGCAAAAGTGATTAATAAGGTTATGATGCCACTTGGGAGGACATCTTGGTCATGGAGAATCCCTTGTTCAAGACAGATGCTCCTCTCTCTGCCTGCTGTGATGTGAAGCATCTCAGCCCCACTCAGAAGGAGCAGTGCAGGCAGGGAGCTGGTCAGGTAGGACGCAGGGCCAATGGCATCCCTGCCATCACCATGCTGGCTTTAGAAGAGGGACAGCTGAAGCTGTCACAGGGCAGCCACAGGTGTGGATCTTCACCTTTTGGGCTGGCCCTAAGTGTTTCTCCTTATGAGGTTTTGCTGTGGCCTCCAGCATGTTCATGTTCAAGAATCCTCCTGGAACAGGGGGGAACCCCCTTTGCCCCACACAGAGCTCACCCACCTGGTGGCAGTGAAACCGCTTGGCACACAGGGTCCTCCTGGTGTCCTCTGGAGGCGAGGGGAGTTGAACCCCTGCTCCTCTGGGGTGCTCCGCCCCTGCCTGTCTATCTGCCAGCTCTTCCCACCCTCCTCTGCCCACAGGCACTGGCAGAAATGCTGAAGGTCAATAACACGCTGAAAAGCCTGAATGTGGAATCAAACTTCATTTCTGGGTCAGGGATCCTGGCTGTTGTGGAAGCGCTCCAGGGCAACACATCGCTCATAGAACTGCGCATCGACAACCAGGTAAAGCGTGCGCAAGCGGGAGCTCTGATCAAGTGAATATGTCCTGGTTGCATGAAACTGAGTAGCTGGTGAGGGTGGAGGAGAGCACCCAGCCACCACTGCCAGCCTGCGTTGGAGCCCTGGCACTGCCAGGCTTCAGCCCCTTGTTTCTGCTGCAGTTCCTGGGCAGTATCTGCTTCTACCTACAGTAATTAACAAAGGCTGTGGTAGTGCAAGCAGCTTTCCATGTTCCTGGTGATGTCCTGGAAAGTGGTGATGCCCCTGTCCAATATCACACCTTGCTCCGAGCTATTGCGGGGACTTAAATAATAATGTCTATTTAGTAAAACTGAATTTTTTTTCTACAATGCAAGGGAAAGAGAAGGAGAGCCTGGAGTGTGCACTGGTACAGATGCTATGGCAAATTTAGCTCCCTCAGGAACCCAGGGGATAGTAATGAAGTGGCTGAACTATGAGAAGTTCAGGGACAAGTGACTGAGAGTTCAAAACCATAGTTTCTCCAGATGTCTCTTAGCTGCAAATCTGTCCAAGAAATAAAGTCTTTGGGCAAGAGGACTTGTAGGAATGTCTGCTGGAGGAGTCAGAACAACTTGGTTGTACGAGGAACAGGCCAGTGGTTTGTTTCAGCAACTCCAAGTCAGAAATGGCAGATAGGCCAACAGGTCCAAAGAAGGAGGGAAGGGGTAGAGATGGCAGATCTAACTGCTCATTCTGAATCACCCTCTGACCTGACCAGATTGCTTTTCTGTTTTCTGTTTTCAAAAGAGCCAGCCCTTGGGCAACAAAGTAGAGATGGAAATCGCGGACATGTTGGAAAAAAACACCTCCCTGCTCAAGTTCGGGTACCATTTCACTCAGCAAGGTCCCCGGCTCCGTGCCTCCAATGCCATGATGAATAACAATGATCTAGGTGAGTCGGGCTGACTGCAAGCCAGGGAGCAGGTGAAGGTTCCTCCCTCTGCCTTTGGGTGATTCCTAGTGGTAAAGGGCAGAACTGCTCACTTGAAGGGTCCAGTGGATGTGCTTGAATTAGAAACTACCTCTTGAATGGCTGGATGATGCTTTGCCCCTAAGGAGGAAAGCAGCCTTCACTGACTTGTTCCCTAATGCAGCTGCTGTTGCCCAGGCAATGAGTTGTGGTCCAAACCTGGAGACTCTGGCCAACTAAAACGCCCAGAAGAGGTAGCGTTTTTGGCAGTAACAGTTGGTCTTGTTGGGAAGGAGTGAGAGCTGCTAATGTGCTTCGGTACGGCACGTGATACAGCATATGGCACATGGATTATGAGCTGCCAGCACTTGTGATTCCTGCCAACTGCTTGTCTTCCTCCAGCTTCGTTCCCACCTTAACGTGGAGATGAAAAGTAGTGGAGCTGAACTTTGGCAGCAGTGGGACTCAGCCCATCTCCTTCAGCAAAACAAACTGGAAGTGTTTCTAGGGAGAGGTGGGGAGCCACATGGCTTTGAGTTATCTTTGTACTCTCAATGAAATGGTCAGAAGTGCTTGTGAAGCAAAATGTGGGCAAGTCTGCAAACTGCCATTATAGCTGATGCATGTGGCAGAGGCCTTCCATTGCTTGACTACAAGCTGCTGTAGAGCACTGGAAATCGGCCAGGAGAGCAGTACTGAATGCAGCAAATGTACCAGCCACACTGTACTCAGTGGCTCCTAACTGCAAAGGCAGGGCGGTTACAAACACGACAGTGCCAAACTCCTGCTCCGCAGTGGCAGGCAGTATATCTGGGAGGAATAAACAAAAGTTCACAGATTGTCCTTTTTGTACATTAGGAAGAACTCCTTCCCCGGAAGGGTGGGAGTTTGCAAGATTTGGAGGGACAGAGCCACCAGCTGCCCTGACCCAGTGCTAGGCAGAGCCCTGCAGTGAGCAGAAGGCTGGGCTAGGGGCTCCTAGGGACAATCCCTGCCACCAGCGCTGCTGGCTTCTGCCAGCCACATCTAGAAAGCAAGGGCTGACAGGCAAGCTCTGAGAAATTACCTGGCTTATAAATGCCAGCTGTGAAGAAATAGTGGACAACTGGAACCACATATTTTAATCTGTGTATGGTCTTCTGTCCCTTCATGAACCAGCTTCAAGTTTAAAAAGCACAGAAAAACAGCTTTAAGTGGCTGCCATATTTAGACAGCTGATAAATACGTTGCATTTTTAAAAAGAAAAAAAAAAAAAACAACCATCTTGCTTCAGCCAGTACCATGCTCCTAGGAAGCACACCCAGGCATAGAGGTATGTGTCAGTTCTTCAGGGACCACACAGAACACTCACTCAATATTACAGTTCACTGAATATTTATTCTGCCTGTGGCTGCATTCCTGGTCACTAGAGAGCTGCACCAGGAAAGGCTTGCTATTTTCTGTCCTTTGGAACAGGGCAAGGTTTTTAATGACCATGCAGCACCTGGCATTCAAAGTAATCCGCTGGAAGATCTAAATCTGGTGTTTTAATTGGTCCTGCTGTTAAGGGGAGGAATTCACAATTTGCCTTTCATGTAACAGTTGTCCATTTCACCACTTTGACCATTAAGATCTACATTTTTTTGTCTGATTTGGTTCTTGTTTGCAGCTCGTATTCATCGGTCTGATGGTCTCTGGCAATAGCATCCAGCAGTACACCTGGACAACGTATAAGTATAGAAGAACTTTATTTTCCTCCCTGTCAGCAATAGCTCTCTGCTTGTGCTCCACTCCAGTGCTCTTGCCTACCATCACCTGATGCTACCAGAACTTGGTTTTGGTCCTAAAGCTTCTGCTCTCTAAGCTGCTCTTTATGAACCAGCTATGGAAGCTTTTACGTTCATCCTCATGAGCTAACTTCTGCATCCTCTTTATACCTTTATTTTTTTCCTCGCACACATTTGAAAAGTCAAGAGTGTGGCTGTCAGACCGTTAAATCAACTTTAAGAGTAGATATGAGACTGCTTTGACCATGTTAACCATGATCAGAGGGCTGGAAGTTAAAGGCTTAAGATAAGAAATTAGATTTTTTTTTTTTTTTAATTTGAAAGGGCAACTGAGAAAACCTAGCAAAGGAAGAATTGTGTCATCTGTCTCCTGCTGTCTTTACAACAGTCAGCATGAGATGATGCCTTGGCCAAAGTCAGATTACAAACTGTGGGAAATCCGATTGACTGTAGAACAAGGAAGGTAAGGCTGAAAGTAGCTTCTGGCCTTAAAAATTAATACAAGAGAAACCTCATCTTACCTTCCTTGATTTTAAACTGTGTAAGGCTATGCCTGCCGCTTAAAGCGGGAATTCAGAAGCTGATGCTACCCTGTTGCTTTCCTGGCAGAATGTACGTGTCTCAGCTCCTTTCCACAGCGGGTAAGCCAAGCCTGCCATCCACATCTTCCTGTCACCATGACTGACTCCTCTTCCTCTTCTTTTTCAGTGAGGAAGAGAAGACTTGCAGAGTTGAACGGGCCTATTTTTCCCAAGTGCAGAACTGGAGTGTAGTTCCTGGCTATGGAGGTCATTCTCAGTGATCTGTGCTATGCCGTGGAAATCTAAAGGCAATAAGTGCCTTGACAGAGTATTTGTGGTGCCTCGGTTCTGTTTTATGCACTAAGAATTTAAATTAACTAGTGGCTGTAGTTGAAGATTTTATCCAGTAGGACTGTTGGTGTTTTCTGTAGAGTTGGAAACTATTCAAGCCAGTAACAACCTGCCCATTTTATGCAATCGTTTAGAGTACATCCCAGCGTAAAAGTGACTCTTAATTAACCTGGGACCTAATTTTTCTATAAACTTCCTGCACAATGTTTCATACAGTTAGGATGTGGTATGCATGAGTGAAAGATACAACTGTTCCACACAAATTATGGAAGCATTAAAAAAATACTTTTAATTTTTTTTTTCCAAATTGCTCTCAACTATAGAGGAGCAACAAGTTTAACAAGCACTTCTACTACCTGGAAACATGGCTAATTTCAAGAATTGTGAATTACAACTTTTTACCGACATTTGCTGAGTCAATTAGTTGGAGATGCTGTTTCAAATGCAATACTATGTTTGTTAGAAAAAATTGATCTCCGCCCCCTGATTAAGCTGAACTTAAGGCCACCAATTATAAAACACAGCCTCAAAAATTAAGCGGTTTAGGATGGGTTAATATCTTTCTATCCTACGTATGTCTGAAGAAAATAGTTACCTTAAGATATGTGACACAAATGCTAACCCCACAGAGGTGGCCAAACTAATCGGCAAACCAGAGCCCTCTCTTCTAATCCCCACTCCCTTCCGTTTCCTAAGGTTGAAAATGCGTGTCTAGATATTCACTGGAAACAAGTAAAATTCTTTTTTTTTGCTGTTTCATCTAGATGACCATGTCCATTAATTAAATTTTGTTCTGCTAGGGTTTTTCTTTTATTGCCGTCCCTAATGTCTGCATAAATGCAACAATAAATGTTGTGCCCTATAAAAGTTGCTAAGTGAAATACTCCAACTTAGCCATACACTGCATACAGTCTGACAGCTTTTTGTCACACAGTGTACTACCCATCATCTAGCCTGGGAGGAATTCCCCATGGGCTTACGTAGCTCCCAGACATGCAGAGAATTGGACCCAGCACTATCCCGTCCAAAACTCCCACTATTAACATGGGTGGGGTCCTGCTCAGCAGGAAGAGTCTCCCAGCAGAAGCGTTGCTGTACTGAAGCCTTTTATTCATGGTCTTCTGACAACGTGCCCTAGAAAATGTTCTCACTTGCTAGAAATCTGTCTGTACACATCTGTTAAGAGTGAAGTTTTTCAGCCTTTTACACATATTCCAGCAGAAGTCCCACAGATTTCTTCAGAGCTTGTGCGCAAATACCACCCACAATTTTGCTCTGACCAACAAAGCAGAGAAATACTACACTTCCAGCAATGTGGGAAATATATTTGTTGTCCTTCAAATCTTAGTAGATGTAGCAGTGCTGTCAAATCAAATGCTTCACTACAGCTTCTCCCCACCCCTGCCCTGCAAGTTCCATATCAGAAAATGAAAATAATGAAGAAAAATACTTGAAAACATATTTAAGAAAAAAAAAAACACAAAAAATTGGCACACAGCCCCTTGCTTCCATATGCATGTGGCAAAGGCTTAAAAAAAACATGAATTAAATAATCAAACCAGAGCCGCACAGTTTCAGCTGAGCCATCCACTCAGATTTGCATGGCACAGGCTCAGCTCTTCCACTGGCTTCAGAAGAACATAAATGAATCTCATCCTGGAAAATCCTGATGGTGCTAAGAAACCAGACATGCAAGGAGATGCATCTGCAGAACAGGGAGTGCTATTGTGGATACTAAACCAGCATTTTTTTCCTGAATGAAAAAAATAGCCCATAAAATAAAAATTAAAAAAAAGGCAAGAACTTTGTCCTGTGTTTCACTGTAGCAGCATCCAAATTAACCATGCAGCCCACACGTATACTAAACTGGCAGGATCACTCTGGGTTCCTTAGCTGATCCTTACAGAGTTGCTTTGCTGAAAGATGTGGGTGAGGGCTGTGAGCTGTACAGCAGAGACAGCTGTGCTGGGAAGCATCAAGCTGAGCAGCAATGGAGCTACAAAATGGTGATATTTAGGAACAAATGGATCACTGTTTGTCCCAGCAGCTCTCCAGGAAAAGAGGAAAAAGCCATCTTGCTGACTGCAGCATCTGGCAGTCACAGCCAATGCTGCTTAACTCTCACCTCTCCTGGAGCTAATGTGCATTACCACTGAGATGCCTGGATCCCAGCACACAGCATTTCACATGGCAAGCCCTTATTTGTATTAATCTCACAAAATTAATCCAGAAGCCAGGATACAGAAGTGACTCATGGGCTAACTGGCAAGAAGGAGGCTAAGGATGTCTCTTACGCTTCCTCCCCTCTCTGCCACAGAGGAAACCTGGCTTTACAGGGCCCCACCTGTACAACTCAAAGCCTTCTTCTCTCTTGCCTTAGTGCAGCAAGGACCAGAGGCTCCATAGTTCCCCTCTGCATTTGAGGTAGAATCTCCAGCTGCCAGGAACTCTCAGCAGAATTGTACCTGGTACGCAGGTCTACCATGTGGCAGACAACTAGCTAGGTTTCAGCATTTACTTCTGCAGAATTAAGCACCTCCAACAAAAAGATGAAGTGTATTTGTGCAGTACGTAAAAAATTACAATGGAAGTATTAAAGGTTATTTATCATCATAGGAGTTCCCAAAGTTTATATATAAAATAGAGATTGTTGCCATTCTGTACTGATAAGTGATATAGAAAAAGCCTTCCAAATAGATTAGTGTTCCAGACTTGCTGATAAGACTGAATTATAAAACTGTGTTCTTTTTAGCCTAATAGATGAAGAGAGCATAAATGCAAGTTGGGGCACTCCCATCAGCACTCTAGACCAGGCCTGCAAGTAGATCTTGCGTGTTTTTCCACAAATATTCCAGTCCTCAAAAGCATAAGAGGTTAACTGGCCAATAAAGTTTGGGAGGCAAGATGCCAGGGGACCATGGGTACTGCTTCAACTTCTGCTGAAGATGGGCACTGATGGGAATTTTCCAATTTCTTCTCCAGATTGGATTGTGCACAGGTTTACTATGAAATACCATCCTAGAAAGATTCCCAAAGGAGACATTCATAAGTGTCAAGTTTTGCTTCTTGAAAGGAACAGTCATGAAGACAGTTGCTGAACTGTTGGTTTCATGGTAGCAATACTGGAAGTTAGAAGAAATGCTTGCCATGGCTTTAATGGAACAAACGCCCACGTCTAAGTTGCTACTCAAGCCAACAATGAGGCCTTGCTAAATTCATAACACTGTGGGAGAGTGTTACAATCTGGATGAAAATAACATTGCCCTAACTGTCCTTAAGCCAGTGCAGAAACCTGAGTAAACTGTTTTCTTGCTTTTAAAAGCAGTTGCCAGTAAAAAAAACCCCCAACAAACCAGTAAATGATTTTGATCTCCTAATGACTAACTACTATTTAGTACCAAGAATGACAGTAAGTTTCAAAGACGTTTTTCAGTCAAGACACATCTTCTACAGTATTGATAGAACCTTTCTGTACATTCTGCCGCATCAGGCACACAAAGCAGCAGGCGAAGTATTTTGAGATCATATGCTGTGGATCCCTTCAAACTGAAAGACTATTTCTCCAGTAATTGGAGGTGGAAATCACCTAAATATCTCACAGCTTTTGAAAAACTCAACCCATGTTTACAAAGCACAAATGCGCCCCAAATCTTGAATTATTTAACTTGGATAAAGGATCCTGCAACCTCCTAATAGCTGTTACTGACATTTCTGCACCCCTGTCTCCATCACTTCCAGTCCCATAATGCTGGTATTTTGACAGTCTCTGTGCTCCCCTCTCTGTGTGTCTCTGTTTCAACACGCTTCAAGCTGTTTTTTTCCAGTGCAAGCAGAGCTGAGCCCTGGACATTTCATGTACTGACAAGTTGTGGGAAACAACAGTTCCCAGGGAGACAGAGCATTGGAACGAGGATTACTTTTGCTGTTTGTCCTACAGGTCACACACACAAGTACAGCTGGGCAGGCAGTAACTGGAGCAAAGGCCCACAGATACAAGAGGGGTCCTTACCTGCCTTCAGACAATTTTGTTTCTCACTGGTATAAAGCAAGAAATGCAGGCAGATGGCATGTACATGGAAAATCTCTTCAGCTCTAATCCAGTCGTGTAGACACACCCATCTGATACATCTGCTGTTTTCACACCCTAGCACTAGCTATTGAAGCAAATGCATGATCAATGGAGAGGTCGGAGAGATCCATCTCCATGCAGGAGGAAAAGAATGGAATTGTTCTTATGTCCTTTCAGTTTCTTTTGAATTGTGAGCAGGTGTGTCCCATCACACATACTCTGCTCCAAAATCCCCTTGGTAGAGGCCATGCTACAAGATTGTACTCAGGGAGAGGAATCCTGTAGTGCTGGTGATGGGTTGGGCACTCTGGTAATTTATGGTCAAGTAATAGATGGTTTTCAGGGCGTACTCTAGGCTTAAAGGCAGTGTACAAACAAGACTTTCCAAGCCAATGCATTTTCATGTTTTCCAAACCTAACTGAATAACAGATAGAGATCTGGTCACAGAAGCCCTTTGCATTAGCTTGTGTCAGATTAGCTAATGAAACAGCTTAATCTTTTCCTGCGTCCAGCGCCCTTTGCGAGACATATTCAATAGGTACCCTTGGCCGTCTCCTTGTACATTCACATTCCTCTTTAAGTGTCTGTCCTGAAGCTCTTGAAGTCACCTTGAGCTCTTTCTCTTGACAAACAGGACAGCAAGCTGTAAGACCTTTGTTGCGACAACTTGGACATGTCAGGACAAGCTGCCGGCAGTGCTGGCTGGAACAAAGTTTATACTGGTCCCACAGTGTCCCACAGTATCTGCATGCTGGAGGGAGGAGGAAAAGAAGTTAACACCCACATTGCCCCATCTGTCCCCTTGCTGAGTGTTCTCCATGGCACCAGGGGGCTGCTATCTCTCATTCGAGTGGCTATCTATTGTCTTCCAGTTTTTTAATTCCTGCTTTAGCTTGATTTTCTAGAATCTAGTTATTTTTTTAATTTTTGGTTTTGATGTAAAAAACTTAGGACAACTGTCTCTCACGAAAAGGAAAAAATGCTCACTAGTGCTTCCTCTAGTTCCTATTAGACAGATTAAAAGATTCTTACTGCCAAGAGAAGAAGGAGGATATGCTGGTAGTAATTAAGTCAGTACACAGGAAAGTTGCCTGCTGGGGAATGGGAACTTCCTTTCATCTAAAAGCAATAGCTTGTGCAAATGGGGTATCATTTGCCGTCCTGGTAGAGTCCTTCCACAACATCAGACAGGTTTTAACCCTTTAACTGAAAGCTACAGCCCAGTTTAGCTGAACCATCAAGAAGGTGCCTACCCCAGCATTTCCCCTTGAAACTTCTGTAGGGATGGCAGTGATGTATCCAGAGTATGTTGTTTCTACACCAAGCCAGGCACCTTCAAGATGTATAAGGTAATTACAGAGGAGGAATGGGAGGTTATGCTCAAGAAGTTACACGCTCAGAGAAAAACCAGCACTGCTTCCTAAAAAAGGTAATTCCATCTATTTGTACCTGGCAACTGAGAAGAAGAAAACAGGTACTTCATTTGCAATATCTGAAGAGCAACCCCAGCCAGAAGACAGGCAATGTTCTTAACAACTTCAGCTAGAGGTCACTGAAATTCTACAGGCTACAGAAACTTTTAAAGCATGGAAATAAAGTACTGTAGAGCTTTGTGCCACCACTCTCCCAATGCCTGGCAGCCTGCACTGATGTTCTGTATTACTGGAGCAGAGAACAGCTGACAAAGAGAACTACTTAACCCTCCAGTCACTTGGCCAACCACAGACTGATCAGCACCGTGGGCAACAAGTGGGTAACACCACCACTAGTGCCTGACATACATTTCCATGGCTGCAGATGGCTCATAACAGCAGCTGTCCTGCAGAGGATGCTTCCTTTTACTCCTCCAGTTTTAGGGAACTCCATTTAGTGACCCCCTTTTTCTCTCATTTCTGTTTTATGTGTTAAAGTTAATGATCATCATGGAAAGTGATGGCACTAAAAGATCAAAGTGAGTATTAGGAAGAACTACACAGAGCAGTTTGAGTACCCCTATGCTGCGCATCCCTCTGGAAATGATGGCAATAGCTTCCCAGCCTTCTGGACTTATATTTTCTAGTCCTACCTGAGATGATATCTTCATTGGAACAAATGGCGTAACGATCATCAAACACAAACAGCTTCCCCCTGTAGAATCCATTTGGAAACTCTTCCAGGTACTTGTGAATGCCACCTTTTAGCTGGTAAACTTCTCTGCACACTGCCTGTTTAAAGCATATTAGCAGAAAAGCTGAAGGAGACAAGCAGCACTGGTGGGATGTCAGAGTTCCCAAAGCAAATGTAAACGTCAGGGTCAACAAAAAGCAGGAGCTTCTCAGTGACCATCAGATGGCACTATATGCACACATAACTCTCAGCAGCACCACCAGGGATTACTGGGAAGCTCCACAATGCTGGCTTGCTGACATGAGCCCAAATGTGCGTTTAATGTTACAGTCAAAAAAAGGCTGGTAACCTCCTCAGCTGAGGCAGATTTGCTGCATCAGAGATCATACGTTTCAGAACCCCTGTGAACCGCCACTTATTCTGTTTTTATACAGCCAGCTGTTAGCAGCAGCAGAATTTCTCAGGGTTCACGTTGGTGCTGAGAAAAAAAATCAAGGTTTAAATCTCTGGAGAACATATTTGGTGCTGTTCCCCTGCTCCTTGAGGGAAGGATCCAGGAGAAGAGTGGGATGAAAAGCACAATTAGAACAATGCAGTATGATAGATTTAATTCCACAACACTGGGAAAGCACTGGCTGGCTGATTTTCACCACTTTGAAATGCCCAAGCTGTGCAGTAATGACAACAAAAATATAACCTAAACAGAGATTGTGGAAATGCTGCAGAATGCTTTCAAGCCCTTCTAAAAACAGCTACAATGGGCAGGGCAGACTTACAACTACATCTTCTCAGAAAACGGATTATATAATTATTTTCACAGAGCAATAACTGCAGTGACACTAGTCCATGCAGATCACCCTGAGCTGCATTAAACTACACACATACTTGACAGACAGCATGAGGCAAGTGTGCATCAGAGACACTCATCTCCCCAGCTGCTCATTGAGCAGTTTGTTCTCAATAAGAATCTACCGGCAAAAGAAAAGACAGCTGCCCTTAAAGCAGTTTCACCTCCCCAATACTTGTGCCCTCAGAATGACATCTCACCTTGCTCCTTAGGTAAGCAGAGCCTTTTTCACAACGAATCCCTCCTGTGCAGTACATCAGGACACGCTTGTCTTGAAAAAGCTCCAGGTTTTCATCTACATAGCTCGGAAAATAGCTGAACTTCCTGATATCTGGAGCCAGACAGCCCTGGAATTGTCCCTGCAGTCACAACAGATGGCCATGCAACTGGTTACAAGCAGTCTTACGTGATAAGGTCTGTGCCTCAAACTAGAGGAAGTAACAAACCTTTGCGCCAGAACACTCAGCTTGCAGCAGCTGCTTTAGGCAGTTCCTCAGCTGCATTTATGCATCAAAATACCTGTTAAAATCTGTAAGAGGATCCCAGACACAACATGTCTCATCATCCAAACAAAAAAGAGGAAGCTAAGCAGAAGAGAACTGTCAGAGAGATGATGAGCCACAACAGCGCAGGAGGGCTAGTGGATGTGACAGCAGGATGCCCCTATTCTTTTTGACATATTGGACAAGGCAAAAATGCTGGGAAACATCCTTACAAATTATGCTATATTTACTTCAAAGTATATAGTATTCACTGCTAATGTTGTATGGACCACTTTGTCTTCTTCCTGCCCCAAGCTGTATAAGCCCTTAGCTGGGCAGGCTCCACGCTGAGTTGCTGAGCAGGTCCTCTGCTGCTTGTTTCTAATATTCATTACTAAATTGAACTTTGTACATACTATAGTCAATCTGGAATATGGAATCTCTTGCAAGGTTACACTCTCACAATGTGAAATGCTTCCCCCCAGCACCTGTAATACACTGCAAGAAGCAAGCAAACAACACTTACTATTTTACTTTCATAGAAGTTCCTACAGTCCAGCAAGATGGTATTGCTTTGTCCTTGACTGGCCTGAGACAAAAACTGTTCTACTTCTCTGTGAAATTCCTGAGGGGATAAATGGATTCCTTTAACAAAAAAAAAAAAAAAGGGGGGGGGGAAGAAAGAAGTGAGAAGCAGAACTACAAGACAACGTTATGCATGATCATGTTGGTCCAGATTCTCCACACAAAAATTTTCTGTGATGGTTCACAGACTTTCCATCCCAACTCAACCAGCCAAGTTTATCCATGTTTGGCTTCCTATTGCCAAATGAAAGAAAACACAACGCTGTTCCATATGACAGCAGAAGCAGCAGACAGGCGCCTGTCTCTATGATCTTTGTTATGTCGCCCTGGCAACTCTTACAGTTGAAAAAGTGAGAGATGTTTCCCTTCCCTTTGCTCATCTTTCATGACATTTGGAGGTGCAGAAGTGTACAGAAATGCTATTTTTTCAATTAAACTCTTTTCTGTTGATAAAAGGGAAAATTTCCATAAGCATGTATTACTTTCACATAAAATTTCTCAGCTTTCAGGTTGCTCCGGACTTAGGATTCCCAACTTACTGAAAAACAAAAAACCTCACCCACCAAAATACTGTACCTTATTAAAAGAATAAACCTACAAGCAACCTGACAGAGTAATGGGAACCATCTCCATAAAATGCTGTAAGATAGGAGGAAAAAAAGAAAAAAAAAATATATACAAACATACATCCCACACACTGCCAAAAAATAGGGAGAAAAATAATATTCCTCTGCCAAAACCACAAGAAGATGCTGTAGAAATTTACCACCACCAAAACCTCGTGGTCAAAAGAAAAAGCCCCAAACTACCGTTAATTGCGATTTGCTGTGCTCCAGCTTACCACCTACGTAAATGTCCTTGTAGCAGATGTATAGCCAGTAACATCTTATTGGGCATAATCCATACTAAGTAGCTACAGGTAGCAGAAAAAGAATGCAGCCTGTGTTAGGGGAGTGGTTTGAACCTGATACAGAACTTGACGCTGCTTTAGTGTAAAACACAGGAGCATGGCTGTTAACTTCAACACAAGTAAAGCCAAGTCAGCAGTGCCTAACATAGGAACATGTATATACTCAACTGTAAGCTTCAGCAGGATTCTAGCATTTTTATTAAAAAATTAAAAAAACCCAACAACAACAAAAAACAGCTCTCAGCATCCACAGTGTAAGAATTCACTCAATCTACCAGAAGACTCCATGGAAAGCTCTTCCTATACGGTTTGGTTCTTACTGCAACCTAACTGCACAGAGAGAGCAATGGAGCTCTTTATATGGTATCACTTCTGAGCAGTCTCAAACACCTACAGAATATTTAGAACAAATACGAATACATACATGCATTGAAATGTCTTTCCTAACCATCATATGTAGTTTCACTTTATGTCTGCCTTTAGCAGGTATCCAATGACTTACTCCCTGACTAAATGTTGCACTCGATGATCCTTGTGGGTCCCTTCAAACTCAGGACATTCTGTGATTCTATAAAGCACAAGGTGTGTCCCTACCCCAAAACAAGGTAACTGCTTGATGTCATTTGAACTACTACTGTTTCCCACAAAACAGAAAGTTAATTCTAAAGTTTTCTGAGGCAGCTAAACACTTCGCAAAGCAAAACCTGGACCAGCAAATTCCCTGTGTTGATAACTTCTGACTACCAGTTAGAAATAAATTTCCATATCTACTTCTCCTGTGTCCTGTTTCTGATGAAGGAACTTTCTTCACTTACCTCTCAGTTGTGTGAGAGGCTTTACTTTTCATTAAATCAACTTACCAGTTTCTTTATAAGACAATATCTTTGGATCAATGCCCATAGGTACAATTTCTTTGAATACTCCAACTCGAAGGTCTGGGAAACAGTGAGCTCCTCCTGCACTGCTCTAGGAAATTAAACACAAAAACAATCCACCAAAATTTGCTAGGTGTCAAGATCAAAACTTCCCACTCACTTTAATTTCTACAACTCATGATAATATGAAAATGTTTCAGTGTCTGAAGGAAAGAAACATCTCTCCTGCTGAAATCCACACTCTAAATCCTGAGATTTAGGCAGTGGAGCCCTACCACGACCTGGCAGACAGGGGTCGCAGTCCCAATGACTACTCTGAAGTGAGACAGCCACCATTTGGCATGAATTGCAGAGTCATCAAGGAGTGGGAAGGAGAACAGATCTTAGAAACCAAGTCACTCGCACCTATCATGAGAAAGTCAAGGCCCCTACAGACCATGCTGACCCCGACAGGAATATGAAATAACCTCCTCCAGCAGCAGATCATGCTGACACCTCTGGGCCCTGCAGTTCTCTTCAGCCCCTCTGACACCCAACACAAGCACAGCTAGGCCTCTAGTCATGATGCGGCGACATGGGTGATAGAAACTGCAGTGGTTCGTGGGCGTGAAAGAGACATGGGAGGTCAGCCAGGCTCAAGTTTTGTTAAGAGGGGAGGTTTAACACCCACACACCCTCCCACCCACCCCAAACCCAAGCAAAGGACTTCCGCTTTGGAGGTCTTGGAAAGCCCTTTTTGGTAGGCACCCTCACAGCAGGCAACACAAAGTGAGAATTTCTGCAGGGCTAAGCCTCAAACATGGCTTAGGCACTATCAAGCATATAAATGCTCAGACAAAAGTGCAGTGCTGTGCAGCACTGTCCCAGCTTTTACAGAAATCAGTCTGCAGCAACTACAGTGGCCACTGAGTATTTTCATAGCCCCAAGCACAATTCTCACTTCTCTGTGCCCCTGTCTTCACGGCACAAGGACCTGAAACCCCCACTTACTTGGGTATACAGCATGCAGAGGAACTGTGAGACAGAAAATACCATCATGTACTAATGCATGAATGTTGGTGCCCAAAGAGATCATGCAGGGTTGGAGGTTTTGCCAAGGTCCTGGTAAAATTCCATCCCTGTTCTGTTTTTGCATCTACACATGACTGTAACTAACAGGTCACCTTTACTGTCGAAGTTCAGCCAAGCACCACAGACAGTTAAAAAGCACAGACTGAATCAAGCACTGCCACTCTACATGGGATTTGAGTTTCACAAGTTTCACTAACAACTTTGATTTATTTACATATGGGAAAAATAAAATAGTAATCTGTGCAAATAAAACCATGTGGAAAAGAAAAATGCTATATAAGCAGCAGCTTTCCTTCCTCACAGAGAAACCAGTACCTACAGTGCTGGGGCAGCAAAAGCCTGCCAGAATGCCGTACGGTGGCAGCCAGAGCTGCCACCCCCATCTGAAGACAGCAATCACACATACGCTCAGGCTCAAGCAGAAGTTAGCACCTCACTCTCCCTCTAGTCAGGGACTAACAGGTGTAGGGAGAAACCTCTTGACTCTGCCTGTGTATTTTCTTTAGAAGACACCCAATTCATGGAACTGACAGTGCACCTATAAGGACACCAAATCCTGCATGAACCTAAACCAGTAGGCTTCTAGGCAAGGATCTCAAATCAAGGTGAAGAAGAAAGCGTGGCTATACTTTGCTTGGGTAAGTGTACACTGTGATGCCTTTCACAGTCAAGTTGAAGAATCGTGGGGCTGAAGCACACCCCCTCATTCACTTGTATGGGGGGCTTTGCAGGTGCACCCATAGCTGCACCTATACCTCTGCCACGGCATAGATATCTAAACAAAGTAAGGTTAGGAACCCTTGGCAGAACCACCAGAGCAAAAATAATACTATCAAGAAGCAGTGTACTCATTTCTCAAAAATTAAATGTCATCCATTAACAACATCTACGTAGAAATTATTTTGTCATACCTTGAAGTCCTCTTGACACAAAATGTCTTTGAACAGAGGCTGGGAAAGCATAACTTCAATATAGAGATTGGTAGCTACTTTGCTTCCACCAACTGTCCCATTAATCCCTTCTGACGCAACTCGTACCTAGAAGGCAAGAGGAGAATCTGGGGCTAAGGCTTGGTAACAGTAAACACAGATCACAGTGAAATTAGAAAAATACAGCTGGGTGACAAAAGGCAGACAGAGTATGTCCAGAACAGAGACTACCAAGGAATGAAGGAAAAGATGGTTACATTGAAGTTGAACATAAAGACAACAGTAATTACAATAGGAATAAAACCCCAATAATCACTTTTGAGCCATTTCAAAAGAATGACATCAAGGCAGAGAAGTTTGTGCAATAAACAGAAACGCTAACTGGTTAACAGGCTAATCCTGCAGTCAGCATTACAATTCCCACTGGAAGTCTGCCTCAGCAAGAACAGTGGGATTGTGCCCAATGACTCACACAGCTAAAAGGAAAATGTGAATATTCATTATATTGCATGAATATTAAATTTCATTGTGACTCATTTTATCTCCAGCACTGACAAATTAACAAAAACTCTGAAGTGATGAAAAAAAAAACAAAAAAGATTGATTATAAGAAGCAAGGAAAAAGCCCCAACCGGTTCAGAAGGCACATGCCGTACCTGTCTTGGAGACAGAAAAAAAATTAGGAAAAATACCAACCACCAAACAAGATAGTTGAAGAAGTGAACAAGTGAGGACATTTTACACCCAGACCTGTGCTGATGTAGACAGGAAAGGTGTCTACCATTGGCAGAGAAAAAGAAGCTACTTAGGAAGACAAGTCAAAGATGAAAGTAGTCTCCTGCTCTGAGTCGCCCTCTTGAAAAATCCTTCTCCCCACAGATAGCCTAAGGACATCAGCTTTGTGAGGCTAAAATTCACCTTTGCCCACAGCCTCAAGAGACCAGCTGGATGAGCCAACCCACCTCCTTGGTCTAGTCTGCCAGAAAAGAAACGAATAACAACTGTGCAGGAACGAGCACTGCTATCCTACAGTGCGATCTGAGGTGTTGGTGGCTCTCGTTTCATTCCTGCCAGTACGGATTACAACTTGGCATAGTGATTCTGACTGGAAGACTATTGCACTCTGAGGATTAGTGATACACCTAACAGTTAACCACAGCAAGCCCATACCCATACTGCACAGCGCTGGACCTCCAGCTTGGCCTTCAGGCTGTGTCGTGCTGCACAGCACCTTTGGCCGCAAGATAAATCCAGCCCGATAATCCTATCAGAGATGCCTACATGCAGCTCCCTGTTGATACCAGTTATGTTGCCACCTGCGTGTCTTAGCCATTACCTAAAAGTGCATCAAAAAGTCCTCGTGTGAATATCCTTTCTGTTTGACAGTGTCATGGTTCAGCCCGTCAGCAACTAAACACCACGCAGCTGCTCTCTCACTCTTCTTCAGTTGGAGTATAGCAGGCTTCTTGTACGAGTTCGTCGTCTTCCTTCTCCTCTCCTCGTGATGGCCCTGCTATTTCATCCTCTCTTTCTAAAGGAGTTGACTTCCTCTTCCAGGATTTCTTCTTGTGTATGGGGGCAACTGATACTGGCATTGGTGGATCCTCTGATTCAGCTGCAACGCTTGACACCGGGGTTGGGGCAGCTGCAGCGTCTATCCAGGGGGTTTGACTGGCCACAGTGCTTGTCACCGGGGTTGGAGTAGCCGCAGCATCTGTCGTGGGGGTTTGAGTGGCTGCAGTGCTTGTCGCTTTCCTTGTCTTTGTCTCTTTAGATCCAGAGGCCTTCTCTTTCCCTTGGGGGTTCTGAATTGTGTTAAACAGGGCTCGATAGCCATGGGCCAGGCCCCAGCACATTGCAGTGATTTGTATCTCTCTGGGATTGCCAGCCTGACAACATACTTCCTCCAAATATTCTACTAATCCTTCAGGATTCTGCACTTGTTCAGGAGTGAAGTCCCACAACACTGGTCGTGCCCACCGTCTTAGGCACTTGCCCATACTACCCCACATACCCTGGCACCCGTAGCCATTGAGCCTTGGGGCAGATCTCTGGATGATATTCTTAAATTGCTTATTAACCTTAGATAGAGCTGGAACAGTCTGCCAAAGCAATATCAACTGATACATCTTAACTACCCAAGGATGTTCAAGATACTGAAAAGTTGTTGTAATGAAGGAGCAGGCATTATAGAAGATCGTAGCTAAGGTGCCATTCTGTATTTCCTCCATAAAAAAAAACAACTCTCAGAGGAGGAGGCATAATTGCTAATTGTATCCATGAGGTGGTATCCGACACAGAGTAACAGCTTCAATATAAATTCAAATACCAAATAAAACTCAAGGCCAATGTTTTTAAAAACAACTCTCCCAAGCAAAACATCACTAATGACAGCAGAGCACAGCAGACCACAAAAAACAACACCAATCTTTAACAGACACACCAAATCAAGAGCATGGTGCCAATCGGATAAACTAATATTGAGAACAGAGTCTATGCTGTGACCGGCAACTGTTATTATCTCAAGCCTTTGGGCCCCAGGTTGGGCGCCAAAAAGGATTGTTGTGGTTCAGCCCCAGTCGAACAACTGAACTCCCCCCACCTCTGTGGGATGGGGGAGAGAACCAGAAGAGCAAAAGCAAAAGCAAAAAACTTGTGGGTTGAGATAAGAACAATTTAATAATTAAGATAAAATAATAATAATAATGATAATAATAATAATAACAATAATGATAATAAAAAGGGAAAAAGGGAAAAAAGCCAAAACAAATGATACAACCACTCACCACCCACTGACCAATGCTGCCGGTCCCCAGGCCACGATTGCTGCCCCCTTCCCCCGGCCAGCCCCTCCCAGGTAACACACTGGGCATGACGTTACATGATATGGAATATCCCTTTGGCCAGCTTGACTCTGCTCTCTTGGCTGTGCCCCCTCCCCTCCCAGCTTCTTGTGCACCCCGCAGAGCATGGGAAGCTGGAAGAGTCCTTGACTAGTACAAGCACTGCCCAGCAACAACCAAAACATCTGTGTGTTATCTCAACATTGTTTTCATACTAAGCCCAAAACACAGCACTGTGCCAGCTACAGTGAAGAAAATTAACTCTACCCCAGCTAAAAGCATGACAGACAGTAGGAGTGAAGAAAAGATTTGTTTTCCTTTAAAAAGAATAATCTGTAACAGTTCAAATGGTGGAAATGGGACGACCCTTGCGAGGACAGGGTCCGCACAGTGTGCTGTGGCATGGATCAGAGGCTTGCTCAATGCTGCACACCTCAGGATTCCCAGCATGAAAAGGGATATGAAATTAACTGTAGTATTTTCTTTTTCATTGTAGTGTTAGCTCTTATGTAGCATTTTAAATGATACTTCACAGAGCCTGAGTGCCTTTCTTAATGGGATCATAACAGACTAGCACCTTCTGGTGCAAAACACTTGGCTCTCCACATGCCCCATCGCTCTGCACTAAGCAAAGATGATTTTTTTTGTTAGGAATACAGCCACTACTTGAAACCTTACCTTTCCAGTGAGATGCAGATGCTGGCACAGAGCCTTTTGCCAAGAACATAGTTTCTCTGGATCTTTCACCTCACAGTAACAGTAATACAGAAGTACTTCTCCCACCTTGCTGTCCATAGCATGGCAAAGATGAACAAATAGAAGGATGTTAGGGTTGAAAGCACAAATATATACTATTAGCAGTAACCATTGAAATAGCAGACAATTTTATTCTGGCAGATGCAAGGAGAAAACAAAAACAGAACTACAAGCTTTGGAGGTATTAGCACTGCTGGGTTTGATTTATTTCAGAGAGAAAGAACATGAACTAAAAAAATCTTCCATTTTCATAGTTCTTGGGCCCGGTTACAAAATGAACTCATCTGTGCTGCATGGGATATCTCTGCCAGTGGCCTATATGTGCTCTACTCAGGTGCCTCTCAAGACACAGGACACAAGAACTGCCGTTTCCTATGCACATAAGCGTCCCGTTAAATGCTCAATCTGATGAACTTGCAGGCTGAAAATTCAAGTCCTTGAGCTATCCAAGTTTTAAGAGCCCAAATTTTCAGTGAGGTTTTGTGTGCCTGCATTCTGAGCAGCACTCAGAACTCTCCCAGCGTTGGAAACATTCTCGTGAACCTACTTATTCATAACTAACGGTCCCTTAAGGCATGTAAATGAGCAGAGAAAAGGGGCCTGTGCAGGGCATTCCTTGCTGTTCTATTCTGTTCTGTTACAGACCTTCCTTACCTATAGATGTAAGTCGTCGAGTAACACCTGAACAGGTCTGCTTTAACAATGCAGGATGATACAGTTCCGATAGTTCAATCCTCCCAAGTTACAACCTTTACCATCAAAAAAAACCAAAAAAGCAGCATATCTACTTCTTTCTCACCACAGCAGTAATTTGCATGTTTTGCACAGGTGTGAGCAGTTGTGAAAGGAGTTCAAATAAACCAAGCGGCTCCTGGAAGGTACCTATACCTGTTGATCTAAAGAAGTGTATCAGGAAGGTACCTGAAGTTCTAAAGGAGTATCAGGGAGGACTCTGTATCTTGAAGTGTCATGACACTGAACTTCATAAAAAGTAGTACTGGCAGAAGATTGTGTGAAGTGTAAGCAGCCCAACACGGCGCTCCCGGCACCAGACTGCTGAGGGTCTTTCTTACCTTGTCAGGTCGTCATAGCTAACGTGGCTCGTGTCCGGGAGCGCACAGACAATCTCAGAACAGTTACCGGAGTGTCCGTTTCGCCCGTCGGTGCTGCCTGCTCCATCCGGGACGCCGGAGGGCCTCACTTCGGTCGCTGACAGCTGCGCTGCCGGCCCCGCCAGCTGCCCCACGTCCCCACCGTGCTGCAGAGCGACATGCCTGTGGATACCGGAGAGCTCCTCGAAGGCCTGCCGGCAGCACCGCCACCGCGCGCCCTCTCCGCCGGCCGCAACCCGTGCCTCCGCCGGCACCTCCTTCGCTTTGACGAACAGGGAGAAGGCCTGAAACGTACCGCAAGCGCCGCCCGTTACCAGCGCTCCCGCCGCCGCCACCGCCGCCCGGAAGCCCCCCTGCCCAGGACCCACCCCGGGGCCCGCCGCCGCCCTGCACAGGGGAGCGCCGGCCCCCTCCCCTCCAACACAGGGCGACGGCTCCCACCGGCCGCGCCTCGGCAGAACCGGGTGCCCCGGGCCGCCGCCCGCCCACCTTCCTCCGGGCGAAGGCGCGTTGCTTCCTGGCGGCGACCACCTCGGCAGCGGCGACAGCGCTACCCCGCAAGGACCCCGGGCCAGCCGGCGGCACCTCGCCCGGCAGCATCTCCGCCTGGGGTGGAGCCGGGAGGGGGCGTGGCCCCACCGCCCGGGAAACACCCGGTTTCCTCCTGGCGCTAGTCCGGCCTCGCCAGGCCCCAGCTCTCCCGGAAGTCCTCCAGTGAGGCTCTCGTACCATAGAGCAGCGAGTAGAGAGGCGCTGCGCCCGTGCGCCCTCTATCCCGGAAGCGGAGGCGCGGCGGGCCGGAAGCGGTGTGTGGAAGGAGCGCGCTCCCCTCAGGCCCGCGTGAGGCGCCCGGCTTGGTGCTCCCCTCCCCGTCTCCCGCCATGTCGCGACGGCGGCACAGCGATGACAGCGACGGTGAGCGCCGCGGGGTAGCCTGCTCTCCCTCTCTCCCTCCGGGGCCGGCGGTGGCGGTGGCGGGGCCGCGGTGGGCCATCCCGGGGCAGGAGGGGGCTCTGGGCGGGATGGGGGTGGTGGCGCTGACCGGCGGTAACGGTGCGCTCACTATGTTGAAGCAGGGCAGCCGCACAAGAGGCGGAGGACGTCTGAGCCGTCGGAGATCGAGGAGAGGCTCGAGTCGCTTATCTGCAGGGTGGGAGAAAAGGTAGGCGGCCACCCGCCCCGGCCGCGCGGAAGTCAAGTTGGGGGGTGGGAGCCCTCTTTCTGTGTGTCATCTGTTATCGGATTCACCGTAGGAACCACCCCCCAAAAAAACCGTTGTTTTTTTTTAATTAGACAGCTGGGAAGTTGTCGGCTTTTGCAAAACCGCATGCCGAGGGAGGCAAGTGTTCACATATCTGTGTTGTGTTTTCCGCGAGACGATAAGCGGCGTGGGAGCAGTTATCGCTTTGCCTCTGCAGATTGTTGCTCGTTCCAGGCTGCTGAGGATGTGGAGGGGTTGACTTGGTTTGCCTGTGGCGTGTGTCCTGGCAGGAGTTGAGGCTGATAGGAAGGGGAGAAAAAAAGATAAGGTACACTGACTTTATGTGCGGCAAAAAAAAGTCATGAAGGCGATCCCTTCAATGCTGTATAACTAACATACTGCTCAGTCGCCTTACTGAGGTTTCCATGTGGCAGTATTAGATCTTGCATCCCAGGGGAACACTGGAGTTCTTTGCAGGGCAGGTGTGTGATCGGATGCAGCTCTTCTGAGGAGTAGTTGCTCCTTCTTTCAGGCAAGCAGAAGCGGTTCTTTACTGCTAATGGAACTGTATCATTGCTCTGAAAAGGAGGTGACATAAATTAATACTGTCACCTGACTTCCTCAGTGGCTTGTCAATATTACCTGGTTGATGATGAAACTTTTTAATATTTTTTTTTAATTTTAGAGTAATTCATCTTTGGAGAGCAACTTGGAGGGCCTAGCTGGCGTTTTGGAAGCTGATCTACCAAATTACAAAAGCAAGATACTAAGAATACTCTGTACTGTGTATGTATGCGGGTGATTGGGGAGGCACTTTCTTCTCTGTGCATAAGTTTAAGCATTTATGGTAGTTTAAATGCCACAAATGGCTTTAGTTCCTGAGTGCCGTTATAGTGTAGAGTTTGTTTTACTGCAAACAAAAGAAATAGAGGAATAAGCTTATTATGTACTAGGTGTAATTCAAGGAAAATACCCCTTTACATTACTTTGGCTTGAAATGTGTACAAAGGCTTAAAGCAGATAAAAAAAATGGCAGAGCTGCTCTTTAGCAGCAAAGAGAACCCAGTAATGCTGGGCAATATTCTGTTTCCCAATGAAATGCTCAAGAGCACCAAAGCTGTTGGCTGTTAACACTTATTTAGTCTTGTTATCTGTGCTGTTTTCTCATTGCCTGTTCCTCTTCTCTGGCAGTGAGGTGCTCATGTCTTCATAAGCCCATCCTCTAGAGGAGAGGAGCTGGGAACACGAGGAGCTGACAGCAAGTTCTGCGGTGGCTGACAGGTCTCCTTCCTCTCCCTAGCAAAGGGCAGGAGCAGAGGTGCCCTGTGTCAGGGTCACTGAGCAGGGGTTGTGTAGGGTCTGTGGTAGTAGGAGAGAGGGGTGTGGTGAAGAGGGAGAGTATTCTAGCCCTAGCTTATGCTGTGGTTTTGCAGACACTTTAAATCTGTTTTGTAGCAATGTTTGTTAATAAAAGGTAAACTGCACGTTTTTTCCCCCCTGTAGCAGTAAGACACTTCTGCAAGCATAGAGTTAGCTTACTTGCATACAGAACTGATTGAAGAAAATGAATTCTTCAGAGCAGGATGTGGCCTTCCCCGTGCTATGCTCTAAAATCAGTTACTTTGACTTGAAACACTTGGAAGCAAAATTAATAGCCTAAAATGTGTACACCTCTTGTATAATCTTGCTGATGCTGCATAATAACATAATTTCTAAATTGCGAACTTAAAACAACTTCTTACATCCTTGTATAAATTCTGTCACTTATATTATTTGGCCAACCCTCTGGAATACTCAGCAATTAGATACAAATAAAAAGCAAATACCTTAAATGTACTTGAAAGTGGTGCCTTTCTAAATGTCTCCAGTTAAAAAAAAAAAAGATTGTCTCTAAAACAATAACCAGGAGATAGAATTGTAAGACCATGCTAGCACTTTTCTCTTATTTCGTCGTGAGACAAATTTAATTTACAATAAGCAGATTCTAAGATACTATGCAGTTGCCAATTGGCGCATGACAAATAGACAACTAACTCTGTGTTTCTTTTTCTGTGTCAGTGCACGTCTGTTACCAGAAAAGCTTACTGTTTACACAACACTAGTTGGGTTGCTGAATGCCAGGAACTACAATTTTGGTGGGGAATTTGTAGAAGCCATGATTCGTCAGCTGAAAGAATGTCTGAAAGTCAATATGTATAACGAAGCTGTGCATTTAGTAAGTGGGTTTTTGTTTGATTTATTTTATATTTTTCCTCATCCTTTTTCTCTCCTCTTCCTGTCACCTTTTTGTTCAAAAAAAGCTGGGCCTTTCAGTATGTATTGCAGTCTTTCCTAGCATCAGTGTGCAGGGCACTGTAGGTATACCAATAGGAAATGTGCGTTGTGTGAGAAGTATTTCCTTCCTCAGGGGAGAGGAATCATATTACAGCTGCAAAATTGACTACCAAGTGTATATTTTCCCAGTGACAAATTAATCTGCAGTAAACAGAGGTGCTTCCCCTGCCTGTTCTACAGTCAAATGTAAGAGATAGATGAAAGTAGTGCACTTTACTGTGTTCAGAGATGTATGATGTTCTTGTGGATCACATGGAAAAAAAACTGAAAAGAAACTGAACAGTCTGGTTCTTAAAAGCTGTTTGATGGCTGTTATCAGGCATATGTGTTCATTCTTCAAATGAGGGATGAAGGCCAAGCAGGAGGTTTTAAGGGCTGTCTTTGAAACCATTTGCTCAGCTCTTGCGGCTTACAGATTTTGTCTGCAAAAAAGGTATTAGGACTTCAGCAGTGTCTGATTTCAAAGCACAGTGCCAAGCTCCTCAGCTTCTTTTGAAGCCCACTGGTGAAAACTAAGATCCTAGTATTTCTATGTACTTTGTCAAGAGACTGCTGTTCAGCTGTGGGACGCTTTTGCTAATACAGTCCTCATCGGAAGTCTGAATGTGCTGTCTCTTGTCTTCAGCTTCACCTTCTCTGGTCATGCTTGTAGGCAGATGACTTGTGAGAGTAACAACTAAGGGAGTGGCAGTGGAAATCTTTCCTCAGCTTTGTCAAAGCCTTTTCAAAAACTGTTCAGAGCAATGACTATCTGGAAAGTAAGAGTTTGGTACTTTTCTCTAATTTAGTTGCTCTTTGAGTACGGAACTGCCTGCTTTCCCAAAACTTCTTCCCAATGATCTGCCTTCAGATGAAAATACCTCTGTTGGTTTTTTGGACTACTGTTTATAAATGTGCCCTTAAGAAAAAATGAGCCTTCAAAAAAAAAAAAGCGAGATTTTAATTGTCAGAATTTCAACCTGTGTTGTCTGTTAAGATTGTGGGGATACTGGAAGAGCTTGGGTCCTACTAGGGCCTTGTTTAAGTCTGAAGGCAGGATACAAATCAAAAGAGAGGGGAGAGGGGAAAAGAAAAAAAGGCACTGCTCTGCCCCAGATGTTTTCTACTTAAATTCCCACTTCTGCCAGTCTGGATTACTTACTAGAGTGCAGCCAAATCAAGGATATATTCCTGCCATGGAGATTTTTTTTTTTCTGCCAGGCAAATAAAGCCACTTGATTCCCAGCACATCATCAGTCTGTCGCATTTCTGAAGCCTGAAAATGCCAACAGTTTTTACGTAGGCTGTCTCTGTGTAACTATCTGTATTTATGAATAGATAACTGTAGAAATTGATCATATATAATGGCATACAGATTCAGCACTTCTGTTTCCTGATGCACATCTGGATTCATGAAGCCATGGATCAATCCCTTGTCAGCTCTTTAGAAGGCTTTTCCCTTCCACGCTTTTTCCTTCCACTTCTGTAATTTTAGTGATTTGATACTATCTACGGTAGATAGAAGCAGAAGGTTTCTTTTCTGTGGTATCGGTTTGCATGCCTTTGAATGCATACTGGTTAATTAGGAATATTATCCTTGCAATGTTATTGCAGTGAAATAGACTGCAGACATTATAATGAATGATATATTAGGCAGTGTTTATGGTACTTGTTTTCCAGGGTTGCACAGCAGGTCTGTACAGTGTGCAGTATTTTTGCCTTCGTAGTACTGAATGAATATTGTACTTTTATTGATGGTTTTTTGTTTTAGTCATTGAAGTAACATTTATTTGTTCTTGTGAAGTCAGTTTAAAAAGTATTCATTTAAAACAATTTTTTGGGTCTTTTTTTAGGTTCGATTTCTGTCTGATCTTGTGAATTGTCATGTAATAGCTGCACCTTCGATGGTAGCTATGTTTGAGAACTTTGTTAGTGTGACACAGGAAGAAGATGTACCCCAAGTAAGCAAAAGATCTGTATGCTCCTCTAGCACTGTTTTCACAATTTTTCTGTACCATTGCTTCTGTACTTATGCTTGGAACAGGGAGGTTTTAGAGATAGCAAGCTAAAAGGACTGTTGTGCAGTTTCTTTAGCATGAGTAAAAGGAGCCTATAGCAACTGGAGAACACACGGATACAAGAAGAAAGCATGGTCCTTTATAGTGAGGTAGCTGAAGTGAATTAATTTTACTTTACTTTGGCAAGTACACGGTGCCTGCCTTGTTCTGCTATGTCAATAATCTGCAGAAGGACTGTGAAAGCCATACCGTATTTTAAGTCGGCTTGTCACGGTTCAAGTTAAAAATGGTACATTTCAAGCAAGAATGTATCTTTTTCATGGCTTGCCAATCCAGTTTTTAGCTGCTGGTCTTTATATCCTCCCAAGCTAATAGTTTTGCTAATGTTTTAATTTAAATTAAAATGAGGTGTGTGTACAAAATCTTGTGGAGCTTACTTGTGTACTTAGATTTTGGTATATTTCTTTCCTATAGGTACGATGTGACTGGTATATGTTTGCATTTCTGTCATCTTTGCCTTGGGTTGGAAAGGAATTGTATGAGAAAAAGGATGCTGAAATGGATCGTCTCTTGTCTCAGACAGAAAGCTATTTAAAGTAAGTTGTAACTCATTAAATATACTCTTTTGGTATTTATTCAAGTACGGATTAATAGCTTTGATTATTGCTCACTTAAATGTATACTAAAGTTTAGGTCTGAACCATTCAGTGGGGAAAAAAACCCTGAAAATAGAATAGGTGGAGAGATTTTTGAATGTGAAAAGTTTTATTGTCTTGACTAGTACTAGGGTATCTTGAAGGTCTTGTTCTGCTCATGCTGGAGCAGCTGCAGTTGTAAGTGTGATGTGAATACTGATAGGTTGTTGCTTTAGTGCTCTGCAGTGTGACTGCTTGCTGTCTCGGTGCTTCAGGTTAACGTTGTCAAGATAGGGTAATAGAGATATTTTAAGTAATCACAAACCTGGTTTTTATATGCTGTAGACTTGCCAGCTGAAGAGATTCAATAGGTAGCACACTTGCAACAAGAGAAAAAACTCCTGCCCTAAATCAGTCTTTCAAAAGTCAGGTTTTCTTTCCTGTGTAAACAGGCGCCGCCAGAAGATTCATGTACCCATGCTTCAAGTTTGGACTGCTGATAAGCCACATCCACAAGAAGAGGTGAGTGGACCTTACATTGCATTATTTCAGAAAACTTGAAAAACGATTTTTAACTAAAGTGTTCTTTTATAATGGAACTAAAAAGCACCTCTGAAAGTTTTAATGCTTTGAATTGTCTCCTGTTTGTCATTAATTGTAACAAGTTCTACGTGAGGAATTCTGTTCTAAATCTTAGATCTAAATATAAGGTTGTATGGGGTGAGTAGGAGACTGTTTTGTTGTTTGCTGACAGGCCCCTGGGGAAATGTTATGAAGTGAGGAATAATTGTAAATTGTAGTATTTGCTTTGGAATTGCAGTTACAGGGCTTCATGTTAAAAGGACCTTTGTGAGAAGCAAGATGTGATTCCTTACTTATCCCTTAGTGTTTTCCCTCTGCAAGAAAGAAACCTTTGTAGTGGCTTTGCTTTCTCAGTTCTAGGAAGTGCAAAACAAGTATGTAGAAACTGTATGCAGCAGTTACCATGCCATCTTTCACAATTAAGCCAAAAATACTGGAGGGGAGAGGGAGCGTCTGGCTAGTTTGGGATGGAATCTGACTTTTTGGATATTCTTGGATTTTTTTCTTTCCCTTAACTTTGAGGACAAACTTTGTTAGAAGTGAGATCTAAATTGATCTTCTGGGAAGTTTTGGAAAATGGCCATCTTCCATTTTGTTCACTTTTCTGATTGAATCACAGCCTTAACAATTGTCTTTTTAATCATAATTTGGGGAGACAGGCTGTCTGACAATTGATTTGTCAATGTGAGTATTTTGCCTGCCTGATATCTGCATTTTCTTATTTAGCAAAATAGAGGAGAGATTTACAGAGTGTGTTTGAGACTATGTGTTACCCAGAGTACCATAAACATGGTTGTTCACTTCAGGGGCTAGTTGTTAGTAGTTTTGTTCCCATTTTGTAGTGTGATAACTTCAGCAAATGCAAAGCACTTTCATACAAAGACATTTCTTGCACTGGTTATAACTTGAAACTTGTGTTCAGTAAGGCCACAGGCCTCCAAAGTTCTTGGACTGCTTTTAGCAATTAAACAAAGCAAGCCTATTGCCAGTTGCACAGGTGTCTGAGCTGTCTCTGGGAGAATGCTGGGACTCACAATTCAGTTGAAAACCATGGCAAAGGTATTTAATGTTTGATAGTATTGTTTGTCTTGAATATGCAGTAACTGGTAGTTTTGATTGCTCTGGGAACAGCATGGCAGTCCTACAGAATGTCTTTCCAATTTTAACATTGATATTATGTCTGTTTTAGTACCACCAGTGAGCAGTGACTGCAGTAATGTTCACTGCTATAGTTTCACTGGCAGATTCAAAGGATGGCCATTGCGGTCCGACTCCTGGGCTGTCTGTTGGTGTTTAAAAACCTTCCAGCAGTTAAATTTTACTAACACAATATTGTATGGAATTAGAAGCAGCTCTGGAGTTTAGACTACTTAAATTATTTCTTGGTTTACTGCATCAGCAGTTTAAGAAACTTTTTTCTGAACGGAATATGGAATTTAAGAAATACATTTCTGACAGTTCAGGGAGCTGCCAGCTTTGTTATGGGATTCAGTGCATCTGACATCTCTCACCTTTTTCTTTCAGTATTTAGACTGCCTTTGGTCTCAGATTCAGAAGTTGAAAAAAGACCGTTGGCAAGAACGACACATTCTGAGGCCCTACTTGGCTTTTGATAGCATTCTTTGTGAAGCGCTGCAACACAATCTGCCTCCCTTCACCCCTCCGCCTCATACTGAAGATTCAGTG
Organism: Phalacrocorax aristotelis; assembly: GCF_949628215.1. Classification (NCBI taxonomy): domain Eukaryota; kingdom Metazoa; phylum Chordata; class Aves; order Suliformes; family Phalacrocoracidae; genus Phalacrocorax; species Phalacrocorax aristotelis. The sequence goes on along the minus strand of NC_134311.1, from coordinate 13,251,777 downwards.
TACCCGATGCCAAGGGTTATTTTTAGGATGTTTGACTACACAGATGACCCTGAGGTATGTGATTGCTGTGGGGAATGGTGAGCAGATATCACAGTTAGGTTCCTGAGGCAATATTGGTCAAAATGTGATGTCCCCTCTCACAAGACAGTGAGTGGTTTGAAGACCAGCAACAATTCTGTTTTGGTACCTCTGCAGAAACGAAGTAGGTGACCAAGTTACCATACAAAGCAAGTCTGTGAGGAGCAGAATTTAGGGCGTGAGATGTTGTGATGCTTTCATTTAGAATGACAGTGTTGATTGAATTCTGTAATGTCTCTAGAAAACTACATTCACAGAGTTAGACTTTTCTTCTATAAAGTTGGTAACTTAAGTCTTTTTGCAGGCTAGGTATTTATTGTAATGTTTAGACTGTTGTTTACTCATCTGTTAAGATTTGTTGATGCATATTGTGGAACAAAGGAGTGCTTAATTGGGGTGAGTGAAAGATCCATCTGTCTCAAAAGTCTGCCACCAGCATTGGTCAACAATAGATATATAGACAAAAGTGTCTATATAGACACCTCAGTCTGTGTGGAATTTTGACTGTTTTTCCACCTGTAAATGTATGTAGGATGGCTTGCTACCTGTAGCATTAGCAATGATCTTTCATGAGTCTTCATTTTTTCTTACCAGGGCCCTGTCATGCCTGGCAGCCACTCTGTTGAACGATTTGTAATAGAAGAGAACCTTCACTGCATCATCAAATCCCACTGGAAAGAGAGAAAGACTTGGTAGGAAGAGCTTAGCGCTATGGTGCCCTGGCGCTTTTATTATGCTACCGTGGCTTTGGTACCATCAGGGATATAGAGAGTCCTGCACTGGTCAGACAAGAGCTCAGTATTAAACATTTCCCAGAGCACTTGATGAAACTTGATTTACTACATTTAACTATATTAAAATTGTTGTGTGGAATACCATGGGTCTGTAATATCCAGATAATGAAGAGTCTGTATGATGCAGGCTTCTTGGGAAGGGAATTCCTTAATAATACGCGATGTGCTGCAGAAGATATGCAGGCACACCTTATTCTTCATGGGAGCAGTGTGGAGAGTGTGGTTGTGTTATGCTTTGTAGGATTTTGAAGCAGCTGATTTGTTGGGGTACAGTGAGCCTTGAGCTGGTTCATCTGCAGCTGTCTGTGCACTAGTTTTATGAACACACTTCTGCTTCCTACTCTTCCTTGTTGTGTTCTTCTCTTCAGGATTACATGTCAGAGATAATTGATCTTGCACTGGGGAGTCATTGCAGGGCCAGCATGTTTCATTAGTTTGACTTCAGCCGTGCCAGGAAGCAGTTGGGGTACTTTTCTGCATTTCTGCCTAAGCAATATCTGATGTGGGTAACTGATAACCTAGATGGTTTACCACAGGTGTCAGGCTTCCAAATGAAAACCACCACACTTTGTATAGTATGCAGAAAATGGGCAGAAACAATGTTTTTGGTAATGGCATGTGATAAATTTTTTTGGTTGCAGCTGTTTGATTCAGCAGAAACTAGAAATTCAGGGTTGTTGCAGTTACAGGGATAGCCTTTGTTAATTCTCAGAGGGAAGTAAAAGACTAGAGGGATATACAAGATTTGCCAGGGAGGTAGAAATGAGATCAAGGAAGTAGCGGTTGTTTTCATTGTAATAATGGTAGGTGATAACGAGCTGATTAAAAGTTGAAGCATTTGAAGCCTGGGAGTCTCTTATATAACCCATTAGTTTTAATTGTGCTTTCAAGTCATTCTGAACATCTGTTGTTAGGGTTGGTTTTATTTTTCCCTTTTAATATGTGCATGCCAGAATTACAGATCACGACGACTATTTAAGCAAACCTTTTTTGCGTAGCAGTATAGTGTTCAAGTGATGTAACTACATAGAGATAACGTACATCGTTACAAATCGTAGTTTAGGCAATGCTGATGTGTTCTTGTGCTGTTTCTGTTTTGAGTATTCTATGGATTGATGGGCAGACTTTCAAAGGATTGTTAATTTCTTTCTGCTGCTTTCATGTGAACTCTTGCCCAGAATGAAGCATTTTCTGTAACTTTGTTCCTTGATCTTCACATCACATCTGCTGTGTTATGTTCTGAACTAAATGTATCTGTGGTTTTGCAGTGCTGCACAGCTGTTGAGCTATCCAGGAAATAACAAGATCCCCTTGAACTACCACATAGTAGAGGTATGGATTTTGTAGACAACGTCTTTGGTAGTGCTGTTATTTCATGAGTAACGTGTTCCAGTTAGTTCCATGGTAGGTCCGTTAAATTACAGTTTGATTTGGGAGTCAGCCAGAACCTTGCTGAATTCAATCATTGGCTATTAAATGAGCAGATTATATACAATTGAGTGATATGCTTTTTGTTGTCATTTTAACTTGGTGCATGGGAGTTTTGGTCAAGTACCAAAATTTCTTAGTGCCCTAGTAATCCAGGTTAAGGCATTTGTCAAACTTTTAAAGTTCTACATATGATGCTTCTAATGTATCACACAGTCTAAGGGATGGCTACATTTGAGTCACTTGTAGTTTAAAAAAAAATTGAATTAAAATGCAAGAGGATATGGGACACATTGAAATACAAGAAACTCCATCTAAACATGAAAAAAATATTTTTTCATTGCAAAGGTTATTAAACACGGGAAGCGTTTGCCCAGAGAAGTTGTGGAGTCTCTACCCTTGGAGAAGTTCAAAACCTACCAGGGCACAGCCCTGGCAGCCTGTTCTAGATGACCTTGCCTTGTGCAAGGGGCTTTTGACTAAATGATCTGCAGCTGGACTCAGCCATTCTGCATGGCTATATGTTTGAATATTCTAGATGATTTTGTTCTACTGGCCCTGAAAAGAACTTGCAGTGAAATTGTGGTGTGTTTCCTCCAGGGCATCCTCCATATTGGAGAATTTTGAATAACCATAATGTGTATCAGAAGAGCAGCATAGCTTTTCTTTTGCTGCCTCCTTTCAAGGGTCTGTTTTCAAGATGCAGAGCTGTATAAAACTTCATTAATTTCCGTTGAAAGGGATTAAGATATTTCAGTAGTAATGGCAACTTGTCATATAAAGATTTTATGAAGAAGTAACTATAAGGAGGAATTTCAGAGCTAATCATAATAGGAAATAATCTTTTGTAGATTTATCTTAGTAAAAGTGGGATGGAGAATTCCTCTTGGCATCAAAATGCCTGATGTTCTATATGCTGTAAAGTTACAATACTTTTGGTCAGCTTGTTCTTTTTGTACTCTGAATTCAGAACAGAGGAATCTTAAAATCAGCAACAATTTTCTGCCTTAACGTTGAAGTATCTTCAGTGATTTTATCTTCAGTATCTTCAGGTGCTGTATATGGCTGGGTGCTTTATGCTGAGCTGTACGTAAATGCCAACAAATAGTTACTGCAATTCCTGATTACATAAGTTACCTAAAAGCCCTGGAAATTCTTTGATTCAGAAACTTAGAGGATGTGAAAATAGCAGGTTTGCATAGATGAAATTACTGGGAAGAAGTGCAAGCTTGATGTACAAATTCTTTGACTATTACTGTCATAATTTCCTTTTTCTTGCAATTTTGAGTTATTTTAGATTATTAACTTCATCACTTGTCTATGACTGTTTACTTTTAATAAAGCCCCAGAGTTTTTAAGGCATAGCATGCTTTTTTCAGTCTTCCTTTCATTCTCCTTACTACTGCTCCCTTGTAAGGTCTCTCTTAACAGTGAAGTTGGTGATATGTTGCTTTCAGCAGCAGTTTAACAGTTTAATCTGTGAAATTTCACTAACTTTTTCAGTAAGTCACAAAACTGTAGAAATGAAACGGCCTAACAAATAAAGGAAAGTGTTACTTAAGGTTCAGAACATAACAGTTAGGCAGGAGCAAATGTAGTCTGAAAGTGTTTGTTGGTACCTTCCCAAGTATGCCTACTTTTGAGGTCCGTGTGGCACCATGTTGTAGTTCGTCAGGCCGAGCACAGAATGCTCCATGCTACCTGGAACCTGTGTGGAACACTTAAATGTGGCACCTTTCTCATCAGTAGCTTCTTATAGACATGTATCTAGATATTTCTAATAGCTGTAAACAGAATGTCTGGGCAGCATCACTGAGTTGTTAGACTGCTATGCTCTGTTGTGCTCCTACAGCTTTTGGTACAACTTCATCCTCGACAAAGGTCAGACATTCAGATGATCGGTGTCCTGATCTTTCTTGTGGCCCTGTCGTTTTTAAAGTATGGTGTGCCAGTTTGAAACACTTAATCTGAACGTTTGATACTGAACATGTGATCAATATCACAAATATAGTTTGATGCAGTATCTCAAACAGACAATGACACATCATCCAGTTGTTATTTCCTATCTTGAGAAAAGGAGCAGTTTTCTACCTAAGACGGTCCCCCTGCCTTTTTGCCATTATCTGTCTTAACAGTGTGTCCAAATTATACTGTCACGGAAAAGTTTTCCAGCTCTTATAGTCTCTTCATGCTTTCAAGTCCTTCCTTAGAATAACAACTTCTAGTTGATGTGTTTTCATGTGCTGTTTGTGGAGTCTATAAATGGATGTTGATTTCTTACACTAGTAAGAAGATTTTCTAAAGCTTACTCATATAAGCTTCAATTCTTCTCTGTTTATTCAGAAGTTTAAAGTTAAAGTGGAAACTGACCGGCCATAATCAATCAAAGTTTCCTGATTCCTTTGATGTAATTTAAACTAGTTGAGAATGGCATGCAAAGTAAACAGAAACTCAGAGATGAATGTTGTACAATGATTATCTTTATGTAGCCCTTAAAGATTGACGTGCTGTTATTATAGGCAAACTTGAAAATAAAAACAGGAATGCTGACCGCAGGACTGATTTCAGTTTGCTTAGAAGGACTCTCTTCCAGAGGGTACTGAGCATATATTTTTGTTGTATGGAATGCTGGTTACAATTTTCAGTTGAAAGTTGTGGCTTTATTTATGTAAGTTTTTGTATAGGAGGACGCAACAGAAAAGTTATACAATTTTAATGCAAATAGTCTTTCATACAAAACACTTAGGCTTCATGTACTACGTTTAGTATTTCTGTTTATTATTTAACAGGACCAGTTGATTTTGCATTTCTCAGATCATGTCAAGCACTGCAGTAGGTTATAATATAACTGTGGCCATTTCCACAGTTAGGTGGTGTATTTGTTAGACATAATAGACGTGTAATGCTGGCATTGTGCTAGTATTAATTGATAAAGGCAGTTGAAGTGGGCTGTATCAGTACAGTGTAGGGTTGCTGCTACCTTTTTAGGTTTCTCTCTCTTTTTCCTGGAATGTGCATTTGACAGAATAATATGGACCATTTTGGGCATGTAATTTTTTTAATTGATGGCCACTGTTGTGAAGCTGAGGGTTATGCAGGCCACATCACTGTGCTCTGATGTGGTGCCTTCCTCTCCTACAGGTAATATTTGCAGAATTGTTCCAGCTTCCATCTCCACCACACATTGAAGTCATGTACACAACACTGCTGATTGAACTGTGCAAGCTTCAGCCTGGCTCTTTACCACAAGTTGTATCCTTTCTGTGCTGCTGGAGAGCACTTACAAAATATGGTCTTTATTTTGTTTGTCTGTAGGTGATGGGTTAGCAATAAATACTGCACTAATATTTTACAGCAGCTGCATGAAACTTTGCCTATAACACTCACATGACATGAAAGAGTAGCACAGCCCACTTGGCCCAGGTCTAGATTTGCCAAGTGGGTAAGACTCTTCAGCTTTCTGGACAGTATTCTGGTACTTCCTCTGACCTTCCCAAGAAAGGCTGTCTTGGTGAGGGGATAAAATGCAATACTACTGCTTGTCACTGCAGCCTGTTTAGGTCTGGACAATGCGTGGCATGGTCACAGACACATTAAAGGCTGAGAAGGAAAGGAAGTGACAGACTTGATCTTTTCTTCTAACAACTCTGAGTGCTCCTACCTTTTTTTTTCAGTAGGAAGCGTAGCATATGATTTAAAGGAACTTGCCTGAGTTCCCACTCAGTGCTCCCACTAGGAGCATTCAAAAGGTCAGTAATCATCTGTCAGCTCAGACAGGGTGACTAAATGCCGAGGAAGGAAGCATGACTCCCAGCTAATTCTGGCTATTACATTGCCCCTTCTTTGCTGCCATTTTAGATCATGTTAGATAATCATTTTAGATCAAGCTCTACAGACTGTGGGAATGGAGGGCAGTTAACAGATGTCTATCCACTGGTAATGTCATGCCCAAATTTTTGTTCTACTTCATGATACCAGTCACTGTTTGCAAATAACATAATCTCAATGATTAGAGCTAAGTCTGTTTTAGAATTGTGTGGTCACCCATGCAGAAAGTTTTTAGTGTTAATAGGGACACTGTAAGAAAGATAAAGCCCTTGTTGGGTAAAGTCAGTGCAGACATGCTTTCTCAAGCCTTCAGTGATAATAAAAGATTGTGGCAAAGCATCAACAGCAGCCCACAAAGCTAGACTGGTGAGATTACAGAAGTACTCCATAAGGAGGCTGATATCTCTTCATATCAGTGCGGTTTTCCTTGTTGCATGATGTGAATTCTGGCTTTCTGTGGAAGAAGCCAACAGTCTCATTGCAATAATGGAAGAAAGACAGACTGGTACTAAAGAGTAGAACTCGCTATATACTTCATTTTTTCCACTGTGGACTTACTGTGATTTACCTGATTTTGGAGTAGACCCAGGGAGCTTTCACAATAAAAGGTTGATGACATTCTGTTCACAGATTGAAAGGAATAACTTCTGACTTATCTAGTGTTCTTCTGTTAACCTTAATAAGAAACTTCCAGCTTGCACAAGCCACAGAAATGCTCTACATGCGTTTGGATACAATGAATACAACATGTGTGGACAGGTAAATGTGTTTTGGAGACAGTGAAAAATGTTCCTCAATGTCCAACGTACAGGAAGAATGAAGAGGCTATGGAAAGAGTAGTCAGAAATCCTTGTTAAAACTTCTTGGTGCTATTCAAAATGTTTTCTGGGCTCTGGCTTTGAGTAATTTAAAGAGAAGGTGGAGGACTGACTGCTTGCCTCTCCCTCCCAGAACCACTCCCCCAGAGGTCACAACACTGTCTGTCTGTACAGGACAGTTAAGATTGGTGACAACTTTTACATGTTTAAAGCTGTTTGTAGCTGCCTTGTACTCTGTTGTCTAGTACTATGCCTGCTTCTTAGTGGTCTGGGAGTGGAGTTCATGGTGTATGTGCCAGCCAGAGGAGGAGAGTGTTGGTGATTTTGCCCTTTCAGTGAAGTCTGGGTTGTGTAGGAGAGCTGTTAATTACCCGTCAAAAATGGGAAAGTTGCATATTCACAGTAAGTTTACATTTTAATTGTTAGTTTAATGGGTCATCTCATTGTATGAAGCAACAGAGCATGACAGGCTGTCTGTCCATAAAGGCTTCTTTCTGACTCTCCGAACTCAGTGTTTTGTATCTGTCAACGTGAGTGCCTGTTTAACACTGTAATAGCTTTAGAGTTTTAGCTTGTCTTTGTAAAGTAGAATGCATTTATAACAAAATTTCCACTGAAAGTTTTCCTGCACTTCTGGCATTTAATGGAGCTTTCTTTTCTTTTTAATGAAGATTTATTAACTGGTTTTCTCACCACTTGAGCAACTTTCAGTTCCGTTGGAGCTGGGAAGACTGGTAAGTTTCTCTTCCTTTTGATCTGAACCTTGTAGTGTAAAAAACTTTAAAATGTCAGACTTATCCAGGAAGTGTCACAGCATAGTGGCCCTGTTAATTGCTTTCCTCCAGCTCTTCAGAGATCTTTCCTAATCTGTTCACCACCACTCAGTGGTAGATTATCTTGATGATCTCTTTAGTCACTGTATTGTCCCTGGTGAACTTTGCGATAAATCTCAAATGAGTGTTAGTATTCCATAAGTAGGGGAAGACAAAATCCAATTTCCTTAATTTGTACCGCACCCTCAATCAGCTGCTAGCAAATTTTCCAAAATGGCTCCCAAATTACTTCTAATGATTTGCCCTGACTCTTTGTATCCTGTATTACTCATTCAGTAATCTTGCTCTCTGTCCTACCCTAAACCTTTCATTATAACCTTTACCCTTCAGACCATGTGATCTGTTTCCCTCCTGCCAAATCCTAGCACCTGAAATTACGTCAAAGCTGGCCCTGCCATCCGTTCTTACTATGCCAAACCTTGAACTTGCATCTCTAGCAGGAGGTCCCTGGATTCCATCAACGTCTTGCCACAGGTTCCCCTGAGCTTTCTATTCCAGACACCCATGTAGCAAGAGAGATCACCTTGGGGTGAAGTCCTCCCTACAGTAACTTCCACAGCCTGCTACAATAGATGCTTTCCATAGCTGATCTGTCCCAGTGTCCTTGTGGAGAGGAGTGCAGCCCTTCTTGTGATACATTTTTTTGGCTTTACTTAAGTTTCTTGTGTTGTCCTCATGTGGAGTTAAGTGCTTGCTGGCTATCCTTGTATATGTCCATGTTGACTGACCAGGCAGCAGTCTTCAAAGAGCTGATTTGTCTTTGCTTGGATGTTCCTTGATGGTAACACTTCTGTGGGTTTCTCTCACAAGCTGCCATTTTTCACACATCTGGCAAGTGACTGTGTTTGAGATATCTCTTCATCTGAAATGTGTTTGAAATCAGCCAGAAGTTCAAAAATTCCTGTGAGGGAGGAGCAGACTATGAAATCCCACAAGGTTCCTTTCCTAAGGAAAGGGAAAGCCAGCTAACTGTAAACACAAATTATTTTTAATCTGGTGGGGGAAGGGAAGCTACTTGATAATATATCCCGCAGAGGTGAGATTCCAAGAATGCTAATGGCCAATAAGGAAATGGTGATAAACTTACCTCATTGTCTTAAAACTGCCTACACTGTAAAACTAAGTGACAAGCACTCAGTTGTCCTTAGACCATGATTGGTTTGTACCTATTAGACCAAGCCAAGAAGAGACTAAAGCACAAATTCTTTTGCTAAAAGCTATTGCATTCTATCATTTGATAGGTCAGATTGCCTTACTCAGGACCTTGAAAAGCCCAAGCCCAAATTTGTGAGAGAGGTTTTGGAAAAGTGCATGCGGTAAGTTAAGATCTTTGATAGTTGCATTCAAGGCAAAGTTTGTTCTTCTAGGTACTATCAGCTTCCTTTCAACCTGACTCTTGTCTTAGGCGTGTCTGTTCTTACAATTCAGTTTGAGTTAAGAAATGAGTCTGTTGTTCATATGATTTTAATCTGGTTTACCTATTTTAGGACACTTAGGGTACTACTTTAGATAGAGGGAGAAACAAGTGGAGCAGATCTGTCCTAGGTATGCACACATGTAGTTACAAAAAGACATGCTTCATCATAGGCATGGAAAGAAATAGACCTTAGGCAATATTCTTGGAAAGTATTCAGCATTCATAGAAATGGCGGTAACAGATCATTAGTACTACTAAAAACTGATAATCTAATCTTGATACTTCTAGGTGCCTCTGATGTTCATTGACTATAAAACACATACACAAACAACCTTCCAAACAAAAACCCCAAACCCTACAACAATAGTACACAGTCAGGACTGAACTTAAAATAGTTGAGACAGAGGGATATAGGAAAGAGAAGGAGCAAAATGTTAAAACAGCCTGTGTTATTCAGTATCCTACAGGAAAACATTCATCCATTTTTGGGTGAGTTCAGTATAGGAAGTGTGAAAGTATTGTGCTGCGAAACACATGCCATTTTTCTGGTGGCACTCTTACATTTCACTGAAAACTGTGTTAGCAAAATTAAGCCTTAGTGGGAGTGAAATAAGCTGGAAAGTAAAATGAAGACATCCAGTTTAATATTTTTTCTGCTTTGAATACCAATGTCTTACTAGTTTTCTGCAGCACATCTTAGGCTTTTGCATAAAACATCCTACCAGACAGCCCCTAAATCTTTTCACAGGCTAAATTAATTGTGTGAGGATGAAACTCTAGCATCAAAGAGTTCAAACAGAAAGCACGTGCTAGTAAGTTTGGTTTACTTAGCTCTTACTACCTAGCAGAAACTATCATTCTGTTGCATAAACATCCTGATTTTTGTTCTATGAAAGTTAAATACAGGAAAACCATTATAAAGCAGTCACTTTAGAATTAGCCCTGGTGTTATTCCCATTTTAATTCTACTGCTGTGAAACTTGTTATTTCCAGACTCTCCTACCATCAGCGAATAATAGACATTGTTCCTGCAAGTTTTTCTGTCCTCAGCCCTGCTAATCCAGTGTGTATTTACAAATATGGAGATGAAAGTAATAGTAAGTATTAAAGTTACTGAGGGGTCAAGGTAAAGAAAATAGTGTATCAGAGCAAGGAAGCACACTAGATTGACTGGAATATCAGTTGTCTTCATAAAAAAGAATACAGCTGAAATAAGTACCCGTGATTTTCATATGGCTAAATGTGTTTCATGTGAGCAGTTAATATATATTAAGCCTGGATCTCTGTAATATAATCACGTTTGTTACTTTATGAAGAAAAGAAAATCCAAATACATGAAGTTCCTCTTGCTGAGGTGGTTGTGGTGCTGTGCATCATTGTTTGCCAGAAGTCTAAAATAGATAAATTTTCCAATTTCCCCTGTTTGAGCGCAATGCTAAGCAAAAGTCAGCATATGAAGTCATATGGGGTTTATTTTTTGAACTTCTTGAAACAATAGAAGATATTGCCAGTAAACTTTGTTTAATGAAGCATATGGAGGCAGCAGATGATGTGAAGATTGAGGTAGAGAAATACCTTGTTATTCCTTTTATTATGCAAAATAAACACAATCCTAAGCGTAAAAGTCATCATCAAAGATAGAGTGAGGAAAACCAAGGAAGTATTGTATTTTCAAGAAATTGGTGGATGCTGAAGTAGAGCTTTAGACAGGAGAGTGATTACCTGACCTCAGCTCTGAAGGTTCTACTCTAAGTTTTGAATATAATGTTAAGAACATGAAATGTGTTGAGAAGTTTAATGGAATAGTAGTGTGGACAATGATGTTGGAAACAGCTAGTTTAAGGTGTTGCTGGGAAGTGTACTTGTTTCTCTGAGAGGCAAACTGATGTTAAAAATACTCACTTGCCTTCTTATGTATTTTTGACCTCTTTGCTTTTGTTTAGGGTCTCTTCCTGGATATACTGTGGCACTCTGTTTAACAATCGCAATTAAAAATAAGGCCAGTAATGATGAAATCTTCAGTATTTTAAAAGACGTGCCTAATCCAAACCAGGATGATGATGATGGTAAGATACATGCTGTTAGGCTTTGGCAGGCTGTAATTTTTGTGTGTAGACTGATCTGCCATCCTTTGGAGCTATGGGTGTGGTGGTTAACAGAACTGTATGCTTTTCCTTCTAATAGTTGCTTTATCAGTAAGTGGAAATAATACACCATTGTTAGGGTTTGTTGTAAGCATCTTGCATGCAGAGACAGGCCTGTTTTTCGTAACAGAGTTAACCTGGTGCTTGAGATGTGTTTTCGTGTGATTATTGACAGAGGTAGCATAAAGAATCTAACATTTCCTTTGCCTTCAGCAACAGAGTGCAGTTTGTGCTGTTATCTTCATGCTTGAGATTACGGGCGCGTGCCCAGTGTGGGAGCTTCCCTCCCTCGGTGCTGTCCCACAACAGATAAGATAGCTGGCATGCTGGCAATAGCCTTCCATAAAACAAACTCACGATAGGACTCCACTCATTCTTTTTAGCTTCACAGCCACAGAGAGCATTGGTTCCTAAAGCCTGCGTGTTTTAGGGGGTGAGAAGGAATGCGAGATGAAGAATTAAGAAGTGATCTTTACAGTGGGGTCAGCTTCAGTATTTCTGTAATATTTGCAAGTGTTCTGTTATACAAGCAGAGAGCAGCAATGATCTGTTTTTTGTCCTGGGATTCACCAACATGTTTACTAATTTGCTTTAGGCACCACACAGTAATGAGTGCTCTCCCTCCTGCCTGTCTTCAGCTGCAGGTAGCTGCAGCTACAGGAGGGGACTTGGCACCATTCACTCCTAGCACCCATGTTTGCTATACATGCTTGCTGGACCCTTCTCCCATGTTATAAATAGTCAACCGGTGTACCCTAATCATCCTTACCTTCCACTCTCCTGCCTTTATGGCCTGCTAGGCCTTCAGCTTGATGCATAACTCTGCAGTTTCCTTTGCTGCCTTTCTCTGCTGCCGTCCATCAGTGTTGTTGTGTGTTGGTAGCGTGGCTGTGTTTCTGATAACTTCTTCAGTGACCTGGAATTCTTTCTGCATGTTTTCCCCATGGCAAAATGGGAGCCTGAAGGTCTGCACATTTTGGGAAGTCTTTAGTAGCTCCCTGCTCAGCCTTGAAAACCCCTGTTGATGAAGCTCTTTTGTGAAATGAGTTAAAACCATAAGTTATCTCTACAGTTTTATGAGTAGCTTACATACTCTACTTGAAGTACTTATAGTTTCAATTTTAAATAACTTGCAGATGAAGGATTTACCTTCAACCCTCTGAAAATAGAAGTCTTTGTTCAAACTCTGCTCCATCTAGCTGCAAAGTCTTTCAGCCACTCCTTCAGTGCCCTGGCCAAGTAAGTCTAATATGTGCATTATTTTGGGGCTTACAGAACTATTTTGTTCTGACAGTGGAATGCATGATAAAAGAACTGGACTGGGAGCTTCAGCAATGGTTTAGGTGTTCCACAATGCAATATGGTTAGGAGAACTAATGACACTACTTACTGAAGGAATGGTGGTGTAAATGCTAGGTTATATATGTGAATGGAATTAACAGAAATTTGTACATTACAGCCATGTGATGTACATCAGACAAATGAGACAGGTTTGGAACATTACTCCATTTTAGAGTTACAGATTTGGTGATTATGGTGAGGAACAAGGGGGTTCTCCTTACATTTGAATGACTGGGTAGCTCCCACCACAATATCTTGGACTATGATTATGACTCTAGAACAGTTGCGTCTGTATAAAAAATGAAAGAAAAAGAAAAAAAGAAACTTCAAAGCAGACTGGTACAGACTTCTTTTATCTACCAAAGCACAGTAAAATCCATTGTAAAATACTTCAGAGTGCATCCCTTAAAGATATGCTTTAAGTTTTAAAGAATTTACTGCACCTTTTTAGCAAAATGAGATAAAATAAACTAATTTTTAATTCTGTGTACTTTGGAGCTGCTCTTAAGTGGTCTTGATACATGAAAGGTAGTCACATGCATCTTAATGAGTTATTTTTTATCTTCCTTAAATATATATAAAGCTGTTACAAAAACAAGCACCTGGGAGCTTTATAGAGGCAATGTTGATAAGAAGCTGTAGGTAGTCACCTGCAAGCAGTAGTACAAGAGGCAGGGTGATGTGAATACTTAGAGCCATGGTATTTTTACTGCTGCACACCAACGGTGGTAGCCATGAGATCAAAAAGAGCCTCTTATGCTTTGTCATTCTATTACAATAAGCTGGGTTGTGAATGGTGTGTAGCAGTCAGCATAACTCTGCTAAAATAGAGGCTTTTAGCAGCATTTCCTTTAAAAAGAGGCAGATTGGGTAAGTGTCTAAAGTTATGGGAACACATATCCAGAGGAAGAAGGTCTAAGGCTCCAAAGGCAGCAAATTTTGCTCCAGCTGTGTATAGATCAGCACGAAGCATGAAAGTGCCTCCTGCTTTTAAGAGTATAAGAAATGTAGCCCAGCTTCAGGGAGTAGGTTCACCACTAAGATTTAAGTTGCTTTGAGGAGCTGTCATGCCTTTGTAGCCTGTTTTAGCTCAGGATGGTTATGTATTCCAGGGAATAGTTGTTCGAGTATTGCTGCACAGTCACAAAATTTTCTTTTGGACAATATAAACCACTGGCCTTGTGTCTGCTGCTCTTTTGACTTGATCCCAACCCTACCACTGACTACTTGTATCTATTAAAAGGTTTCATGAAGTCTTCAAAACGCTTGCTGAAAGTGATGAGGGGAAACTCCATGTTCTGAGGGTTGTATATGAGGTTTGGAAGAATCATCCACAGGTGAGAGGTTGCAATGTCAAGTATCTTTGTGAGCTTCAACTCACAGAGGTCATATTTAATAAAAGACATTACAGTTTGCTTTATATAATTAAAAAATAACTTGTCTGTTGTTAACATATTTGAAGGAAGGTTTAAATTGTATTTACTGTTGTTATAAGTGCCTAAAATGAAGGCTGGACATAAAATATATACCATCAGTGAGGCCTCCTCTTCCTCAGAGTTCATTGTGGAAAGACAAAGGCTGTCATTCTGACTCAGATTCATACTATGCTGTTTGTCATACAAGAGAAAAAACTTTTGCTAAAATCATGTTTCTGCTCAAAATTGGGAAGCAGTGTACATGTGAAAATTGAAATAAGGTGTAGATCTCATCAAAAGCAACATTCTTAGAAATGGAGAAACCTGGGGGGTTTGGGGGCTTTTTTTTTTTTTTTTTTTCAATTGCTAGTGAAAGCCATACAGTTATTCCACAAAGCTCATGTTGGAGTCACTGTTGGGTGTGGGCAGACTGAGTAGAGCTTGCAGTCAGTGGCTATTCAGAACAGATCAGTCTGACAGTGCCATGATTATGTTCATTCTTGAGCCAGAGGAAATAACACCCTGAAAGACCTATGAAAAATGCTTCTGTTGTTTAAGCTGTTCGGTTTCTTCACAGCAGTTGTTTTCTCCCTCAGCTGTCATTCTTCTATAAATAGAAATCGATAAGGAACTCTAGCTGAATTTGTCTGCATTAATTATTTCACGTATTCCTTACTGGTGTATTTGTGTTGCACTTTGTTGTGCTTGAAAGTGAACTGTACCTCACAGCTGAATAGGCAAGACTTTCAGAAGCGATGCCACTGAGAACGAGAGGTAATCCTTGCATCTGCTACTGGACCTGTGGCCCATTCCCTAGGGGAAAAGCTGGACACCTAGAAGATACCTATGCAAGATGTCATCTCTCTTCTAAGTAGAGTAAAAACATCCAAAAAGCAAGATTTTTTAATATATTAAACTTCCTACCCAAATTACTGGCCTTGAAAATGTGACGATTACAGTCTGACCTACTTCTTACTGCCATTTTACTGGATCAGAAGAAATTACATTACTGCAGTCTAATATCCGTATCCTCTTCCTCTCCATGCCTTTGTATTGCAGCATGACTGAACTGAGATGGAAGTTTCAAACCCAAGCTAAACAGTCATGTTAGATTTTTATTAATAAATTCAGATGCTTTAAAAATATCAAGTGCAAAAGTTATGGAGGTCTGTGGTTCTACTTGATCATGGAACTTAAATTTTCCTCTCTTGCATTATTGCCATTAGTCTTTTGCTTCTGGCCAAGCACTTCTTTTTCCTGAGTCCCCAGCCTCCTAAGCACACAGAAGAAATGTTCCTGGACAGCAGGAAACTTGTCCAGAGTCTGTTTTCATGCCGCTTGCCCTACTACCACATCTATGGGAATGCCCTTTGATTTGGTTCAGTCTATCAGCAGTATTCGGAAGGCAGATTGTGCTAATGAGCGATCTATGCTGCAGGTAGTGATTTAGCAATAGGAGTCAGCAGTCCCTGGACCTATAAGTAAGGTTGTGGTGGTGACTTCATAAAGAGAAACTTTAACATAGAGATTAAATGTTTTTCCCAAAGCCCTAGGTCTGTGTTTCTTGGAAGATCAGCCTCAGTAATCAGAAATTCTTCCTGGCAATACAGAAAGACAAATAGAGCATAGGATGCTATCCTGGGACTTGAAAGTTCAGTGCTGAATCTTCTGTATGATTCATTCAGTTATTTTAATTTTCCTTCCTTAAAAGGAGCTTTGTTGCACTTCCTTATTTGACAATGGGTGGTTGTAAGGATAAATACAGTGCAGGCTGTAGTTCTTAGATACTGTGGCATTCAAGCACAGGAGGAACTAAGATAAGCCTTTTTTCTGAACAGCTTGCAACTGCTTCAGTCAGTAACTCCTCTCTGCAGTTGCCTGCTAGATTGCTTGCAACGCCCCCCAAGAATCATGGCAGTGCCTTTAGCAAGTAGGCACCTCCATTGACTACACAGCACTAGCTCTGTCCTGAAATGAATAGTTCCTGTGGAGAAGAGCTTACTGTCATGTTTGAAGACTGTTGCATTTCAAGGAGAGTAAGCTAACAGTAGCTCCTTCATTATGGTGATCCAACAGGTGTATATGCTCTGGTTTGAGCACTTTGATGTCAAATACTAGGACTTGTGTCTCTAAGGCCTCACTTCCAGCTATGCTGCTTGTATATTTTGCTTTTGTATGGAAGTATATATGTTAACAAAGAGTGACACATCACTTTCACAAGAAGTAAAAAACATTGTTAAACAAAATCAAAATACTTTATGTAATCAATATAGAAACCCTAATTTGAGCAGTTTTAGACTAGACTACCCAGCTTCCTAAAGTATGTGAAATTACCCAGTAATATCACTAACGAAGAGTTGCACCAAACCATCTATGGTTTTATCTGAGGCTAGAATACTTTACACATTGTGTGTGCAAGCCCTTTTCTTATTTTGAATTACTAACATGTCTTTCACAAAATATAGATGATTGCTGTGCTTGTGGACAAGATGATTCGGACACAAATTGTTGACTGTGCTGCAGTAGCAAATTGGATCTTCTCTTCAGAGCTTGCACATGATTTTACTAGGTAACAAGAATTTGTCTTGAGTTGTTATTTGTCTCTGAATTACTATTTTAAGTGGCCAGTACATAGTTTAATCTATGAAAACTGCGCAGTGGAAGCAAAAGGTACAATTAAGCTTTTGCTCCTTCTACAAAATATGTACTTCAACATTTTTCTTTCTGAGTTGAGGTATGAATGTTTACATGGCAGTGCAAGAATGTTGCTAGTATGTCATTTTGCAAGTAGTCTCTAAGCCTGCCAAAGCAGAACAACACTGGAACTATTTCTTGACAAAGTCTGTTGCTGTGTGTTAAATAGTTGCTGGCTTAGTGTGGTGCTGGTCTTTGCTTGAGGTGTGTAACTTGTGCCACTATTGATGCATTGCTTACTGAGAACAGGAGAAGTGTTTGGTCTGAGAAGTCAATTTGAGGTTGGTAGTCTTGCAGTAAGAGTAAGAAATACAATGCTGGTTTGTAAACGTACTGCAAAAAAAAAGGGTAGAAATGGTTGTTAAGCTTTATTACATTACAGGTATGCTTTCCTATATGCCAAGTGTTTGCTCACTCTAGTAGGTGTCTTAGATGATATTAAGTTGTTTTTCTTTTAATTCTCCCAGAGAATTTTTTTCTGTAAGAAACAATATATAGTTTTATATCTTGGACTAGCATGTAATGTAGTGTTTTGAGCTTTATGTCTTTCCTAGGTTTTATATCTGGGAGATCTTACATTCCACAATTCGTAAGATGAATAAGCATGTTCTGAAGATTCACAAAGAACTGGAGGAGACTAAGGCAAGACTGGCCAGGCAGCACAAAAGAGTGAGTAATTTGTTGGTAATTTTTATTATTTCAAGCTAAGTTATACAAACCAGCATGCTGTCAGACTGGCACGTGGTTGGTTTTGGGAAGGTCTGAACAAATACATTTATCAGGAAACACGTCTGCAGACATGTGGTTGTCTGTAGCACTAAGACATCAAAAACTGGATGCCTGTTCTCAGTCTACCTTTCTAATGGTAGCTATAACCGAAGAATTCAGTAAAATCTTTTAAGGGAATTCATATGTGTTTGTTCTGTTCAAGCTCTCTCTCACAGTTTTCTCTTCCAATATGAGTATGTCTTCCACTTGCCTTCCAATCTGAATTCCGATTACCTGATTATATAACAATAAGAAAAGTTACGAATTATTTACAGTAAGTTCTGTTAAAGAGTACTCTTGTGGCTTCCATGCAGAAGTGCACGGAAACAGCTATTTGCTATTGAAAATTTGGCTGTTACTGTTCTTCTGATGGATGCTGCTGGATTCTGACACTGGCATCTGTCACTTCCTTCTTCCAGCTTATTTTTCAGAACACCTCTGCATGATCTGGGTTACTATATACAACAAACTGACCAGCAAGCAGCTGCTGTTGTGTTCAGTTGTCCTGAGTGGGACAGTAGAATAGGGTGTGAGAGTGTCTTCTGTGGCAGCTGCAAAAGGTGGGGCTTATGAACATGTTGAGAGTTGCAGAGAGCAAGAGAGTATTTCACTCTTTGTATGTAGTCTAGCTCCAAAACTTTGGTCAAAGTCCATGTCAGAATCTGGCACATGGCACAGAGGCTGCTGATGGTTTTTGAAGAAACCTGCACAAGTCAGTCATTTTTCCAGAAGCTTCTGTTGAGAGATCACAAATACCTCACTGTTTGCCAGTGTCAGTTCATCCCAGCCCCTTCATCTTGTTTCCTTCATTCCCAGCAACAGCCATCCAAGTTGCTTACATCCTCAATTTACATTGATCAGCAGTTAATAAATGCCTGTGATTATTGAAGACCTAGATGCAGTCATTGATCTTACTGTGAGGCAAAGAGCATCTCTGGCGTCTCTAAACAAATATACCAGTGTTTTCATTTCTGTACTTGTCTCTTGCTGCAGTTCTTTATTACCGGGTACTTTAAATGAGTATTGTGCCAGGAAGAAACATTTGGATGCAACAGTGAGTAGTTCTGCAGGCTGTTGCTCTGCTGCATGACCATTCCTTTTAGAGGAAGTAAGCTGTCAAATTTTGGTGTCCCCATCAGGAAGTGGATTGCCTTACTACAGAATGAGTCCAAGGCTTACATGATTTCTCTTAAGTTCTGTTGGTCCTTTAGCATTTTGAGTTCAGGAAACATGTAGATGGGGAAGAAGCAAATTCCTATAGAGAGAATAAAATTAAATTCTCACTTGCTTTGGTAAATCATTTTTATTTTTTATGCTCATTCAGAGCTGTAACTACGTTCCAATTGTGAGTTTCATTTGTTATGTGGTAGGTGAGTTAACACATGGCCCTATATTTGTCACAAGCTGCACATGCTCCTTTCACAAATATTTGAAGTTTTGAGCTGTTAATTTTTGGGTAATTTTGGCACAGAATCAATCCTATGAGACTGAAGCAACATCTGTATTTGAGCGTACCGTAATCCATCAGATCCTGCCTTTCCTCCTGTATACATTCTAGTCTTGTGTAAGACTTCATTACCTGAGCTCTCAAGACTAGTACTTACGGGTATTTTGTGGTTTTGGTGGTTGCTGTGTTGTTTTGTTTCAGTTTTGAGGCAATGAGGACCCGCAGTGTTCCTAGTTAGGAGTTTGGTTTCCTTGCTGATCTGTTCTAGTCTGAGAGCATCCGTTTTGATCGTGAATATAGGGAGTCCCCACTTTAACACCATGGGCTACAGTCTCTAGTCTTCCTTTTGTGCTAACCAGCCAGATTCACCTGAGTTCTTGTACAGAAGTGCTTTATTTTTTTTGGCCATGAGGTTTCAGAATTGTTCGCTGAATTAATTACCTGCCCTGCTGCAGTGGATACAATTTTTAAAAATCTACACTGGTTTTTTTTTTTTAAAAAAAAAAAAGTGGTTTATTATCTGGTAATGATAAAGTCAGCGGGGGTATTACTTTTTAATGTGTTTTTACTAAAAAAAAGCTAGTAAAAAACCTTTAAGCTTGCACTGGTTTCTCTGGAACCTTGTGGGGTTTTGTGTTAGTGTGTGTGTCCCCCTCCCCCCGGGGCTTTCCTATATTGGCATTTTTCATTCAAAATTTCTTTCCTGACCTATGTTCAAAGTAAATGTCCTTCAAAATACTTGCCAAGCTACAGAGCAGCTTCCGTTGCTGCTCTTTAGTTGCTCTGCAGGCCTTTTCATGTGCGGAACCAGAGGGCATTAACAGTACCCACAGGTAGCCAGGTTGTTAGTTACCCTTGTGGTGTTGTCACTTACAGCGAGACAGTGATGATGATGACGACGACGATGACCGAAGCAGCGATCGGGAAGATGGACCGCTAGAGGAGCAGATAGAGCGCTTGCAGGAGAAAGTAGAGTCAGCCCAGAGCGAGCAAAAGAATCTCTTCCTTGTTATATTCCAGGTAACGATGGGCAAAGTCTCTCCTCACTTTCAGGTTTTAAAGTGACTGGATTTATGAGCTTTCAGGGGCACCTGTATTTCAGACATCCTCTTGGACGGCGGGAAAGGGTTGGTGGGTTTGCTATCGGTTAGAGTCAGTCTAGGTCATCCCACTGCAAAGGTTCCTTCTGAGCAGGTTCTGTTCAGTTTCAAGTGCTCAGGAACAGCAGAGTTCTGCTAGCATACAGTTTCCTGAACAACCAGAAGGTAACTGGATTTTATTTGCTTACTAAATTCAGTGTTTGCCAAACAAAATAATTATTCTCACATTGCTGTTCAAGGCTTCTGTCCGCTAGATCCTCTCATCTGAGGTTAGGATCCTGCTTTCATTTGACGAGACTGAAAAAGTATTGTGTTTTCCTCTCCTGCAGCGTTTCATTATGTTGTTAACTGAGCACTTAGTGCGCTGTGAAACTGGTGGAATTGATGTATTTACACCTTGGTACAAGAGCTGTATAGAGAGGTTGCAGCAGATCTTCCTACAGGTAAGTTTCGTGTCTCGGTTTGGAAGGCTGTGGGCAGGGACATGCTGGATAGAGAAGCTTTGTGGCTGGAGGACTGAGCACACCTTGGGAGCAGCAGTAGGTGGTAGCAGCATGGCTTCTCTGACGGCTAGTGTGGGGCTGGGGCATAACTCTGGTTGGGGCCACATCTCTGCCACAGACTGGTGGAGTAACTGGTCCCTGGTTAATTCCTGCACTGTAAGCATACTGCAAAAAAATACCGAGATGTGATTAGGAACTTTGCTGAGCTCCCCTTAATTGTCTGTTTATAGCAAGGGCAAACTTGTGAGTGAACGAGAATACTAAAATAGATGTCTTTTAAATAAGTGGATTAAAATACTGCAGAATTCTTTTTAACAAGATGCATAAATACCTATTAAAAATAATTTTTGAATTCTTGGCTCAGTAGTAAATCAGGTTACAAGCACAGGTGGCTGGATGAAAGAGATAGTAATAGAAAATTATACCTGTGTGAGCAGAAGATGTGTTGAAGAATGGGAGTGGTGGTACAATTCTGCCCTGGGCTGAACTCTCTCCTGGTAGTAGATGTGGCTTCAGAGGAAAGCAAGTGTCATGATTCTTCTAGGATATCTCTGCAGCTGCATGGTATCCTGCACACAACTCAGGGTCCAGGAGTGGAGAGCTACAGGGATCACAGTGCTTCTCAAGATGGGATTTCAGCACATGCTTCCTTTTTGCAGCCAGTAGTGGCTTTTCTTGTCAGTGGCCACTGTGTTGTGGAAATGAGATGTGCTTGACAAGTTTGATCAAAGCATTTGACCTGTGATTCTTCCATGTCTTGACTTCTCTGCCTGTTCTTATATAAAGATAAACCAATAAAGATTTATGGTTTTGTTTTTGTTTTTTATCTGCCAGCACCACCAGATAATCCAGCAGTACATGGTGACCCTAGAGAACCTCCTGTTTACAGCTGAACTGGACCACCACATACTGGCTGTGTTTCAGCAGTTCTGTGCTCTGCAGGCCTGAGGATTATTCACAGGCAGAGTCTTGTCTGCAGGACTTCAATAAATTTAATTTTTTTTATTTTTTAATGGGAGAACTTGACATGGGGATGGAAGAAATTTTTGACTAAAACTGGCTTTCATGTGCTCCTATGTAAAACAGTACAGTACTCTAACCAAGGGCAAACTGTGTAAGCATCATAAGCCTTACAAGATATGACTGATAGGGGATAGCCACAAAGTAAAGTATTAATTATTTTCATTGTATTTTAATTTGGTTTGACTCTTGACTTCATGACGGTATTTTTGGTTTCTCCCCTGTTGTTCATATAAAATAAAAATCAGGCAAAAAACAAACAAAAAACCCCAAACAGGAGAATTTGTTACCTCTGCCTGGCCCTTAAATCAAAGGAATTGCAGAAATGAGAAACAGTTCATAGTGTTTTGTGAGTATGAAAGGGAATGCACCTTTTCAGTGAACGGTGTGGTAAGCTCTCTAGTATGGCACAGGAAAAGTGTCTGAACTTTGGGCATGCGAAACATTTGAGTTAAGCTTTTAAAGTAGCATAGAGCATATGGATTTATTACCAAGCCAGCTAGGTTTTCACATTTTGAAAGAACATGGTTGTAATACAATTGAAATATGCTTTTTTTAAAAAAAAAATGTATTGTCTAGTGTCTTACAACAGTAGCTATAAACAATCGGTAGAGGAACTTCATGGACAACTTCTGAAAAATGCAATCCTTTTTGCAGTATAGTTGAAGAATCATGAGCTGCTCCTGGCAGTAATCTTCAGTGGTAAATGGGGACAGTAAGCAAGAGTGGGAGTGGAACGAACTTTTGACTGGCGTGCTGCAAACTTTACCAGGGTGTGGGAGCTCCCGCCCCGGATGCCAGGAGAGAGGGCAGGGCAGTGCTCAGCTTGTTCCTTTATTTCAGCCTGTAGCTAGCTGGGTTGCTGAGCTTGTGCTGGGCTGGACCTGCAGGCCTGCAGCGATGCCAGAGATCTTTTGCTAGTGATGGTGGAGGAACCCGGTGCCCTCACCTCATCTGACTTAGTAACAACTGCTTTGCGGTGGCTGCATCTGCTACCCTTCCCTTGCTTTAAAATATGACAACAGCATGTGGCTCCCATGTCTTCAGAAAGCATTTCAGTGCTCAATTAACTAATATCTCACGGGAGATTTAGACTGGGAAAACACAACCTGAAAATAGAGTAGCCTTAGTTTTGAGTTACACAAATAACATTACGTACATAAACGCCAAACCGGAGTGGTCTGTGTTAAGATAAGCAGCGATGAGTGGCAAAGACACTGCCTTCAGTGCTCAGGTCTGTCAGTGTGCAGTGTATTTCCAGGCTCTTTATGGTCTCTTCATTTTGCAGATAAATGTTTAAAGAACTTTATACACAGTGGTATTTGGTTTAAGCTTAGGAAGTGATGAGCTTTGGGTAATTTTGTTCCTGTACAAACTATTTTTTCAAGTGTTAGACCTAGTAATGCATTTCATCCATACGTTGACCAATTGACCTCCTGATCAAGAGAGGAGGGTTAAAAATGGAACTTTATACTTTGAGTGTTGACCTAAGTTTGTGTGTGGCCTGTAGCAATCCGATATATCCTCATAGACTTAGATCTGTTACTTCTGCTTTCTCTGCTTACCCTTTCTGGTTTGACTGATCCCTCCATTCTTTCAGGGTATACTGTTAATTGTTGTAAATTTGCTTTATGCAAGGATTTTGTCAGTTATGCGCAGAGTTCTGCTTCAAATCTTTCACTGTTAATGCTCTTGAGAATCAAATAGTTGGTTTAGTTTGTTGATTTTTTTTTTTATTTTTTAAGAAACATTTAATACTGTAGAGGTTTTAATTGAATTTTAATAGTTTTTTTTCACTGGCTCGTATCAATATCAGAGTTCTGATATTAACTGATGGTGGGGATCTGGCTATAAATGTGACTTGTGTAAAACTGATAACGCAGTTAAAACTTGGAAACGTGTAACTTCCTCTGAGCCTTGACAAATAGAGGTGCTGGGGATACAGTTGCAAATGCCTGAGTGTAATAATCCTACGATTTAAAACCAAATAGCAATGTCTTTGAAAATTGATTGGACTTCCGTGGTGCGTGTGGGTTTTGATTACATTTCTTGGGTCTGTTGGAAACCTTCCCCTCGTTGTACGTGGCGTACACCTGACTTGACTGGGAGACTGGTTGGAGCTGTAGGGAAGAGAATGAGACGCTCGCGTAGCGATACCAGCAGTTAACTGGAGAAACGTGGAACTGCTGAAGCCTGAGGTGGCAGATAGTGTAAAGATGCTGTAGAAATGTGATGTGGTTGGAAAAAGATGCACAATTAAAGGCAAAAATAAATGAAGGTGAAGCAGGTTACTACTGTGAGTGTTTGTCCTACCTATTTTGGCGGCCACTGAACCAAAGCAGTCATGTCAGGGCTGTGCCAGTGGTAGAGCAGTC
The DNA here is from genome assembly GCF_949628215.1 of Phalacrocorax aristotelis. Classification (NCBI taxonomy): domain Eukaryota; kingdom Metazoa; phylum Chordata; class Aves; order Suliformes; family Phalacrocoracidae; genus Phalacrocorax; species Phalacrocorax aristotelis. The sequence goes on along the minus strand of NC_134311.1, from coordinate 13,227,774 downwards.
AGGTTTGGAGCAGTTTCATTTCCCCTGCACTGTTGCTGCTGCCCTGACTAACACAAGCCTTTGCTGCCTTGCGCTGCGGGCTGAGCTAACACGCTGCCTCCACCTGCACAGCCAAGCGAGGCACGCATGCGTGCTGCGAGGCAGCTGGTGTGGAAATTCTCCCTCTCCCTTGCCAGCTCCTGTCCTCTGGGCAGTGGCGAGGTAGGGTGTGCCCACTGTGCTCAGAGGGGTGGCTGCCGCAGCCTGCCTGCAGGTAAGTGATACACAGTGGCTGATGCACCACCCAGCTGCCTGGGAGGGGAAGCTTTGGGACCCAAGATACCACCAGGTCAGAACCACAACCTGGACAACTGGATCCAAAACCTCTGCCAAGACTATGCCTTCCAGCCAACACCACGTGCCCTGAGCCCTCTGTGCTTGGTGGGAGGGTAGGCCAGGGGGGCTGTGGCCATGGGAGAGTGCTGGAGAACTGAAGGGCTGTGAGCGGAACAGTCATCCACCCTCCCAGACACCTCTCCTGTCACATTTCAGTTCTACACAGCCCACACTCCCCTAAGGCTCTCCATACTTTAAGCTCTGCCCTATTACTGATGGCAAACAGGCAGAGCTGCTGCCTCAAGCACCTTCCTTCAGCCATTTCCCCAACACCTCTAAGAAGCAGAGTTGAAATTGGAACTTTAAAGTAAATCCATCCTCCACTGAAAGTAGATGTCATTTGGGCACACTTAAATCTACCCTGGGGAGAGGGGCTACTTTGCCCCACCCCCAAGGACAGGTATTTTTTAGAAATTTGTAAATGAAAACGTTGAGGTGGTGGTGTAAGTCACTTTGGTCTCTGGGCCAAAACTTGGGAGAAATGGCACTGGAGGGCACATGTAAGGACCCTCCCCAGGAGCACGTAGCTCTCTTTTTGAGACACAATTGTCTCAGTCCAAGCAGGAAAACCTGCTTCATGACGCAGCCTCCAACCTCCAGAAGGGTTCTATCTGCCCACCCATGACCAATAACAGCAACTTCCCTTTAAGGAAAGCAGACAAGTAGGGGCGAGTTCACCTCCATTTCATCAGTGGATGAAGCAGAATGCTACCAACTTACCTTCTGGCCTGAACTGTTAAAAATGCATTATATTCTACCCTAAGATCTAGCTTAAAAGCCAAAGCTTATTGTTCTGCAGAGTTTCTTACAACCAAGGAACATCATTCTTCACCAAATATGACAACAGCTTGTTCATAATTACCATTTATTTCACTTTATTACAGAATACCTTTTAAAAGATAATGAAATAAAAAAAACCAGATAAGCGCTACATCTTCTCATAAGTTAATTCATGGCCACATACAGTACAGGTCTTTTTATATGTATCTTCATCAATGTTTTCTTCTGGTCCATACTCATGTTCATGGATACTAGCTGCTTTCTTCCACAAACTACTCCTCACAGCACGGCGGAGTTCTGATAAGAAATAATAAAAGAAAAATTTTAAGATTTTAATAGATCTTAAATCATGGTGAACAAAACTCAAGCTAAACCCCTTTCTGAGGACTACAGACATCAATCTGCTTATGGCCAGTCTTCCACACATTTTTAGTGAGAACCTGCTGTTGCAAGAACAAGCTTTGACTTGCCCTGCAATCTTCACCTTGTTTGCATAATTTAAAGGGTAAGAACCACACAGACGTGCAATCTCACAGGAGAAGATTCTCCATCTGGACTAAGTATGCGTTGCCCACTGCCTTTTTTCACAAAGCCATTCAAAGGTATCTAAAGGGGGTAGGTGGAATGCAGAGAGAAAGTTTTTATAAAACACCTCATTGTTTTACATGACCAAGAGAGAGTACTTTTCATTCAGGTCACAGTAAACCTCCCAAATGACTTGGCATTCTCTAAGCTTTACGCCCAATAACGTGAGTTGCCTCTGCAGCAGCCGCAGTGAAGTCAGCGCGTTTTCAAGAGAGCACAGGCTGGCAGTTCAGCCCAAGATATTATCCCAATGTTGCAAGTGGGTGGCAAGCATACCAAACAGCAAACCTAGTCACGCTTTGAGCCAAGCCATTGAGGCCACAAACTTCATCACGTTAAGGCCTGTACTTGCACTGAACTCTGGCATCTCAGCTACAGGGTGCTGCCAGTCCTCCTGTGCGGTGCACACCAAAATGGCCAAGGCAGGGGTTATCAGCTCAAGCCTCATGTTCTGCCTCCTCCAGACAACCCTGGGACACCCAGCTTCAGTTTACTGCCCCTCTGAATGCTGACCTGAAGTGAAGCACGGATGCTTGGGCAGCACAGACAGCTTGGTAAGCCACAGCTCTCGCCAAGAAACAACCATACAGTCTGTTTTAAAATTACTAGCATGTCTGTGCTGGAGGTGTTTTCCAAAAGTTCTACACATTGAACACTGTCCTAATTTATCAGGAAAAAAACAAGAAAAACGAGCAGTAGCAAGAGCAGCTGGGAATACTGTGAACAGTGGGAAAACACATTTTCTACCTCCATTTACGGTTACCCCACCCAAAGGCACATGGACAACAGAATTATAACCCACTGCCACAAAAATCTGTGTTCCTCTCCAAGTCAGGAAAAGTATCGGGAACAATCTATGGCACATTCTGGGTCATACCAAAAAGTTTAAGAAACACCATCATAAACTGTCATAACTGATTTCTGTCACTTACATCACGCCCATAGGACAACGGGGCAGTTCAGGTTGGAAGGGACCTCAGATCTCCAGTCCAACCCTCTGCCCAAAATAAGTCAGCTGTGAGGTCAGACCAGACTGCTCCAGGCTTACCCACACAGCTCCTGAAAACCTCCATTTTGCCACACTGAAGATTTTCTGAATACTTCAATCAGATGCGGCAACAAATTCAAACAGGACCATACTGTACTTTAGGTAACTGCAGTATCCAAGTTTAACCCTTTACCTTTGACTTTCTTATCAAACTTCTTCTGCTTCATCTTCTCCCGGCTGTCACGGCGGAGGTCCCTTGCTTCTTGCAATGATTCTTCACTACCCCAGACTTCAAGAGAACGCTTGATTACCTACAGGATGGACATAAAGGTGTTTCTTTTTATCCCTGAATCAATAAAAATGAACCATTCTAACTCGCTAATTTAATTTTTTCCCTACACACACACAAGTCAACCCAATCTTGCTTCTGCCCCCCATCTGTTCTCTGCTCCTGACCAGCAAACATGGCATTCCTTTCACAGAAAGAGATAACACTGATCTTTAGTATCAGCTAGATCTAACAATACTCAGTGAAGTCAAACCCGGCTCTCATTTTGTGCATATTCCACAAAAGCAGCAGCATTCCTATAAAAGTAGCAAACAAGAAATGACAAAAGCCCTGGAAAACCTACTTGCTTTTCCTGCTGCCTCTGAGGGCAGAGCTGCGAACACAAGGCCACAGCTACAAAGGGCCACGCACAGCAGCATCTGCCCCACACGTTTCAGAGAAGCGCTGAAAGGCCATGCACTTTGTGACCTGTAATTGGGCAAACCACTGGGGTCATGGTCCATGAATATCTTTTAAATGCTCTTAAACACAGATATTTTAATTAATTTGGACTACAGCTCTCTAACTACACAGAAAATTTACACAGCTATGCATAACATACTTGACAAAAATCGTTCAGAGATCAGAACCAAAGTCACACCACTTTGGCTACCGAAGTTCTATGAAGGTAAAAAGAGGTCTGAAATACGCTAACAGTTTCTATACCTGTAGTTTTAAATAAAGTTTCATGTCACCCCACCGTGAATTATGAGGGTTTTTCTTCACAATGAATCTGAGCACTGGTTCCCTCTTGTCTAGGTCACAGTCTTTAAGAAGATACTGTTCTTTTGCTTCTGTCCTTGTTATAAGCTTATGTTTATCTTCAGCATCTCTGGAAGATGTAAAACAACTATGAGAAAGCTAGACCTGAAAAACCACATTATTAACATCTAAGTCCCCATCGCTTCTAACATTCCTGAAATACAGGCAGCCCTCATCCTCCCAGTCTTTAATGCATGCAAGTAGCTTTGGACTCTATCTAGCTAAACTTTGAGACAGGTTTACTGAAGTTAAGTTTAAAAATTCTCCCATTTGAGCAAACACAGGCTGAAAAGCCTGTTTTTCTAGAAGGGCTTTTCTTCTATATTCTTAGAAGAGGGAGTAACTGAAACTTAAAAGGAGTATGCGTCATTTTAGGTATTCACCTAACCCAGATGCAACTAAAGAGGACAAAAGTACAAGCCTGACACATGGTCAAGACAGAAAGAATGTGTAATGTGAGATAGGTCAGATCACCTGAGAATATACACACTCCATATGCTTCCAGATCCCAGAAACAGATTAGCAACCGACAGAGCACTTATTTCTAAATGCAAGGCAGTAGGCAGACAAACCGCAAAGTAAAGACCTTGAAAAACTGTAACTTTTACCAGATAACGAAAAACTGTGTAACCACAGCAGCCTTCATAAGTTAATAAAAAAAAAAATTACATTTACGCAATCCTGACTGAAGTGTAACTTGAATTACTTGAGCTGGAACGATCTGCCAAACAGCAAGTGCTAACAACCACCATCAAGGAAGTACTGCTGCAAATGCAGCTTTACTACAATTCAAAGTTCACAGTAAAAGCTAACATGCCAAGGAGCTCCAAACGTTCAGCTGCAAGAGCTACTTAGAAAAACCATGAAGGCTCAAGCCTTCTCCGTAACACCCTTTTTTCCACCCACCTTGCCTCCCCGAGACAGCACTTTGCCCCTGAAGACTGTGAACGCCCTACAGCATGTGCACGCCCCCGGCTGCTCCCTGGGGCAAGCCAGGAAGCTCTCAAGATTCTAACTCCTAGCTGTGAGCTTTCCCTCCCCCACCACCCATTCACCCTCGCTCTTAGGGGTGGCTGGCTGCTCCAGAGCTGGTTTCATTGCCCTGGTTATTTTGATGGCTTTCGGAGCATTTTCTGTGTTAAAGGTAAGAGTGTAGAGACTGCCTTCCTCTCAAGGTCAAACTCCTGCTTAGCCTGCAGGTCAGCCGGTAGCCTGCCGCAAGGGTTCTGCCCTTTGCTGCCACACCGCCGGCCCACTCGCTCGGCCAAAGTACTAACTTCACTGGGGTAATTCAGCAAACACTCCTGGATCCCCGCCCCACTCCAGACAGCAGGTACTCTGTGTTCCATCGAATAGCTCTAGTCTGCAACCAGACACCCAATTCCACGCTGACTAACACCCCAACTGCTCTCAAGACATGTTTCCGGAATGTTACGTAAAAATCTACTGACGTCCCCTACCCCAAGTCAGGCTCACCAGACAATGCCACTGTTCTTTGCTTCCGTAACGGAAAATACAGAGATTACCACTCAACTTCCATTTACTTTTTCAGTAAACTCTCATGCTACTGAAAAATGTCTCTTTGCTGACAGCTTTTTTAATTAAACAGAATGATTGTAATTAACTAAATTATAGCCAGCAATCTTCACATAAAATAAAGCTTCCCTCTCCTGATTTGTAGTACCTGCAATTATCACATGTTGCCCAATCAAAGTGCTGCATAAGGTAGGAATCCATGAATTCTTTGCCACAGTCTCCACAGATGAGATAGTCAAATTCTAGGACAGGTGCTAATGGAAAGAAATTTTTTTTAAGGAACTACCACGTTAAAAACAAGCATCTGGAATTGGTATGACAATCAATTTTACTAAAATTTACATTAGAGTTCTCATAGTATTTGTTACAGACTAGTTTCGCTCCTCTATTAAGTTTTCCACAAAGATACAGTACAAATTCAAACCCGTTATCACGCAACCCATCTCTGCTTTTATATTTCTGTTCTTGCTAGAAGGTTCACTGCATTAAGTATTGGATTTCAACATTCAAATGCACACATTTGTTTCGACTTAGCCATTGTTTAAAAAAAAAAAAAATTCTCCACGTTTCCCCATAAAGTGCTTCATATCCCCTCCTACAGCTTCCTCCGTCCCGGCCCTCAGAGCTACATCCTGATTTAAGAGGACGTGCGGGCAGGGACAGGAGGAAGCAGGGAAGGGCATGCGGTTCGAAGAGGGTGGCTAGAGCAGGAAGCATACAGGAGCTGCACTGGCATCATAGTCCTCTCAGCTCTGCTCCTGTTTTTTTCCAGGCTCAGCCACACCTGCCTCTCCCTAAATGAGCTCAACGGAGGCCTGAGGTGGTTGGCAAGGCTCTGGGTCCACTGCAGCCGGCAGACATGGAGGTGGATGGCCAGAGAGCTGCTAGGAGTGGAATGGGGATGGAGCTCCACTACAATCCTCTCCCCAAGCCCTCTCAGCACTGCTCCAAGCCCAGACTCATCCCACTGCCGGCCATCACTTCTGGCCGCATCCTCGCCGGGTAGATCACCTCCAACGTCATCGCCATCTGCTTTATGTTCCATGTGACACCAAGAAACACCGATTCAGGTAACGCAGCTATAGGGAATAGTCCTTTAACAGTAACATTGTAATTCTAGCAGAAAATCAACATTTTTATACAGTTTCATAAGCTAAAAGTGAGGTAATGCTGCAGAACATTAACAATATCTGAAACAGAAGATTAATGCTTGACATGCAGCACCATACATTTTTAATTGCGTTTGCATTTATAGCAGGCTCGATCTAGCAAAGACGACATTTTATGCCAACTCAGTCCTGCTAGCGACAGTGGGATGCTCGGTACTCCACATAGCCATGCTCTCACGTCACATTTCATCATTTAAGGCAGTACTCCCGAACATAACGACATTTTATTAACACAATGACATTATGAATTACACAGCAAAAATAGCCCCAGCACAAAGGCACCCCAGATCTGCTTAGTTTAAACATTAATTTAAACATTAGCCCCCAAAAAGAAGTAGGGCTGCTAGTTGTTTACGCTCTTTAACGAAATCTGGTGGCGATATCTAACAAAGAGATACACTGCACCAACAGCCCTGCAGCTGATTCAGAGCCGAACAAAGCAAGACAAAGGCAATCCCAGAGAAGAAAGTGAATCTATTTTGGGATCCTTACTTCTCCATTTGCTTTTTGGAGGGAGAATATCACAAGCCAATATGTCGAAATCCTCCACCAAACGATCAGCAACTTGGCGTCAGTACGTTTTATAACGACAAAAGCTGGCACTGCAGCAGTGCTCTAATCTTGGCATTAACGGTATCAACCTCGAAATTCCCAGAACCGACGAAGCCACGCCGATTAAAACGCTTATTTTCGTTTTAAAATTCAAATTCCCGAAAGAAATCGTGTAAATAACGTTTATCGGGGAAAGAGAGAAAACAAAAAAAGAAAAAAGCGGATATACCCAAGGGCACTGACTGTGTCCCACTTCCGAGGCTTAAAATTCTTCCATTTTTAATTACCGCGTATTTGCTAGCCTCTTTAATGCTGAAAGAATCGGACGCGCCAGAAATCGAGCACATCCAGAAAGACGCGTTAGGAGGAGGAGGAGGGGGTGGGGGAGGGGGGTGGGGGAGGGGGGAGGAAGAAAGGGGGGGAAAAAAAAGCCCGGGAAAAAAAAAAAAAAAAAAAAAGGCGCCTATGCCTGCCTCCCGCCCCGCCGCCGGGCCGGGCCGGGCTCGCTGTCGCCCCCGCGCCTTCCTGCCCTCCCCCCCCCCCCGCTCCGCGCGGCGCCGCCCCCCGCGCCCCGCCCGCCGCCGCTCCCGCCACCGGGGGCTTCAGGGATTTTTTTTTTTTTTTGGAGGGGAATTGGGGTGGGGTTTTTTTTGCTTTTTTTTTCTCGTTACCGGGGGGATGCACGATCTTCTCGGCGGCGCCGGGCTCTTCCTCCGCCGCCACCTCCTCCTCCTCCTCCAGGAAGAAGCCCCCTCCCGTATCGACGACCTTGGGGGGGCCGCGCGCCCGCACGCCGCCTGCACAAGACAAACGAGACGCCGCGTTACCGCCGCCGCCGCCAGGGGGCGCGCGAACGGGCGCGTGCTCTCTCCCCCGCGGCGCGAGGCGGGGGGCCGCGCCGCGCTCGCTCGCGCCCGCGCGAGGGCCCCCCCCTCCCCCCCCCCGCACGTGGGGGGAGGGGGGGGGGCCCTCTCGCGCGCCGCGGCGCCAGCTTCCCCCCCCCCCCCCCCGGCTTTCCCGCTCCCCCTTCCCCCCCCGCCTCGCGCCCAACGGCAGCGCGGCGCACCCCCCGACCCCCTTCCCGAAAAAAAAGAAAGGGCGCGGGGCGCCGCCCGTCGCGGCCGGGCCCCGCCGCCACCGCCGCCGCCATCCGACCTGCGGCAGGGTAGGGCCGGGCCGCCAGCCGCGCCTGCCGCAGTGCCAGCGCCCGCTGTCGGTTCCTCTCGATCCTCGACAGCGCCGCCGACGAGAGAGGCAGCCGTCTGCTCGCCGCGGACGAAGCCTTTTCTTCCTCCTCTCCTCCTTCTTCCTCCTCCTTCTTCTCCTCCGTCTCCTCCTCCTCCTCCTCCTCCTCCTCCTCCTCCTTCTCCTTCTCCTTCTCCTTCTCCTTCTCCTCAGTCGGGGCGGGGGCCGGGGCCGGGGCCGGGGCCGCGCCCGCCATGGCGGCGGCGGAGCAGCGGAGCCCCGCGGATCCCCCCCGCTCCAGCAGTGGCGACTCGCCCTTCCCCTCGCCTCGCCGCCGCCGCACTGCGCCTGCGTAGAGAGGGAGGCGGGGGAGGGGGCGAGAGGGGCGAGGCCCCCCTCGCATGCGCGCACCCGCCGCCTCGCCTCCCCGCCTCGCCGCCGCGCTTGGGGTGCCGGGAAACGGCGGGGAGCGGGGGGGGGGGAGCGGAACGGGGGGGGGGGGGCGGGGGCTGCGTGGCGCCCGGCCACGGTGGGCGGGGGGCGCCGCCCGCACCGCGGGGGGGGGCACGGCCGCCGGTGGGGATGGGGGGAGGTCGGGGGAGGGGGGGTTGTCCCGGCGCGGTGGGGCTGGGAGCGGGGATATGATCCTGGTGGGGCGGGGGGGTGGGGGGAGGGGAGGCGATGACCCTGCGATTTCCGCGCTGAGCCGCGTGTGCCGCGTTTCGAGCGCTTTCTGCACCAAACCTCCCCTTCGGTCTTGAGCAACCCTGTGGAAAAAATAAAAAAAAAAAGAACCCCCTCCCCCCAAAGAATAAAACCCAACCCACCACCCCGCGCGGCAGCAGGAATTCCTTCACAGCGTCACCCAGCAAATGCCCCTTTTGTCCAGGGGAGACGCGGCCCCACGCGGTGCCGTTTCCGCAACCTGGCCCTGCCAGAGCACTGCGGGGTGGTTTTACAACGTGGTTCTTGTACCCTTCCCGGGCGGGCGAGGGTACCTGGGCACCCCTCTGGGTGCCTCCCACCCGGGAAAGGCACGGTCCTGCTGCGCCGACCCGCTTGCACCCAAGCAGTAAAGGGGGAGCAGTGCCGGCGGGGGGGGGAATCATCCGTACCCCGCCTCGGCCGGCCTGCGAAACAGCCGCCACCACGTTTCCGCCAAGAAAATGATTCCTCACCACCAGCAGCACCGTGGCCGTTCACAGCCCCGGGTGACACAAACCACGGTCGGTGTGTGAGCACGTTTGCTTTCCGAGCAAAATTCCCCCCACCACCAACTTGCTGCCTTCACTGGTAGCGCGTGATCCACGCGCGAGAGCGAAGGGAGAATAAATGGAGCCCCATAGCCTTCCTTGTTGATGAGATACACGTAAAAGGCTTTGTCATGCAAATGTGGCTCTAAGCCACTTTCATATAAAGCCAGCTTAATACTGAATAGCCGGTGATCCTCGCCTTTCCATTAGGCAGTGCCTGCCCTGTCCTTGAAGCAACAGAAGTGAAGACGCTGGTAGAGGGGTTGCTTTCAGCCTCCATACCGAATTGGTATGACCTTACGGCGCAGAAAAAAGTCTTCCTTCCCCAAAGGTCTCTCTCCCACAAAACTTACACGAATTTCCTGCTAACCCTCCCCCCTGCCCTCAGAATGTATCCCCATTGCCTCTCCATTCCAGTCCTAAATACCCACGGTAATTCGGTAATTACCTGCATAGACTCTGTTTCTGCTGTGTCGAAAAACATTTTATTTCTTTTTTTGCATGTCGTCCGTGCTTGGTATTAACTTTCAACGATAGCCAGCAGAGTGTGCTGTAAATGCTGTGAAAAGAACGTCCTGCTTCTGGGAAATTTTTTTTTATACATCTCTGTGTGTATATATATACACACACACATATATTTAAACGCAGATGAAGACATTTTAAGTGGTTCAGATATTTGCATGAGTGGTAGATGGTTCCTCCCATCAGTTAAAATGCTTCTCTCGTCACAGATCACAGAATCTCTTCCTTAAAAATTAATAGCCAAGTCATACTAAACTGTCCGCTTTCAGCAAGATTGCTTTTCAGTGTTTGTATAAAGTTGGAAAAGTGCCACAACGAACGTGTCCAAATACCTTTCGCCGACAAGGAGAAGGGTCTATAACACAAGCTATTTAATAGATGAAAATGTGAGTTGTAATCCTGGCTTGCAGGAAGCAGCTTATGGAATGGTACCGTATGAGCATACATTTCGCCAGCCTCATTACTCTCTCCGTTGGACTGACTGGCGGTGGACTTACAGAGAGGCAAATAAATATATTACAAATAAGTAAAATAAAAGTAGTTTGAAGCAAAGTGTTTACTAGATGGCTTAGAAGTGGAATTGTTTGCTCAAAAAGCAAACACAGGTCTGTTTGGATTCCTTATTTTATTCTGATGTCACTCTTTTCTCCCTTGGTCTGTGGGAGTAGAAATTTAGGGAAGAGTGAACTTTTGAGTTGTGCCTGGAGGTTAACAAATAGTCCTGTGTCATTCACAAACCAAAACTGCGTTAAAGTGGCCAAGTCTGGGACCCGGTGTAAGGGGTTTAAGGGCAGGAGGACATTGTTATGCAACCAAACTGGAATTAGGGTTAAAAGGAAATCAGAAGATATAAACAAAAGCAAATTCAGAGGCAAAGCACTCAAACAAAATTGGCTGTAGGCCACAACTGTCCGTGCAATGCAGCTAGTGAAACTGTTTTAGAAACACATACTAGAGGTTTTTTTTTTTCTTTTTCTCGAGCCCAATCTGACTGGGCACTCACAGCAGAATATTCTCTACAGCTCTGCTTCTGACCAGGATGAATCAGATACAGTGGTCCTAATTTTCACAGTCATGAGAAGGTAATAGAACTATTAGTTATGCCTTAGCAAGGGGTTACAAACTATCTTATATGATAATACTCATGTTTAAAACACACATGGCTTAATGGGTGTATGTGAGTTAACAATGCTAATGGTATCTGTGTTTCAGATAGTTCTTTGTGTACCGTATGCCAAGTAATACTTGATATTACTTGGCTGCTGGTAGCCATGTATTAAAAAGTAGCTGTCATTAATTGGCAAGTGTAGACATGCATTATTTCATAGCCACAGAGAACAGTGTCAGTGAGGAGCTGAGTGCAGGGAGGCAGCTAGGCAGTGCTTGTCAACTCATTACTCCCTTGGAGAAAAGGGTGAGCAGTGAGATAAGAATGTTTGCTGACTATACAAAATGTTTTTAAGTTTGCAGGGGTGAGGGTCATCCCTAAAGAATTGTGGGTGAGTAGCCAGTAAAAAAGTAGATTAAATGTGGGGCAGACAAATGCAAGATGAGGTAGGTGCAGAAACCTAGTCCTGACTTTACATGAACAATAGCAATGTCTGAATTGGTTGCTGCCACTCAGGAGTGAGACTTTGAGTATGTGTGGCCTGCATAAACACCAGCTTGATGTTTGGAAGTGCAAGGCTCATTTTAAGGAAAGGGACGGAGGACAAAACAGGGGGCATATTTATGGCACTCCACAAATCTGTGGTGAGCTCGCACCGTGAGCACTGTGCCCGGCTGAGTTTCCTGCTTCTTGGAAAGGAAATACTAGAACTGGAAAAGGATAAGAATGACACTCAGCTGTCTGGCTTCATGTCCCTTGAAAGGAACAATTGAGTAGGCTCAGAGTTTTCACTCAAAAGAGGTTACTTAGGGAGGATATGCCTGAGGCCTGTCACATCCTAAGTAATTTGGAGAGGGTGGACAGCAATAGACATCTTAAGTACAAACCATCAAATTTGTGGCAGTGGGAGCCAGGCTCTAAACAAGCAAGAGGAGATGGTTCTCCACATGGTCACACGGGGGAGGATGTGCGCAGTGCCTTTCTGAATGGCACACTTGGTACAGGGTGTTTCTCTGGGGTGCAGGGGAGATTGGCCAAGTATTTGGAAGAGGGCTATGCTGAGAGTTGGTGAACAAACAGCCCCTCAGGCTCAGGAAATTCCCAGCACTGAAAGCAGTTGAAGGCTATAGGACTGTTTCAGAGGAGATATCATATCTTTGCCTTGTTTTTCCTCTTCCCTTGATGTTTGCCTGTGGCCTGTGGTGGAAACAGGATGTTGGACTGAACAGGTTCTTCATCTGAGGCAGGACACCTCTTCCTCTGTATTCACGGAGAATCATGCTGTAACTGATGCTTATACACCTGGAGCCACACAACAGCAAGCCTGTGACATGGGGGTCTTTCAAACCAGATTCAGTGTTCATCTGTACCAGAAGTTCCTTACGAAGCAGGTGCTGTGCCATGTCTTTCCATTTTGCTTCACGATATACTTACTTCTATGTGTCCAAAAGTCTTAATAGCAATCTGCATACAGTTACCTTGCAGTTGCATACCTACAGCCAAAACACCTTTTTGTCCTGCTCAGTAAAAGTATTCATTCCATGAGAGACAGATGTAACAAAGTTTTACTTTTCTATGGGTTTGTCTTCTGAAGGGAGTGGCTGTGGAGAAAAATCCCTCTACCAGTCGCCCTCCTCTCCCTCTCCCCCTCCCCCTTCCTCTCCCTCCCCCTCCCTCTCCCTCTACCCTGCCCCCTCCCCCTCCCCCTCTCCCTCTCTCCCCCTTCCCTCCCCCTCCCCCCCTCTCCCTCTCCCTCTCCCCTGCCCCGTCCCCTCCCCCTCTTCCTCCCCCTCCCCCTCCCCCTTCCTCTCCCTCTCCCTCTCCCTCCCCCTCCCCCTTCCTCTCCCTCTCCCTCTCCCTCCCCCTCCCCCCTCTCCCTCTCCCTCTCCCTCTCCCTCTGTTTAGCCGTTCAGGTGGTAGCATCAATTTTAGCCATATTTGAATTCTGTAGCCAGCAACTGACCAGCCAATACACGCAGGCTGTTGGCTGCTGCCTCTTAGCATGACTAAGGCATTGGATTTTGTCCAATGACTTCAAATGCTTTTATGGGAGAGAACAGCTCAATTGCATCCTTAGGGATGTAACACAAAAAAATGCCATGCCCTCTGTGATTATATTTCCATCGGGTTTTTAGTTTGATACACCCTTTTCTTACGTGACCTTAAATAAATAAATGTTGAAGTATTGCTTGCTTCTTGGTGAAAAAGAAGCATGTGACCTATGAAAAATGAAGGGAACTTGTTAAAACCAGAGAGTGCACCTGCTTGGATCTGTATGTTCTCTTTCCGAATTCACCTATGCCATAGCTCACGGATCAGAGATAAGCAGTGAATCATCCTGTTGGACAGAATGGGACACGGAGAGTAAATTAAGTTTGTCATCTCTCTTTGAGATTTTCTCATTTGCTCACTACCTGTAGGAGGGGATTTTCATAGTAATGTGACCCATCTTCACACTCCATTTATCATCTTCCAGGTGATCTATATAATCTCAGTTGAACTGGTAGATAATGGAGGAAACATGTAAAGTGTTGAATGCTTGAGCAACAGATCTGAAAAGAACAGGTAAGCAAGAATTGAAGTGCAAATGTTTAAAGACAAAAATTGGCATTCTTCCCTAACAGGAGATCTTAATGCAAGTTTGTTATTATTTTCTTGTTACAGAAGATGACAGAATGTGAAATTACAATGTAAATCTCTTTTATTTGCTAGCATTGTACATGACTTTTCTGTTTTATTACTTTTACTGAATAGGACTTTAATATGTTTGCTTTTAATATCAATGGAAAACACTGGTTTCACATCTGTGAACAGGAAAATGTCAAGGCATGATGAAAAAATGCTGGTTTTCACTGTTTCAGAGATCACCACAAAGCTGACTGCACACTTTTGTTGTTGACTGGCAACCCAGAAAGAGAAATCCTTTCTCTATTTTACCAGGAAAATCATCTCTCTTCCATGCACATAAAGAATGGGAAACTGTGGCAAAACAACAAATATGTGCTGTAACTGCAGCAGCGTGGCCTTTGACGATTTGATATCTTCAATACAAAGAATAAAAACATTGTTGCAAAGTAGGAAACTACCTTTTTTTTTTTTTCTCTGAAACTATGGTACTGGGAGCTTTTTCTTGCTCCACCAATGGCTGGTGGAGGAGATGCTATGGAAATAGGTTTGAAGACCTGTCTCAACTGTCATGAAGTCAAACTTTTCAGCTTTTGGGAGGGGGGGCATGTTTCCAAACATGCAGAGCTTTTCATGTTTAGGGGTATTCGCATGTCACGTAAAAGGGATGTGTGTACTGGCAGATTTTTTCCTCCTCTCAATATTCCTATCTGGTCAGTTATTTAATCCATGCAAGAGCCTTTCCTGTAGCAACTTAGAAATGTTAAGAAACTGTCTAATGCTTTAGTCACTTTTTCTTTCTATTAAGAGGATCTCAGGTATTTCTGTGACAGAAAATCGGTACATCATCTGTTATACTAATCTCCAAGACATGAGATCTAGCTGTATTGATGGTGAAAGGCTGAGCATACTGGAGAGAAGTATAAAATTCTGGTCTTCTTGAAGTATTTAAGGAGATTGAGACTGTAAGTGCTTTAAAAGAAATTATTAAAATTTCTGCTTTATATCATTCAATGTATTATACATGTTTTCTTTTTAAGTCATACCATAAAGATATTCTTTTTATGATTGCTTCCAAGTCAGCCTGACTTCTTCCTGTGTGCAGAGTAGCTGGAACAGAAAACCACAAAACAGCTGACAAAGTCTGCTGTAGCAAAAATATCATGTCCCAGTTACCAGGATTTAAGCAAAATTAATCTCTTTTGGTACTTGCCAATCTCCACAAAACATTTTTGTGCCATTGTCCACAGGTTTGATCAGATTTTTTTTCAGAATTTTGTTTCCTAATGTAATTCCCAAACACGTGATGAGAAGTTCATCTCACAGCGCTAGCCACGTGCACCTCTAAGGCCTCTGCCCTGCTCTTCAGGACAGATGCCACCAGGAACTGTGGCCAGTTCAGTGCACGGAAGCTCAGGAGGAAGAGGATGTGGAATTTATCTCTCTGTCTGGACCATGCATTTTAGGTTCACAGCAACCTACTTGTGAGAGAAATACAGAGTCGACATATGGCTTAAGTATTATCGGAATGCAGGACCAGTGGGAGGTGCTTCTGAGGGACTATGCCGGCCACAGTATTTGAGTCTTGAACATAATCTAAATGTATCCTCTCAGCCTGACCAGAAAGTAATTTCTGTTCAGGGTCTTCACTTGCTGCCTGGATTCATTCAGCTAGTTGATTTTGTTGTCTTAGTTCTGGTTTTGTTTTTTTTTTTTCCCTAGGGGAAAACTGCATTGCCAGGCCAGAAAGTAGCAGTGACCATAGCAATTTAACATGCAACATTAATTGATTTCTCTCTTGGAACAAGGGAAAATGGCTTCCAAAGGTTCTAACATCCCTAATTTAGCTGAAACTGTTTATGAGTGAAGGAAAATTAAAAGAGTTCCTGATGTCTCTAACTCCTTTCTTTCAGGTTCGAGACATATACTTGTCGTGGTTTAGCCCCAGTCAGCAACATTCGAGTGTTGCTTCCCCTTCATCCAAATGTTCCTGGTTAATCTGTTCAAATCAAACTCTTGCATAGCAGCAGCAAGGTAAAGCCAGATCCTTCAATTTATTTTTGAGATTGGTTTGCTCTCTTTCAGAATTGATTTTCTTTGTTCTACAGGTACACCGAGTTTTGGTATTTGCTGGAACTTTTTTGCTGAAGAGCATGGTACGTCCAGTTATTGCCTGGACTTTGGGAAGTAATTTGTGAAGAAAAATTTTTAAAAAAGGGAAAAAAAGTTTTTTTGTCTTCCTGACCCAGTATGGGATCTAGTGATCCAGTGACACAGCGCTTTTGTTGCAGGAGACTACACTTCCTTGGTTTTTGCTCAGCCAGAGCTTTAATTACAACAGAGGTCAAAGCCTCCCTGTTTTCAGCATCCTCTTTGAATTTGGAGGCAATGGAATGGTTCACCATTGAGTTAAATCATCCTCACCTGTCTAGGAAAGCATCCTGTGTAGCGTGTGGCCCTTCTCTGGCTGGAGACCGGATACACATAGCTGCCAGCTGTTGCAGCCAATGCACCACCAGTGCAGTCCCATGGTGGAGGGAGGTATTGCTTTTTCATGAGTCTAGACGTGCTCTGTCTCTCTACGGTGTGTCAGCGTGGTTAGTGTTAAACTCACCCAGCTTGGATTTTGATCTATCAAAGTTTGGATCTTCCTCATGTCACATTTTTTCACTTTTATTTTTCCAGTTTTGGCGGGTTTTGTGTTTTTTTTCCCCTCAGATTTGCATGAAGTTCTGAATGTTGCACATTTTCCTAGGTTATGTTTGAGGTATTTTTAAGAGTTTCAACTACATTTTTTTATTTTGGCTTTTCTGACAAGACAAGAAAAACAGAGTTGGTGAAACCCCAGTAACATCTCATGGATTCATTAACTTTTAGCTTGGTGTCTACTGAAGTCTGAAAGTGCCTGTACAAATCGCCTCAAACATCCATGGTCTTGGACTGTTTATCTGCAGTAGCCACTCCATCTCTTCTCTGAGCAATGTAATTTGTCATGGTAGATCCAAAAGCACTGGGATGATGTATCCCAATTTCTTTATTTTCTGACTCTGTCCCCCTTGTTGTCTATAGGAGTGGTCTTCTGGAATATTTTAGTGCTGTGAGGTACAACCTCAGTTTCTGCCCTAATACCCTGATAATTTAAACACTTTCCCTTTTTTCTTTCATAATTTCATTAATTCACTTGATGAAACTTGCTTTTTTGCTTTTCCCAAAGTGATCACTCAGAATTACACACTGCAGCAAATGTCTATACAACATAAAATCATCTTAACTTAGGCAGGATCCTGGTTGCAGAGTTCCTCACAGAGGACATCAGTTCTCTTGACTCATATGTTTACGTGGCAAATCACAGAGGGCTCACCCAGTAAGCAGAGTAACAGATAACAAGAACTTTACTTACTAACTTAATCATGCAGTATAATGATTAAATGAAGACCAGTGTGATACTGATATGATATGGCAAATTCTTGTGCTGTGGTACATGCCTAGGAGGTGTGCTTGGAAAATAAATGCAGACAAAGCATGCTTGCTGGCTACTTGGCATTCAAGCTATTCTTCCTAATCTTTTGCTTCTGGAAAGACTCAATCCGTCTGCCCCTTACCTTTGACAGTTTCTGATGCTGTTACTCCTGCTTAGTCTAACTAAAGCTAACTTGAGACTGAAGCTGCTGGTAGGTTACTCATACATTCCAGCCTAGTACTTACCTTCTGATTCCTTTTTATGCTTAATGATTATCAGATACTAATTTCTATATTATCTTACACTAAATTCTGTACTTAGGCGTCTTTAAAAAGTTATGATTAAACGAGGAGTCTACATGTTCCATCATTGCTTCAGAGAACTGCAACAGATCTGTAAAGATCAGTAAATCATTACTCCCTTTTACGTATGCCACATTGCTTTCTTCTCAACAGCTCGTCTTTATGCAGCTGTACATTAATTCCATTCTTTGTTATAGTTTCTACTAAGGTCTCTGGTATAGAGACCAAACTTACTGCTCTGTCATTTTTTTTGTATACTTCCTGAGGGTTTCCTTGGCAATTTTGAAAACTACAAATAAAAGAATTATTTTGCCCTAAGCTACAGAAAGTTTAAAAATATTTTTATTAAACGTGTAGCATTTTTGGTGAATAAACAAGATAAAACCTTGCCGTTGAGTCTGTTGGACAGACATAGCATGAATAACATACAGCGTGTTCACGTGCATATTTTAATAAACTTTCCGGGTACCCTGTTTGCATGACAAAGCAGATACACTAACGGCTAACTTTCAAAGGTTTAATTAATATCTGTGATAAAGACCACTAGAGGGTGCTCTTATTATTGTTCCAGGAACGCCGTTGGACTTCCATCCGCAGAGCTAAAGGGACAACTCGTTTTAACACTATAAAAATTTAAGTGAATTCGTAATAACTGGAACCATGCTAAGGTATTTAAAATCAGCCATAATGCTTGGTTGTATAATCCCCACCCAAATTCGCTTTCCTCTAACTTGACACTAAGCTGGACAATATCTTCTGTAACACAGCTTCACTTCAATGCATTGTGGGTTTTTTTGCATTAACACATCCGTAAGATTAACAAGAATTTTTGTTTACTTTAGTTATGTCTCACACCTACAAAGTATATACTAAAATGTTTTGTGTTTGTTACAAAAGTTGATAGCTCTTTTCCAAAAAGAAAAAGAATTTCAGTGGTTTGTACTACAAATACTGCCATCAAGTTTTTGACCTGGATGAACTTCTGCAAAAGGAATCGGTTTTACTTTCCATCTTGTTAGTGATTTATTCAGTGAAGCTGGACAAGTAACTTACTGCTTTGTTTTCAGAGACATGTCGTTTTCCACGTCCCAGAATGTATCATTTTTGGTGAGTTTTATGCCTCTGTTTCCCTGTGTGTAAAATGAAAGTGGATCCATCTTGGTTTTAAAACGCTGCTTACGTTCCTAACAGAGAGCGGATGCAATGTTAGAGCGGCATTTCCCACTTGACCGCCACGTACTGAAGTACATGTGTTAAACATGATTCAGTACACAGGTAAGCCACTTGGCTAACCTGGTTTCAAATGCGCTGATCAGACTGCTGTATTTGCACACACATCACTAATCTTTTGTGGCGGTTTGTGCTGACACCATAACAACTTCCAAGCAGACCACCCACCCTGCGGTGCAGGAATGTTTTTTACACAATTGACAGACCTTTGGGTTGTTTCCTCTCTTTTTTTTTTTTTTTAAATCCTGTTCCTCTGAATCTGTCGTTTATAGAACAATAGGTGCAAATAATGGTAGCAACATTCAGTTTTCTGTGCGTTCACACTGCTGACAAAAGAGCATCGAGGCTAGAGGAGGGAATTTTGCCTCTGTCGTCGCTGAAGCTGATGAGATTTACTCCCGCTGTAAGTCACACTGTGCAGTTTTGAATGAAGCAGCCAGCTTCTGGCTGATTCTTTTTTCTCTTTCTGTGAAACTGAAAGGAGGCAGCCCTGAGAGGCACAGCAACTGAGGAGAAAGCTGCTGTACTGCTGAATTAACCCAAACCACAGCTATGTCCCCCTGGAATCAGAAGTCCCAGGGGCTTGCCTGCATGCTAGAACTGCCACCCGGCATGGCAGTGCAGTGAAGGATCTGCCCCATCCTTACAAGGGGGCTCCAGGGTGCCTCTGCCGGGAGCGGCCATGTCTGTGCTGGGGCGAGCAGTGCAGAGTTGCTCTGCCATGTTAGAGGTGCCCCTGCTGACCTGACGCTACTTCAAAATGTCCACTTACTGAAATTGGTACTTTTTGTTCATTTCAGCAGTAGTTTGTGAAGCATGTTTCCTAGACTTCCTTAGTAATGATTAAAATACAGGTCTTTAAGGCAAACACCTAAGAAAAGTGCATCCTTTCTGTGCACTCCCCAGGGCAAACAGTGGTGTACTCTGTATTTAATGTGACTCTCAGTCAGCATAAAAGTCATGTGTAAGTGTGGGCACATGTTAAAGTGTCCTCAAGCCCCCAGTGATATCTCTTCAGTGGGCTCTCTATCAGAGGTGTATCTAGCACCACTGGTGAAGACAGCTGCTAGCGAGATGGTACAAGATCACATAAAGGATTAGGAGCAGACTTCTAGTAAAAATCTCTGGACACCCGTCAGACGCAAGGGACCAATTAATTAAACAGAGACTGCTCCAGGTGTCCTCCTGCTGGCTCACAGGATCTTAAAAGCACTTGGAATCCTTACATTAAAGCTGACTTCTATAGAAAGTGGCTTCCCAGTGGATTGTCATGCATAATTTTTCTCCCTTCATACAGTAATGCTGTTGATTAGCAATGCATAGTCCAGCTAGGGAGGACAAGGGGATGAGCTAAATAAGTGTAGCCTTTCTTAGATTTTGGAAACCTCAGTATCTGGGGAGTCACTCTAGAAGCAGGATTCCTGAGCAAGTCCCCTTTTTCCCATGCAGAAATTTTGCCTAGGCCAAAATACAGAATCTGGGCTGGTTTAGTAGTATTTGTGAGAGTCTGCTAGTCTATTGAAAGAGTAGTGCTGTGCAATGCAGCAATAACTCTCTGAATGTGCGGTCAATATCCAGACATCCTGAAAGGAAAACACAACACACGCACAGACCTATTTTGTCTGTGTACAACCAGTGAATCCAAAAGGATCTGAAAGCTTCAAAATCTTAATCTATTATTTCTGTGGTCAACCTGCTTGTGCTCAACCTGCCCTAGGTGTCCTGGGCACAGCCATAAATCCAGTGTGCGTACATAGTGCTCGTGGTGGAACTGCTGGTGCAACACATATGCATTGAGACATCATCTGGTAGAAATATGGGAGCCTTATACAAAAGTACTAGTGATTATTATGTCATCACCCCATCTGAGAGTCTGATTCAGGATGAAAAATCCTATGTAAAATTTCTGCTTGAGGCATTTTGCCTCCAGCCACAACGTGTAAAGAATCTTTCACAATATAACATTTGACCACTGCGGTCTATACATTGCTGTGTCAGTTTCTATTACTTCTGGGCCCTCCCGGTGCACAGATAGAGCAAGTGATTTGAGTTCTTTGGTTGCAAAAGGGACAAGGCAAAGGTGAATTAGAGTTTGCCTGCTTGAGTAGTTAGATCTGGCTCACCTCAGTGATTTCAGTGCTAAACAATTGTGAATTTGCTTAGTAAACACCTGAGATGTGCCAGAAACTGGAGAAATAAGTGAGGTAAAAAAAAGCAACATGCTTTGAATTGCTTTTAATGCTTATCTTTTCAGTCAGTAAACAAGCACATGGATAGTGCCTCCAGATTCTGCAAAGCTCTGTCAGATGTATGTTCTTTTTGTGAAGGTTAGCAGAAGATGCTATTCAGATCTTGTCAGTGCAAAAATTTATCCTTCCCTTCCCTTCCACCAAGAAGAGCAAATTACGGACAGAATGGGGAGACAGTAGGAAAGAGAAAAATAATATTGTTGTTATTACTGAGAGGATAAAGGACATTTTCATGAGGGCATTCAGCTAAGGCTGCAGATCTGAGCTCTCATGTGCATACCGTACCTCTTCTGTTAGCTCTAATAAGTGTCTCTCTGAGTAATGATTTTGCTCACCTCTTGAAGCTATGCAAAAATTCAGGCTTCTCATCTAAGCTGGTCCATTAAACTGTCCATAACATTAACTGGAATGCTTGGGAGACTGCTACAGATGGTTTGGACTTTGTGTCTTAGGAAGGGCTGAATCACAGCAGCTGCCTGTTTCTCTCCTTTAGGGTTAAAGTGAACCATTTTTCAGTATCCACCTGATCCCACGTGGGACGACAGGTGTAGTGTCATTGCCTGTTCCCACCTTTTCTACCTGGACAGCAGTTCCTCAGGGCAATGGAGCTGGTGCTGTAGAGCCTAGCATACCTGGCTCAATGGGGCACTGAGCTTGGGTAGAGCTGGTAGGTGATACTTTAGTTTAAAGAGTAATTAGAAACAAACCAGATGGGTTCTGTTTTCTTTAAAACTTTCACATATTCCCCAGAGGGCACCACATGAAGGCTGCTACATGCAGGATCCTATGAATGACTCTTGAGAGCTTCCTACCCTTAACAATGGACAAGGCAACACCTGTGTGATTTGTGGGAATTGATATTACAGACAATCCTTCAATGAGATAGTCAGAAAAGTGGCTGAAGGTACTTCAGATCTGATCAGGTACAGCTCTTCCCTCATGCAAATCCTTTCCAGTACTGCAGGGCAGGCAGCAGTGCAGAGATACTGTGTGAGTCAGAGAACTGATGGCTGAGGACTGAATGACCCAAGAAGTCCGTGGGTTGGTGTTTCAATCGTGCATGGAGGATGTTGTTCCTCTGTCAAAAACACTTAGGTGTTTCATTAAACATGGATTATCAGTCCTGGCTTGCAAGGTTGGTTACACTGGATGAGATATGGTTCCCAGAATCTGACAAAGATTTATGTCAAAAGGCATCTCTGGAAGTTTCCAATCCAACCCTGTGCGCCCAGCAGGGCTCACCACAATGCTACGTGAGGTAGCTCAGGCTCTCATCTGGTTGAGTGCTCAATCTCTTAAAGGGCAGAGATCCCACCACCTCTCTGGTGCCTGTCCCAGGGCTGCACTGCTCTCATGGGAACAGTTTTGTCCTCATATCCAACCCCCTGCAACCTGTGCCCTGGGGCCTGTCACAGGGCACCTCTGAGAGGAGTCTTGCTCTGTCTTCCTGTAATGCCCTTCAGGCAGTAGGAGACTGTACTGAGGATTCCACTCAGCTGTCTCCTTTCCACACTAAGCAAACTTGTCTTCATATAAGTCATTAACTATGTTTTGCAGAATGGCTTCAGCCAAGAATATCTTTTTAACACCATCAAGAAAACATTAGTCTCCGGTCAGGAGCTGGCAACAGGCAGCATGAAGGCAGGGCACATTTTCTTTAGATGGCATGAGGCAACATGCTGATTGGAAGTCACTGTGGCCAGTTTTTAATGAAGATAGTAGTGATTTAATGATGCATGAGGATGAGGCAGGGCAACAGGGAGGTGTAATCCTCTCTGAATGGTTTGCCACTGTTGGCTTCCGCAAGAGAGGGCCTCATGCTCCTCCTTACTCCACATCACAGTTTGGCCCCATTTGCTGGGTCAGGTGTGTTCCTCCTGACAGCAGCAATATTTGATTTGGTGGCTTTTCTCTTCTCCTGTTACTTTGACCATCCACTTCTGTGAGTTCATCTTGTGGGGGTTTGAGCCAGGCAAAACTGCTGGATCTACAATAAGTAATGGTAATAGGTCACACAGCTGGATTGTATACATTAAGAAGAAATACCTCCTCTGGCTGAATATGAAGCTGCCACCTGCTAGTTTCATTTGTTGCCTCTGTTCTCGTACTGAGAGACACATGAGTAGTTATTGCTTATTGACCTTCCCCTTGCCTCTCACCACTGATGAGATCTACTTTCACTCTAGTCATCTCTTTTCTAGACCAATGTGTCTTGATATAGTGCGCTCATGAAGAAGCTCTTCCTTTCCTCTCATCATCCTCTCAATATCTTTCTGTCCTTTTCCAATTGTTCCATCTCCTTTCTGAGCTAGGGAGATAAAGGTTAAGTATTACTCCAGTGGCATTGTATGAGATGTGTGAAAGAGGAGACTTAAAAGGAGATGTTTGTATATGTTTAGCAGGGAGGAGAGAATTGGCCAGTTGCTGGTTGTTTAGATAATGTTTTCTCTGGTTGCCTGAAGGCTTCTCAGTGATGTAGGCAAAAATTATGACCTGGACAAGATCTTACCAGCATGACTGTCGCGTTCTCCTTTGTCCAGGCCCTGGTCCTTAAGGCATCTTCAGCAAGGGTCCCAGTGGTGTTGTAAACACTTCTATGTTGCCTAATTTGCTGCCTGCCAAGATGCATTTGAAAACAGAGGCAGTCCCTTCCCCCACTCAAAGGATGAGAACTGTATTCTTATGAGAGCGTTTTTGAAGAAAAACTGTTCCTTTTATTTCATTCCCCTTTTTTCTCTTCTGTCTACAATGACCAAAAGCTACTGTTTCAAGGTGGCAACTTAAAACTCACTCTCACTCTCACTCTTTTGCTGTGGGGAGGTGAACACATATTGTACCACAAGTGCCCCACAGATGTAATCTGGTGATGTCTCCCATATTTGTTGCTGGGGCTGCTTTCATAATCCAGACCAATCCTGCCTGTGGAAATGGCTGTGTCAGGTCCAGGTGTTGAGACAAGACAGGGCATTTCAGTGATGGCCTCTAAGGCAGAGGCACCCACAAGTCTACAATGGGACTAGGAAGACTAGGAAGCAGAGGAGACCCTTCAGAGATGATGTGACCCATGAAGTGAGGCTGCTGGAGAAACATCTGGCAGAAGAGGGTTCTTGCAGTGACTTGCAATGGACCCTGGGGGCCCCACATCAGGTAACAATGGAGTCACTCCCCTGCAAGCAGTTTCATGTGTGAGGGTCACAGCAGAATCCTCAAGCCCTGAAAGCAATTCAGGTCAAGCTAATACCACAGTTATTAAGGCAGCTGAACCTGTTGGTTTTACTATTAGGAAACAGCTTCTCAGACATGCCTGGAAGAAATGGAGCTATTTTATTTTCTGATTTGCCTTCTGCAGAGGAAATAGCTATGGGAGGCGTGTATGTGTGTTTGGGGAGAGGAGTGTTAAATCTCAGCTCAGGCTGAAAAACACTCATGGTTGTAGATGGGGGAAGGCTGGCAGGATTCTGCTTTCAGCATTTTTAAATACATGGGTCTGGGTTTGGCCTAGAGTCAGCCCCCATTTTTGCTAGCACAGCCCAGATATCAGAAGCTTATTTTGCAGGGCTTGTAGCAGCCAGAGCAAGACCTGCTCTTTGTGCAGATGTGGCTGTCCTAAAGGAAGCAACAGACACTCAGGGGGGCAGCAGAAGAACAGATGACACAGTAGTCTGTACTGCTTTTCTACTACATTTCTACTAGGAATTATATGCTAGTGAGATGCCCTGTGCTTTTTACAGAATCATCCTTTCTTGCTGTTGGAGTATTTTCTCCTTCCAAGTCATAAAATACAGCTCAAAAGCAAAAATGCTGCTTTAAGAATAGCCCAGAGAGCAGCAAAGAATGGATTTTTGCAAACTATTTTTTTAAACCATTGTTCCTAGTCTCCTTGCCCATGAGTCGTCCACACAGTTCAAGGCACAACGATTACGGACAGTGATGCTTTAGATACACATACAACAATGGGCAGCTCTGTAATGCCTTGAGACCTGCATCACTTGCGATAAGAGAAGACATGACATGTATGCTGCTTTGGCCTTAAATTCCATGGCATCTGTCCTTCCCTATGCCCCAGTTCTGCTTCATGACCCAAATCTTCACCTAAGTAACATCTCTTTGCTTTTTTAACTTCCATCAAATCCTGCAGGGGATCTTGTACATAGGAGAACTTCTTCCTCTTGCTGCATATTCAAGAAAGCCTTTTAACAAATGTAGATGGGCAGAGGTCTTGTGCTCTCCTGTTATTTCTTGCAGCAAACACATGCCCACTGGAGGAATCAGGTTGTTTTCCTGTTCAAAGAGTCACTGGAGGTGAACCTCCTTTCAAAGTCCTGGCAGGATAAAGCTGCTTCTGAAACTTGCCATGAGAAAAAACAGTGGGGTAGGTGGCATCCAGACTCCCAGGGGCGGAGGAGAGCTGGCTGGTGCAGGGAGATATCATTCATACAGCCTCTGCATCTGTATAGATATGTATCTGACCATGTGTTGTAACAGCTTTGCCAGCTTTTTTTCAGCTTTTGTATAGGAAGGGAGAAGAAGCCATACTCTTTGGGGTATGGATGTTTTACACTGTGGTATACAGCACTGCTGAGAAAATGGACAGGAAGATGCAGTGGCTGTGTCAAGACAAGAACACCAAGGTATATTTGCGCTGGTCAGTTAAACAAGACCTGGACTTCAGTTCAGTGATCATCACTGTCCTTGCTGCTGCTTCAGCTCAGATACTCCCAAACAATCCCCAGGCCCGGGACCATTTCCCGATGTGCAGCTTAGATGTGGCCATCTGGTGCAGTGGGGATGTAACCATGCAGACATGGGTAGAGCTGCGCTGGTTGGCCTCCATGACATAGAATGGTCCTGGATCCTTTGGGGAACTTCTGTAACCATCCTCACCTGCATCCCTTCAAAGTCAGGCCAAGTTCAAGTACACGTAAGGTCCCAATCACAGAGCTGTCCCACCAGACCACCTGCACTTCTGGGCCTTGGGCATAATTTTTCCTTCACCTTTTGTTTCAATGACTGAAGCCAGCCCAAATTCCTGAGCAGCACACTGACTAAGCAGACAGTACGATTGTCTATACATATTTGGGTGACATGTCACTTGGAGCACCATGTAGGAGCTAGGATGTGTTTCTGGCAGGGCTGTGGGGAACAGACCTACACCAATGTGCAATAACACAGAAGCAGCACGGCCCACTGTGGTGTTCCTCTGGGGGTATCCACTGGAGCTGGCTGAGTGCCTCTCTCCCTGCTACCTCTCAACCTGCTGTGCATCACAGGGGGTGCAGCCACCAAAGGGAAAAGAATCTGGAGCCTCCATGGCCTTGCCCAGGTAAGGACAGCTTTGGTGCCTTCTGTAGACATAAGAGTTGCCACACAAATGATCCAGCTCCCAGACATCTTTAGCTCTTCTGCCATGTGCCCCAGCTTGCAGCAGTATGCGGGAAACTTAAGAGTAAGTTAATGATACTGATAACAGGCTTGTCTGTATTGCCAGTCCTGTTGTGGGGCCCCAACAACCCTCTAAACAGCAGGAATGGCACTGTCCAGCACTGGCCCAGGGCAGGTGCCATCTGGCTGCTCAAGCAGGCAATGATGCTCTTCAGCTGTGCCCAGCAAAGAGAACGGAGCTGGAAACCAAAAAGGGAGGGAGCTTGCGCCAGCAAGGAAGAAGGGCTGACAAGGATAATTAATTTTTTTATATTCTGCTCTTTGCTCCTGGTGAGAAAAACCTTCATGAGAGTCCTTCTACAGCACTGGTGAAGCCGGGTCTTCGTCACGGTGTCCATGAAGGAGAAGCAGACAGTTCTCAACCTGCCTGATTGCTGCTGTGGGCATGGTTTGTACTTGTTTCATTTCTGCCTGTCTCATTGCTTCACAGTTCATTTGGCTGAACTCTTCATACAAAATAACGTGTTAGGCGAGCTCTGTGCTGGGAACGTTGCAGGAAAGCACTAGCTGTCGAGGGAAGGGATGGGCAAAAGGACTCTGCTTTCAGCATCCGTACTGACTGCCTACGGAGAAATTGTGCTTGTTTGCTTTGTCAACCCATCCAGAATAATAATAATGTTTCAAGTCAAAGAAACACACCTATGAAACCAAACCTTTCTGGCCAGTGGCTGTGCCCCTGAGCCTCCTGCAGCTCATCCTACCAGCTTGTTCCAACTCTTCACTTTGCATTAAACAAGGAAGAGTGAGACTAGCACGTGCCTGAAGTTTTAGTTGAAAAAACTTCAGTTACAAATGAGTGGAAGAAGTATTTCCCTTCCAGACCTTCATTTTCAATCCCCTTTCAGTGATGCTGTTAAGTGAGTTAACAAGCTTAACAAGCCGAAGGATGGATTGCACTTTGGTTTTTTGGAAAACAGCTTAGGGGGTGCCTCTGCTGCAGCAGGGCAGGGAAATACATGAGAGGGGCTGAAAGAAGGGAAAGGGAAAGGCCTGGGTGAAGGCATGGATTACAAAGACTGAGAGAAATACTGTCTTCCCAGCACCAGCTCCCCTCTCCCAGACACTGTCACTCCCTGGGCAGCCCAAAGCAGCTCCTCAGCCCAGGTTTGTTAGCAGATGCCCTGCAGCAATGGGGCTGGAGAGGGGGCCAGGAGGTATGGCACTGCCCTGCGGTGCACCTCTGTCCTGCCCCACCAATGAGCCACTGGGATGGGGTGCACCGGTGTGAGAGGCAACATGAGGGTCCGTGTCCCTGTCCCTGCCCCAGCTGAGCCTGCTGCCAGAGTGGCTCAGGACAGGCTCTGGGTCTGGTGGCAGACTGAGGTGTAGAGGGCCACTGCAGAAGGTAGGGACTGCAGCTAAGGAAACATTAGAGGAGGGCAAACAACTCAGGTTTTTTAGTGCTGTTAGTGGAAAGAGTGAGCTGAGGTCTTTTAGACTTGTATCTCATGTCCAGAATTGCTCTTTAAGTTCTGGCTCTGAAAGTCTCATGGCAAACCGTGATACCACCATCATGAGATGTGGCTCACGAGGGACAGTCAGAACCCAGGTGAGTTCACAGATGTGTAAAACAAGCCCTGTTTCAATTCCTCCAAAAGCTATGAAGCTCAGAAATGCTGAAAGCCTCCTTACATCCCTAAATGAAACAACTGTAAAATCCACACCTGAGGGTCATAAAAACATTGGAAAAAGTATAGATTAGAAGAGGAACATGTGGAGGCCCCTGGTTCGACGCTCTGCTCAAAGCTGGGCTCACCAAAGCAAGGCCAGGTTGCTCAGGGCCTTGTCCTGTCAAACCCAGAATATCTTCCAGGACATAGGTCCCACCAGCTCTTATCTGGGCCTTGTCTGCACCACTAACGGGGAGGATTTTTTTACTTATATCCAGCTGGAATTTCCCCTCTTGCAACCAATGCCAGTTGTCTCTTGCCATTTCCTTGTGCACCTCAGAGAAGAATCTATCTCTGCCTTTTGTCTTGCTCAAGCAGGCAACGGCTGACTGCAAACAGATCCCACTGGATCCTTGTCTTCAGGCTGAACAAGCCTGGTTCCCTCTGCTTCTTCCCATAGTGTCCTGCACTCTCTTCCCCACAACATCTCTGTGAGCCTGTGTTTGAACTCTTCAGTTTAACAACATCCCTCCTGTCCTGGGAAACCCAAAACTTGTCTCAAAACTCCAGATGTGCTGAGCCTGCTCAGCACAGTCGCTCTCTGCAAGGTTTGGATATGCTCCATGCTCGCCAGTTTTCAAGATGTGTGCTCACACCATCTTCTCTTGCCGGGTCTAGAAGTGTGCAGAAAGTGATGGCCTGTCTTCACAGCTGCTGGAAACTGCCTAGATTACTTGGGGACAGTGGAGTATGCTCATGTACAGTAGCACAAGACTGGCTCAGAGCTCTCATTATTTGCTGTATGCATTTTGAGAGTCCTGTCCAAACCTCTAGGTGCACAGGGCTATACTGCTTGCCCGATTAATTTATTCCATCTGACAGATTCATACAAGAACTAATACTGTTTTTAGAAATCCTCAGTGGAAGTGCAATATGCCTGACATATTTCCACTGCCCCGTGTTTGGAAATATTCCTTAAAGGCTTTGTATTATTTGATATTTTCATCATTTCACTCTATGTTCTTGCAATTTCTAGCTGGCATTTATTTACAGAACAGAGTGCAAGAAGTACTTTTGACAAGCACATGTAGTGACTGGTTTCAGAAAGATGGGGCAGGGCTCACCTTACAGACATTTTTAGACTTAATTAGGAAAGATTGTGGGGAAGAAATAGCTGCACCTACATTTTTCTGTTTCCCACTAGTTTTAGCTGCTGTAGTGTGGGATATACTTTTCTGAGTACGCAGTCAAGTTTCTCTGACTCTTTATAGGCACAGTGGTACAGTGCACTGGAGTTTGTTCCCAGCTTTCACTTGGGCTGGTATTCCTTGGAGGAATACAACTTGAGGCTGCAGAGCACCCCAAGCATTTGAGTGGTCAACCTTCTGTTAAGGCAACAGATGCTGTACCAATATTAGGCATTTTGTTTATGGCACAGGTTTTACACAGACATAGCTGCCTCTTTAACCTGTGTCTAGGAAAGATGGTCTTTCTGCTTTACTATGTTGTGACAAACAGTTTGTTGGAAGAGGTTAAAACAGCCTCTGTAGAGGGGTCTTGCCTTCTCATACAGCTTTCTGTTTGCTCCTGTTTCTGCAGTAGTACAAGGCAGGGAAGAGACAAGGTTCCAGAAGATTCAGCTGTCACTGGGAAGTAAGAGAGCAGAAACAAAAAAACCCAAAAAGGATCAAGTCTCTTGTACAGCCTTCCTGCTCCACTCTTTCCATCTACCAGAAAGATTTTTTTTAATGCAGAAAATTATTTTCTAACAAAAATAGCGAAGAGATTTGACTCATCACTTGTGATCCTCCAAAACCAGAAGCTGCTCCTGTAAGCTGCTAGCTGACAAAATTCTGTACACTGCAATGCAAGTTTGCATTTCCCCAGAGGTGATTGGAAGTGATCTTGCTGAGCTCTCCAGTATTAAAGTTGATGTATATTTCCTTGCATCCAAGGCTTTTTCCAGAATTGCACAAAGCAGGCAGAGTTTAGGAGCACCTTTATTTCACCTTTTGGAAATTAATGACTTCTGGGTTATTTTCAAGCTTTTCGGTAGTCAAAATAGCAGATTACTCATCTGTTCTTGTTAAACAGATTTCAGGAATGGCTGAAATCCCAGAAGCTCATGTATTACGAATATATAACATGTTGATTCTTTTGCTTCATTATGCTTTGACAGTGTGTTGTGTCTCTGAATGACTTTAAAATGCCAGGAACAGATCAGATGCCCAGAAGACAGTCCTGTCAAGATATGCTTGTGTGTTTGGGGTAGTTCATTTCTATATAGGCAGGCTTCAGAAATAAACAGCAAAGGCATCTAGGGTGAACTCCACATCTGTGCATCTTCCAAGCAGAGTGGCCACTTATACATAATGTAATTGCTTGTAGTTAAATTGGAGGTGTGTGTCTTCACTTTGTAATGTAATGCATACACAGCCATATCTGATTGTGGCATTATGCCCAGTATTGTCTTCCATGAAGTATTAACAAATTGAAAAGCAAGGTGTTGTCCTGTAATAGCACATTTTTAATGAATAATGAAAGTTAAATTCCTTTTTTCCCAGACCTTTGGGTTCAAGTGTCACATATTTTCCCTACCACCATTACTGCTGTTGTTCTAGCTGAAAGCTAAGATCCTCATATAATCCTATATCTATGGAAGCATGGTTTTTTAGAAAAGTGTGGAGCAATGTAAGACTCTGAGAAATCCAACAGAGCTTGTGGCAGCACACGCCCCACGTGCTGGCTGCCACAACACTGCAGCATATTTGGTGGTTAGGTGCTAAAATGAACTGACCCCCACTGAGAGTCACTCAACTTGTGAGAGGTGCGCCAGCGCACAGGGAGACCTGTGAGAAGACATCATTTGCAAGTGATTCTGCCTGCAGTCAGGGTCAGGCCATAACCATCAGTGTCATCCCTGTCCTTCCCCAGGTGCAGAAATCCCCTTGGGGAGAGAATGGATATGCAGTGCTGGTGACACAATACACAAAGTTCTCAGGTCTTCAGCAGGAAAGGGGCTGACCTGCAACACCAATCACTTACTGAGAAAGGCAAAGGTGAAAGCGAAAGGGGAGTCATGAACTGTTCTTTGATGCTTCTTGCTCTGAGTTTTGCATTCTGGATTCTGCAAGTTAAGGAAAATCTTGCTGCTGTTTGATTGAACTTCCCAGATCAGTGTCAAATACCCATAAAGCTTTACCCCAAAGACGATGTTTGCTACAGGATCAAGAAATTTATTTCCTCATGCCTTTCTGCCATAGCAGTCTGGTGGAAATACTATAATGACATTATTAGAGGGACCTCAGTAGAGCCTTGTGGGCTCTTCTGGACATGAAGATTACTTCTCAGTCCAGGAACATGCTTCTGTTGCTGGGTATGGTACCTGTGTTTAGCAACATTGGAGGCGTGTTCTAAGAAAATATTCACTGAGTTTTTTCTATTAGATTTTGCTTGGAGACAGAGAGGAAGGTAGTGCTTGGCTCGTGCCTGTAACTATTCAATAATCACTAGGTCTTTGTGACTTTTTGTCTCAGCTTAATTTCATTGCTGTGAAAGTGCTCACATCTACATGCCTGAGGACAAACAGGCAAAAGCTAAGTTCCATCTGTTTGGTTACAACTATTTAGCTCCTGGAATTGCTCACCTGCATTGTGACTGCAAAATTCAAGAAGAACTGAATCCCCTGGTGCTTGAGATCCTGTGGGCACCCAAAACAGCCTTTCCAGAAGTGCTGAGCCTCAAAGCTATTGCTCATTTTAAGGAATGGTCCATGATACACCAAAATAAAACATTTTTCTGGCAGAAAAAAACAGGGAGGAGTAAAACTTCCAGGCTCACAAACTGTATTAGCATACTGTCCTGAAGACTGCTCAAGGGAAAACACCGTTTCAGCTCGAACTTTGGAGTTTACATGAAGAATAGGTTTAGTTACTCCAAGATTATTTTTTAAAAATACATATCTAACTTAAATATCTGTTATTTTATGCATCTCTGAGTTAATAGGAGAAGTGCGTTATAGGTACACCAGAAAGCTGCTAACACTTTTTCCATCAGTGTTGATCCTATTAGGGAGTAAGATGGGCTACCTGCTGTTCTGGACTCACCAGGAGTGCAGACCAAATTGCAAGTGCCTGCCTAAGTCATCCTCTCTATGCTGATAATTTGATTGATATGTTCTGTGCTGTTTTGTTTATGAGAAATACATAGTATCATGAATACAAAAGACTGTCAGAGGGAGTGGTAAAATTGCCCTGGAATTACAGTCCTTCAAAATTCTTGTAGTTAATGTGACTGATCTTTGCTTCGGAAATGGTTTGGGTGTGATAAAGCTTTATGTGCACATTTTAAGTGCATGTAAAAGAATCTGGATGGGGGGAAAAGGGTGCAGCTCCCTTATTTTTGGCTTAGGGTGTTCAGGACATGATAGGGCATATCCTGCTACTTTCTGTTCTGATAGATGTGAACTTGAAACCCAAGCCTTCAAAACGCAGTGAGGGGGAGAGGAATGCTTCCAAAGACATGCAAAAGAGATATTTCCACTACAACAATTAAACCTGTTGAATGTGGTATGGTTAATGTACCCCCAAAAGTTATCACAGCCCAAGTGCAGAATCTGGCTGGGATCTGGATCCCTCTATGATCTCTGGACACTTTTGCATGAATCACTTCCCTGATAGCAGCTCGCACACACAGGATCACTAAGGCCAGCAAGATCTGGTTTTGCATCTCCTGCTTTTGAATGCCCAGCAAGGAATTCCTTGCTTCTAGTCACCAGGCATGTGGGAGAGCCCACATCTCAGCTGAAACCAGCAGGAGCTGCAGCCCACTGGTCTGCAAGGGGTCCATAACTGAAGACTTGTCATGCCTTTTCTTGGGTGGAGGAGCTGATGGGATGTCTGTTAGGAGGAGCTTGCTAGCATGGGGAGTTACTGTGAAGCAGCTCTAGGCTGCCGCTGCCTCTCTCCCCTTATCACTTCACTTTTCACTCTCCATGGCATGCACCGTCTCAGGTTTTACCAGCTGTGCCAACCTCTACCATGGCTCCCAAACACAGGCAAGGCAGTTCAGTGTTCTTCCCCACACAGGGATGAGCTTGGGGCCTAGAAGAGAAAAACAAGTCAAAGCTTAATCTGGCTGCGATACAAGGGGTGTTGGCTGGCTCCTGGTAGATGGGGATAAAGCATATCTGCTTTGTAGCCAAGGGGTGTCTGCATTTGCAGCTGCAGCTCTCTCCAGGTGAAGGAGCTGGGTTCCTTGGTGTTCCTGGAGGACTGAGTAG
This sequence comes from Phalacrocorax aristotelis, assembly GCF_949628215.1. NCBI lineage: Eukaryota > Metazoa > Chordata > Aves > Suliformes > Phalacrocoracidae > Phalacrocorax > Phalacrocorax aristotelis. The sequence continues at coordinate 13,194,432 of NC_134311.1, read as the reverse complement.
CAGTGAGACCAGTGGGACTTTCTTCTCCTTCCTACTGGCCAGGAGACCACAGCCACAGCTTTCAGATGCTGACACTGCTTTTCATCAGCAGTGCAGTTATCACCTGGAGATTCAACATCACAGTCACTCCACAGGAGCTCCACCTTAAATCAGCCTGAAAGGTGAAGTTAGGGCAGGATACGGCAGTTCCTTGCTAAGCTGAGTATTCTTCTGCATGCACATGACACCATAGCGTGCTTCTGGTTTCAGGGTGGAGTTTGAATGTGACTTCTAACTAGTAAAGTCTTTGTACCCTGCTGTCTAATGTCTACTAAATAAGTATTCAACAGAGAGACCTTTTGATTCAGTAGGGGTAAGCTGCTCAAGGTCTGTGTCCTGCAGCTGACTCTTAACTTTACACCTCTTGCACCTCTGGGATCTGAACCAGCAGACCTCAAATCTGTAACCCTAAAAACATGGTACAAATTTTTTTGTACGCCTGAGATGTGGGGTTGGTTGGGGAGGAAAGCAAGTCAGGGAGGCCCATCCTGATGACAGATGCAATGTTCCTCCCTCATCCTTTTCACTGAAATGTTTTGCACTGTGATAGCATATATGCTTAACTGATTTGGTAGTAAAAATGACTCCATTTAAAATATGTGCCTTAGCACACCAGAAAGGCACCTTTTTTCTTCTGTCCTGTACATGACAGTTAGCAAATGATCCAAGCGGTCCTGCCATTCCAGGCAGTGGAAGAAGAAGAGATCCAAACTTGACTCCACACTAAAATTACTTTTTTCCTGAGAGCAATTGCAGGAAAGCTCCCAGCAGCTGTCGCTATGCAATAGATTTGAAATCTATTGTACCCATGCAGTAACCGAGCCAATCATTTCATCAGTCTGTGCACACTTCTTCAAAATGGAAATCTGCTTTTCTCGGCAGTGAGAACGGTACAACAATACTGTATCTATGGTGACACAACTCAGAAAGTTCCCACAGGCAAGAGCTTGTGTTTGTTGTTTAGTTTGCAGTGGAGTCAGTCTAGGTATGATTAAATGTAGTTGTCTTTTAAAATAGGTGAAATCCACGGCCTTTAGCTACTAGCAGAGATACCTAGCTATTCACGTAGTGCACAGAGTGCTAACAGCTAGTTAAGGAAATAAAGGTGACAGAAGTGAGAAGTTGATAGAAAAAGCCCAGTTGAAGGACCCCTCCAGGAGGAAGGTGGTGCTGGGTCTTGTCAGGATCTTCTGGGAAAGATTCTCTGAAATGCTGATCGAGAGGATCCCCTGCCCAATAAGCACCAGTATGAACTTTATGGTGACCTACAGAAAGAACCAGGTACAGAGGTAACCTCTTCTCTTAAGCTTTATTGTGTTGTCAGAACAATTCTGGATACATTTCCTGTAAAGTAAAATAAAAGTTACCATATATTTCACTTAGAAAAGGCGTTTCTTGGTTCAGATCTAATAACTTACTGCTTTCACGAGTTATATGAGCTACTCATGCATTTGTCAGTATAATGTTTTTTCTTAAGAAAATAGCAAAGCACTGAAACCTGAGCTTTAGAGAAACATGCAGAAAAAGAACGTCTAAATTTCCCACCTAAAACTTCATGATGGCAAAATGAACTTTGAAATGCATGGAGGTGTGGGTTCATCCAGAGAAGGTTGAGTCCGTTTTTGTTCTGAAACTCTACGGCGGGCAGTGAACTGCAAGCGCCCTGGGAGTTTCAGCATGTTAGTTTCCATAACAGAACTTTAGCAAACCCCAAGGAAAGAGCACCCGCACATTTGTCTGTTTGTGTGTGTGAGCTCCACACCTGTAGTAATCTAAAAGGAAGCATCATCTGCTCCCTACTGTAGCAGCCAGATGCTGCAGGCTATGAGGTGCCCTAGGGATTAGCAACCTGCTATTCGTTTGGGCCTTTTTGGAGTGACAGGTAAAGTCGTGCTTTGGCTGCAGAACTTTGGCAGGCATACTCTAGGTATTACTCACAATACAGCTTTGTCAGGATGTCAGATTAAAGCACACCCAACCTACAGATAAAGCCAGGTTTCTTTGCTGCATGCAACTTGTTCCAGTGGCTCACTTTTTTGTCCCAAGATAACAAAAGCATCAATACTCCTTTTTTTCTGATCAGTGAAACTATGTTTACAAGGCACTGTCAGTCCATTTCCTTCGTGCTATCTGTTTTATTGTCTGGTCAACAATACATGAACTTTCTAACTCTAGGGGTTTACAAAAGATGGATTTCCCTGCTAGTTTTCACATATGACAAAACCTTTTTGCTGGTGCCAGTATGAAATTATGCATGGGTGTTCTTTGTTACAATAACAGGGTATTCAGAACAGCAGGCACAATACTGACATGCTGATTCCAAGGTTGGACCAACACGAAAGCATCAAATTGATAAAAAAGAAAGGTTTCTGTCTGCAAATGATGATGTTTAGGAAGGGAAATCTTTTTGCAAGAACTATTTTTGAGTTTTCGAGCATCACTTTTGCAGCTAAACTGATGAAATTATGGATTTTACAAGTGAATTGCAAATTGGATGGAAAACTGGATGGACCATCAGGTTCAAGGATAGTGGTCCATCCTTCAAAATGTAGCTGTCAGGCAGTTACAAGTGCCATTTCTCAGGGGTCAATACCAGGCTGATATTTTTTAACATCTTTATCAACAACCCATAAGAAGGGATGTAGGGCACTGAGGATGGTACCACACTGAGAGAGCAGCTGGAGGGGAGTGCAGCCCTTCAGAGGGGCCTCAGCAGGCTGAAGAAATGGCCTGCCAGGAACCCCCCGGAGCACAGCCTGGGCAAATGCTGTGTCCTGCCCCTGGCTGCGAGGAGCCCAGCAGTAGTGCAGGATGAGACCCGTGGGCTGGAGAGCAGTTCTGTGGTCCTGGTGAACAGCAAGGGACACAAGGATCAGCTAGGGGCCCTGTGGCTTCGGTGGCTGACCAGGGCCTGGGTGGTCCCTGCAAGCCAGTGGAGGGAAGGGCTTCTCCACCACTACAAGGCATTCATCGGGCAGGACCCAGAATTAAGTCCAATTTTGGGACATCCAGTCCAAGACAAGTTTTGAGAAAATAGACAAAACTTCCCAGAACAATGGTGCAGCCCTGGGAACAAGGCCCAGAGAAGTGGTGGGATCTCCGTTCTTGGAGATAACCTGGTCTAGCTTTGTGGTCCAACCTGCTTGGATCAGGTGGTTGGATTAGGGACCTCCAGAGATGCCTTCCAATCTAAATTTTTCTGAGCTCCATGAATTACATTTCACAGGACTCTTGTAGCAGGACTAGAGTTGAGATGGAGAATTTGTTTTGACTGAATGCAGCTCCTTATGCCATGCCTAGGAGACCTGTGCTGAGATTAGGTGGTGACTTACCAACAGGAGACCATATGGTCTGACAACAGCAGGATGGCCACAAGATCCCAGGACACACTTTTGCCTTTCCTCCTTCCGATACCTCAAGAAACCCAAACCAAGGAGAAATGATGCTGAAGTAAGCAGAGGTCTGAGGCAAAATGATCATTCTGTAATAACCCTTGGAACCTAGAGAGTACACAAGACCTGCCCAAAAAACGGCTTACCATCATCAATGAAGAGGGGCCCAGGAGGCCGGATGAGAACTTGATACCTGGCATCCCTCATCCACTATGTCACCCCAAGTGGTCTTGGCCAGACTGCTTGGGTATACAGCTCTCTCTGTCTGTGAGCATATTGATGTGAGCGGGTAGGGGAAATCTGTGAATGAGTAAGAGTGAGTGGAACCAGCTTTGCTTAAAATTAAAGTGGCTTTCCTGCTCCATAAGAGCTGAGGCAGATCAACCAGTCACAGAGGAGCTGAGAAGACCCACTCCCAAGAAATCACAAAGCACTGAGTCCTTGGTAAAGGTGAACTAGGGATTCCTGTGGCTGCCTCCACACATTTGGATAACACAGAGATCAACAGGATGTCAAGGATGTAAAACTTCATTTCTAGAACTTCTCTAGCCAGACAGAAGTGAAACAAAACTGAAACACACTGCAAATAGACCTGAAGGCACTCAAAAATGGCAGTTTGGGTTTGGCAGATGACCTTTTTTCCTACCAGGGACACATGGATAATTGCCTGCCTATTTGAATCATTCTCCTATGTAGCTACACATCATTGGAGAAAATGCTATATCAGAGCAACATCTGAGAGAGAATGGATGCAAAGCATGTGTGCCTATCTGCCAGATACTCTTCCAGGCTAAATAATCCTGTTGGGCTGCTGACTTACGTTTAGCTCTTCAATTAAGACCAAGTCCTATGGTTGGAACTCATGTGAGTAAGTCCCAGAGTCACATAAATAATCCTCAGGATTACTCAGAACTTAATTTTTAAGACATGGCTAACACATGACTGGGAGCTGCAGGCTTTGCATACAGAATCACAGAAACCTTCAGGTGGGGAGGTCCATCCAGAGGTCTTCAAACCCCCTCTCCAAGCTCAGCTGACTTCAAAGTGGGGTCAGGTTGGTCAGGGCCTTATCCAGCTAAGTTTTGAACATGTCCAACAGTGGAGACCCCACCATCTCTCTTGGCCCTGTCCCAGGGCTGCACCACTCTTGTGGGAAGGAGTTTTTCCCCTTATGTGCAACCAGAATTTCCCATGCTGTAATGTGTCCCTTTCGTCCCTTATGACAAGGGACTTTTTAAGACAGGACATCCCTATGCACTTCTGAGAGGAGGTTGGTAACCAGTTGTGGGGCAGTGGACATCCGCAATTAGGTCTTCCCTGAGTCACCTCTTCTCCAGACTGGTGAAGCCTGGTTGCCTCCATCTCTTCTCCGTACATCAGGTGCTCCAGCCCCACTGACCATCTCCATGGCCTTGCACTGATCTCTCTCCAATCTGCCAACAAGCAATGTTTGCCTCCACCCCTGCCATACACACAGGAACTGCAGATGCTGTCAGAAGACAAATGCTTTTCTGATGATATTTTAATGCTCATATGGCTGTACCTCTATGTCAGTACTGACAAGAGTTGTTGCCCACAATGGTTCTGTAGCATGTGTCCTCTCCCATGTGAGACTGAAAGAGGGAAAAGCATGAGCCCACGTGGGAAGGGGGCACGGTTTGCCATGCAAGATGTTAAGCACCAGGAGCATGGGCAGTGCAGGACCCTGTGGTCACCAGTGATGGCCCTCTGGACTCTGCCTATGTTAGAGGATGCTTAAAAGCAGGATTTCAGCCTGGGACTTGGGCACCAGCTTTGGCTGAGAGCCTGGGCTCCTTCCATGTCATTACTGAACAAAAGCGTAAATAAAGCATGCTACATTTCTGTTACACATGCCCAGCTCTCTCTTTTATTAGTTTGGCTTTTTCTCTTTTTTCTTTTTTTTTTTCCCCCCTGACAAAATGGTTTTGCATATCTTTCTTTAATAAGCATTGACTACTGGGTCATGACACTCTGGCTCTAAGTACTGCTCAGCCACACAGAAACCTGTCTGCCTCAGGCAAATGGCTATTTGCTTGCAGCATCACTGTATTTCTGGGGCTTTCCAGTATGGGTACAAGCTCCAGACAATGACTATTGAGCAATGCTGCAAAATCTGTGGGCCGGATGTCTCCCAAAGGCCGCTCTAGCTATGCCAACAGCATAGTCATCATATCAGGTGTGAATCTGCGTTACCATTTGAGCAGAAGTATGCAGGGTCTCTCTCTGTGATGCTTTGAAATACGTTAATACCACTTAGTATGTGAGGGTTGAAATATACTGAATTGCTAAGAGAGAAAAACATTTGGTATGAGTCTTTGAAATTTCACTAACACTGTTGCTTATTCATGAAGCTCTTTGTACTCTTCGAAGCGCATTCATTGCTCACAGGTTCACTAGCTGGGGTATGGATGGTTTTAACTTAACACGCTGATTTCAGCTCTCGCACTCAGTATTATAGTTTAAATAAGCTCATCGCACTGCAGCTGCGTGCTCCACCCAGCACACTGCAAATTTATTTACTCCTGTTGAACACTACATCTTTCAGCATATTTGTTATGCTCAGGAGATCATGACCGGAGGTCTGTAGGGTCTTACTCCTTACTGTGAAGCTCTGACAGGAGCAGTCCAGGCTGCAGGGGAAATGGTTTGCACTTCACAGCCACGTTTGTGACTTCCAGCTTAACCTGATGGCCTCTCAGAGAGATGCAGCTGAATTCTGAGGGCCTTAAATACCCTGCTTCCACAGACAGGGCAGCCCACAGTCTGGTCTTACGTTAAAAGTAGCTTTTTGCATATATTAGCTGTGCTTCATGTAAAAGGACAAGCCTGAAGCAGGGTGTGAGATTAAGGTGAAGTACATTTAAAAAAAATATGCCAGCATTTCTGATATCTCTGTGTGGTGCTGAGGAGCATGCAGGTGTTGCTGGTTAACCAGCAGTTTACAGGAATCCCACAGAAATCCGTTGTCAGAAACCCAGGGCTAGCATGGCTGAACCCCCTGGAATGCTCCAGCATTCGTTCCTCAGCCGTACTTGTTTAGGCAAACCAGTCGAAAAGTACCTGATTTAGGCTGAAGAGGGAAGCTGGAGTCCAATGTAAACATGTATGGGCAGCACTTCAGAGAGCTCGACTTTCAAGTTTCCCGAGAGCAGTCATGCCCGTGGAGTCAGTAATGAGAAGGAATTTGTTTGCTGAAGGATCTCTGGGGCTCTGTGCTTCTTTTCCAGGTGGGGGCATTCAGACAATTGATGAATGAAGCGTTTTCTGTCTGGGACAGTAAATATTTAACTGGAAAGTTTCGAAAGATCCGTGCTTCTGAGTTTTCAAGGCCTCCTCAAAGAAAGTGTCTTTCCTGCAGTCACAAAACAAAATGCACTGAAAGGAGGGCAATGGCTAGGAAACACAGGGAAATCAGAAAAGCTGTGTCCCTCTGTAGTGTGCTCTAGTCCTGCAACACCTTCTTTGCAGCATGTGCAAGAAACGTGCTGCAGCTGCCCCTCTCAGACATCTGCAGCATGCTGAAGAGCAGTTTATTCAAGTACCCCCAAAAATGCCATTCATCATACTAGATCTAACCACTGAATACTCAGTGCTTTTCTTTCTTTGGACAATCAAACAATACAAAATGTGACCTGCTTAGAAATCCCAAAGTGATGAGAAAAGGTAGGTTTTTACACGAAAATGTCTTTCTCAGGTTTTTTCACTGTTGTGTCTGGTGGTGTTTGGACATGAGAGTGGCACCAGCAAGCACCTGAAACTTTTTGGCAGGCAACCTTTAGTGGCCTGGTAGCCAAGCTGCCAGGATGCATCAGGATGGCTTGTTATAGCATTTTAGCATGGAGAACCATGGGCTTTGGAAGCCTGATGCAGGTGACGGCAGGGGTTCCATTGATTTCAGTAGGAACTAGAGTTACTCTCAAGCATCAACACCAGCTAAATCCTCCCATTCACTAACTAGGTTATATTTTATAGTTTGCCCTGGAAAAGGAATTCCAGACAAACAGTCTTAACGCTTGGTCTGACACTGACTTTACTGGCTCAGAAGGAGCTGTGTCTCTCATTGCCTTCTAAGAAGTCACAGATGTGAGCTGTGCATGCTTGAGGCCACAGCACATTTTGTAGTCAAGCACAGTGAAAGAAGAGAGGTCCCTGTAGTGTGCAGGCTCCACTGCTGCAACCAACTCAAGGACCTTCTCCTCTCTGGCAGGATGCACATGATGTCACCAGTGAAATGCCTGCCTGGCAGAGCTATGACAAGGAGGCTTGAATCCACACTTAACCACTCAATGGCTCACCCAAGTGGAGTTTGGGAAGAGGATCTTCCAGGGACAAAGTGTTCTTGGGAGGTAATGCAGTCTGCTGCCCTGAGAGCAGTGCATCTCTTCAGGGCTAAGAACCGGCAAGAGGAGTGTGTGAAGGACAGAAATAAAGGAGCAGAAAAGAGATCTAATGGAGAGATTAAATGGGCTTTCTCTTAGGATTAGCATTTCTCTGGAGCATGTCTCTGCTGATCTTGATGGTGGGGTGTTGGCTAGTTCTCTGGGCCGCTTCCATAGGGTGATTCACTTTCTTGTTGAAGGTGGTCAGTAGTAGTCCTTTTGGGCTACCAAATCTTGAGCAGCCCATGATAGAAGAGACATTTAGGAAAAAACTATACAAGGAAGTTATGGTAAAAAAAATAAAGAAAATACTCTGATGTAACAGAGGGTATGCACAATTTAGTAAACAATAAGGTGTGGAAAAGAAGGGCGTTGGGCTTGTTCAGCCTGGAGAAAAGAAGGTCAAGGGAGCACCTAGCTGCTGTCATCCACTGCCTCACAGGGTTACAGAGGAGAGAGAGAGACAGATCCTTCTCACACAGAAAGGACAAAAGACAATGGGCACAGGTTGCGACAGGGAAAACTCTGGTTGGGCATATGGAAAAAATTACTTCCACAAGAGTCGTGAAGGTCTGGGACAGGCACCAGAGAGGCTGTGAGATCTCTGCCCTTGGAGATTCTTCAGACTGACAGGACAAGGCCCTGGGCAACCTGGCCTAGCTTTGGTGAGCCTTGCTTTGAGCAGGGGGTTGGGCTGAAGACCACCAGATGTAAACCTTTCTGTCATTAAATAAAAAGCTCCACAGTGACCCTTCTGAGACCTCCCTCAATCCCACGAGCTTCAACAGCAATACGTTACATGGGTACCTATATGAGGATAGAGTCTGGGCTATGGGAAGACAGGTGTGCATATGCCTCGTACTGAGAAGAAATATGCCCAACACTGCGTTTTGAAGTCCCTCCTTTCCTGTCCTTCCCAGCTACTGCCCCCTGGAGGCTGAAGTCCTCAAACTGTGCTCAGCAAAGCTAAACCTTTCACCAGATGTGCCTGATGGCCACGTGTAAAAAAATGTCATGAATGCTAGTGGTGTTTAATTTCTGTAGAGCAAAGCCTGTCACATCACAGATCTTTGGAGGAATGCCTGTGTCATTACTAAAATATCCTTTGGATAAGACCTAGGCTGCTGGTGACGTCCCCATGCCCTGCAGCAGGTGGAAAGAGGCATGAAGGACACAGGGAAAACAGGGACAGACGGGAGCTCTGCAGAGTGGGAAAGGCAATGATGAAGTCTTGAGCCCACAGACTGCTTCGGAGCAGAAGCAAGCCCCTCCTGGGCTTATGTGGTATGAGAGGAGCTAGTGGAGGCGCTGCGCTTGCCATACCTCCTTAAGAAGGAACTGTGTGAAGTCCTCTTCCCTGCAAGGACCCATGTGGCCCAAATGTGGAAGGGATGGGGCTTTAGCAGCAGACAGACCAGTGGTGCCACTGCTACACACCTCTGGAAGGATGGAGACAAGCAGACAAGTGGAAGTGAGAGATATCCAAGCATGGCTGGGATGGCATAAATCGGTTCTGAAAGTTTGTGGAGATGGTCTGGAGGTAAATGGATGGGACTGTATTTCTCAACACGTCTGCCTTTTGTGCCTGTGAGTCACCAAAAAGCTGGAGGAATGGCTTATACAAGGATCCCCCCACGCAGAAGTGTGCGTGAGCAGTCCCAGTGCACTGCGGAGTGCAGCTCCATCGGGATGTCATCTGGCAGTACCTGTCTGCAGCTAGCTCTGCCCACTGGGAAGCAGCTATCTGTGGGTGTGTAAGCCTGCATTTGAGCTTCAGGTTCTTCAGTGGAAGATCTCTTCTCTTTTCTTAGTCGTTAAACATTTGTCTTTCAACTGTAAATAGTTTTTACAAAACCTGCACAGAATTTGTCAAATATTTTTCAACAAAAAAAATCCCTCACCTCCAAAGCTCCTCACCTTTTAACAAAGGATTTGTCATTTTTGAGAGGAACTCCCCTTTAGTCAAAGTGCCGGGTTTCTCCCCTTCCCCCTGAGCCTTTCCTTGACCTATGTGAATGTCTGTGCCTCCCCTCTTCCTAGGCAGAAAAGCCAGGCAAAACTGGAGGACGTTCAGCTGAAATGTGTTCTCGTCTCTGCCCCATGAGACAGAAACTGGAAGCAGTTTGGGGATCATTTTGTGGTTTCATGGGGGCAGCAGACAAAGGAGATACAACAGCACTGGAGATGGAGAATGGGACATCTGGAGACCTCCCTGGGGAGGCTCAGAACATGCTGTCTTGCATTAGAGCCTGTCCTGGTAGACAACTGCCAGGCATCCAGTGCCTTGCCCGAGTGAGCTGGTGTCCCCAGGCCTTGTGTGTGGAGCACCCAGCAGCTGACATCTCTGCACTTGTTCTTGATGCTGCAGAGACACCAACGAAGGTCAGATTTCAGGACTGTTGATGGATGCTGGCTTCAGTCTCTGCTCAGAGGCTTAGGGAAATTAAACTCAAAAGTGTTTATGGCACCATGTCCCAGAAGAGACAATGGAAATGGACAACAGAGAGGCAGGACACAATGAGTAACAAGTCCTCTCCTGATGTTTAATAACTGCATGTTCTCCTTGCCTGCTTCCCCAGACTTCTTGGGGCAGCATGCTGTCATAACCCAGGTTGCTGCTCTGGCTGGTCATCACAGATTTGCTGCCAGTTTCTCTTCAGCTCTCAGCACAGTGGCACACACAGTAATCCTTGCTTCTACAAAGTGTGTGTTGAACAGATTGTTTCACTTCGTTTGGTTTTTGAATTTAGGGGTTTTCCACACAAAGCAAAGGTTAGGGTGGTGACCCACCTAGAAGTACTTCAGTACATCTAGCTGGCTTGCACTTTTACATGTTATCACAAGCACAAGCTCCCTTCTGCTTACCACTATTTCTTCCCTAACAGAAATGCCCCCGAAATGATGATGACAAGCTAAATACATTGCATGTGTTTGAGGCCTGCCCACCAACTCCTTTCTCTTCTCTCCAGCAGACGTCATCTGAGCTTTTGGGCTTCTCTCCTTTTAAAGCCCAGAGAGCCTTTGCCAACAGTCCTTATGTAAATGGAAAATTTATGCACACGCACCCATGCATGTGCAGTCATCCCTTCTGCTTGCTCACATACTCTCACTCTCTTGAAAAGGCTGTCAGACGTCTCAGTTTTTCCAGTCAAGGCCTCTCTTCCCAGTCACAGACTTTACCAGACAAATTTTGAGTATATCTATCTCTTAAATCCAGGTCTAACAAGGCCCAGGTGGAGCTTGGCAACCAGCCTCTTGCTGTTCTTATAAGTGCTGTAAGTCCACTGATTTTAGGAACTGCCTCCCAAACTACATCCCATTGCTGTGCATTCACACAGTGCCCTTAAGATGGTAGCATGGGGACTATATCCATGCAATATGATCCAATCTCCTTTTAAACAGAACTGTGTCTTTGCATGAAGAAATTGGAAGCGATAATTAAGTCTCAGTATCTCATTTTCCATCTCATCACCCTGTCATATCACCTGACATTTTTGTCAGAGTGGGATAACTCAGTTAAGAAAATTCTATTTGATATCTCTCATACCATGATGCATGGCATTTTACTCAGACTGAGCCAAGCAAGTGCTACCTGAGGATATTCCCATAGCATACTCCTCAGAGGGGTATGGGTTCCCCATCCCTCCAAAAGAAACTGCAGATTTTATACTGCAGCGAAGGTAGCCAGTGGATCATATGTGAAGACCTGCAACAACCCCAATAACGTAGGAGCAGTCCCCAAAATGCTGAAACATCTCCACTGTATAAGAAATCCTGGGTTAGAGGAAGCAGTGCTAAGCTTCCTCCCCTTTCTGCCTGGCTTCCATTTGAAATCTGCAGCAGCCATGCAGGAAACCAGGAATGTGACTCATGCTAATTTACACCCATGAGTGATCCTGGATTCTCACCAGTCCTGCTCAAACTCCAGCTAAAGGCACAGCATAAACAGGAGGATGGTAATTATAGCAGTCAAATGGCTTTGCCAGCATCTTCCACTTAATCTCATTTTAGGTGCCTAATTAATATCCCTTGCAGGTCTGTGATGTACTTGTCACATGGATTAAAAAGCAAGCAACTGAAATAAAATAACTCTCTGTGGAAAGTCCTATTTCTGACTATTCCTGACACAGATCCAGCAGGCATCTGTTCTCAGCACATCCTCCAAAGTAAAGTAGACAAAGACCTAGGAGAAGGTGCTGTTTCTGATGAAGTCTACAGCTGACAGATGCACAAGAAGAGTGGTACCTGTGCAAAGGCATGGTGTTGTGCCACACCTCCCACACATGGGAGATGCATAACTGTCAGCAGTTTTCAGAGAATGAGGACTTGCTGAAATGCATAAGGACTTAGTGAAATCATCTGAGCAGCCCACAGGGGAGCAGTGGCTGGGAGAGTTAATGGGTCACAGGTAGCCATGGGAGTGGGTAGTCTTCTCTGTGCAGCTCTAATTAAGAGAGGAAAATGGGTTGCCTTTTTAGTACAGATAGACCAGCCCACTTGTAACAACATTACAATAGTTGTGGGATTGTAATCAGAAACTGCATCCCCCTGTACTTTAAAGAAATCAGCACTTAAAGGGTTTTTAAAGAATTATTTCTACATGACCCTGCCTGAGAGGTGGTGTGCCCACCACCCCGATTCTCTTGATCTCTGTCCTCCCTGTGAAGAGGAGACTTGTTCACAGCATGCAAATGCCCAGGGAGGGCAAGTTTCTGACCATGTGTGGCAGCAGACGAGCCAGAGCATTCATTCCACTTCACCTGGACTAGAAGAAAACCTCCCTCTTTCTTCCTTTTAGAGGGTCTTCACTCATTTAAAAAAAAACCAAAACCAAACAAACACACACAAAACCGTTTGGGGTTAAAAACACACAAATCCCAAACAGTTCAAGGTGAGTTTCAAACTGAAAGCTCCTCATGAAACAAGAAAGCAAAGGAGTTCATTTGGAAAATGTCAAAACGCATTGTTTCCGCTTTCCGGAACTTTTTCTCCCCTCCTTTCAATTAAATCTCTTTGACAGTTTGGATCAAAGTCAAGAAATAATTTAGTTTGCCACCAGAGCACACTTTTACTGGCCAAAGTGTGTGTCAGGAAACTGCAGCCATGGTGCTGACCCTGCTTGTCTGCCATCACAGTGTTCTTGTGTGCAATGAAGGGGTTTGTATAGGAGCAGCACTATATGCCAGACTATATGGACAGATTTTGATGGCAGTACAGTACTACCTTTACCAAGCCCATCCACTCCACCTAGAGCAGATCTTTCAAAAAGAGGCAGTCTGAATCTTAAGGCTGCATAATTAAATTACTGATGAACTAGTAACCAAGTCGTCCGTGGTCTGATTCCTCACTGACAGACTTCTGTCTCAAAGACGCAAGAAATCCCTAAGTAAACAGTGCAGAGCTGTCATCAGATTTGGAGACGCGTAGCTTTGAAAGTTACGAGGAATTCTTTTGCATGTGTGCAAAGGCTGTAACAAGTCACTTAAGCCTCTGGTGCCAGAGCCAAATCTGGATAGCATTTACCAGCAAAGCAAAGGTCCCACCACCACTGGCATTGGTGTTTGACACAGTAGCTTCCCTCCAAATTTGCCGGGCTGCTTCACCAGATCTCCAACCTGATCTCACAAGACAGTAACATGAGGACACCAGAAGCACCCACCCTTCCCTGGTGGGGACCACGTCCAACCAACCGATCCCTGGGCAGCAACCTCACAGGAGCCCAGCCAGGTCCCAGCACTGTCTCTGACACCCTCTTCTCTGCGGTGGCTGGTGTTCAGGGCTTGGGCTCAGCCTGGGTGCATGAAGTTAAAAATCCCTGTCTTTGGGGTCCTTTTTGCAGTCTGTTCAGCTGAGAGCACGGGTGCCACCAGCTGGGCCTCCCCTATGTGTGTCCTTTCCTCTGTGGTCAGGGACCTGGAGAGATGCTCCACTCCAGAGAACACTGTTTAAAAGCAGTACCAGACCCATCACTAAGATTTTCCCTATCCCCAGAAAAAAAAACAAACCTAGTTTTTCTTTAATGGCAGAATCACAGTCATATTATAAATAGCAACCTCTGTCTTACTGGTCTGCTTTCATAATACTTTCAGTGTTTGCCTTCTCAAGAGATAGCTGATCACCAGCACAGACAGCAAGTATTTCATATTTATTCCAGTCAAAACACAACAAATGGGCTTTGCCTGAAGCCTGTATGGATCCCAGTGGGTGTGCACAGAGAGAGCCTTTTACCTGCAATTGGTTTTCTTCAGGCAGTCGCAGCAGTGGCTAAACCGCAGCTGATGGTCGTTGCAGCAGGAGAGGGGAACACCACCTGTGAGCCTGGAGGAGAGACCGACCCGCAAAGGGCAGGAGCCAGTCTACACAGCTGACTGGCACCATAAAGGAGTGAATTGCTGCACTGTTTGAAGAAAACCTGCCGTGCCTGCTTTCACTGATAGGAAAGCATCATCTACCACTGGGAAAATACCATATTTTGAGTCAAAAGAACACATATATGCAGGCAGATTATTCACACAGCTGCTTGCTGGTCCTGTTAAGATTTTTTGTCACCAGATCACAAGAAGATTTATGTGGGAAGTAACCATCAGAAGTCTCTGGTCCAACCTTCTGCTCACCTCAAAGCTTGAACAGGTTACTCAGTACCTTGCCCTTGAAAAGTCTGTTGGTACCCCTCAGCAGCAGCAGCAAAAGCCTGTTATCTGAACCTCTCCATGCCTTGGCCCTGAGATTGCCTGTCCATCCGTGGCAGTGCAGGACGCTTGGGCATCACTTTCTTTGAGTCTCTGGTTTGCTGGGTACCATCCAGCACTCCAGCTGACCTGGTTCTGCCTCTGATGCATGTGAAAAGCCTGCAGCTGGAGGTGCTAGGGCTCCTGAGATCTCAAAGGGCCTTCCAAAACTGCATTCATGGTCTGCTTCTGTGTGGGAAGGATAAGCCCTGAACGGTGTCCACACTGAGCTTCAGGTGCTGCACTCACTGGTGAGTCCTCCCAGGGCTGCTTCTGGGGACATCCTGTTTCTGATGAGTGTTGCTGGAATTACATGCCTGCAAGAACAAGATAAGTGGAAAGGACATGACAACCAGTAGCTTTCTGAATTAAAATGGGGGAAAGGAACAGCCCTGTTTCCCTGCTAAGGCCTTGTTTCACTTTTATTTGGTGTGCTCAGCTTCTGTATAGAGATGTTGACAATACCGATGACACTCGTGATTAATTATTAATACAATATTTAAGACACTGAGCTGTGAGATTAAACACCTCTCTCCAGCATGCAAACACACAAGCAAAAGGTGGAACAAGCACAGGGCACAAGGAGCTGGAGGAATTGACGCAGCAGCAAGACAGCATTACTCACCTAATAAGTATGAATTATTGTCTGTGGGTTTCCTTCAGAGAGGGAAGTTTAAAGATAAATCAGGAGGAGAATGATAACCTGTGAATAAAGCATTGAAAAAGGAGAATGATGTTTAGCCAGCGGAACAGATGGAAATGGGGAAAATGTTTCTTTTTGTCAAGTATATCCCCCGACAGAGAACCCTATTTCAGCTTGATGCTGTCAGACATTTTAGAGTCCATGTAGGAAGACTGCATCTGCAGCCATGGACATGTCCGCAGGAAGATCCTGCAGGGTTGGTTGTGTTGCTTTTAAGGCTTAGGACTCTAATTTTATACTTTGTAAAAATCACGAAGTTGACTGAAGCCAAAATTCACAGATGGGAGGGAAAATGACAGCAGTCTGTTCCTGAGGGAAGATTATTCTGTTACGCAGGACACAATAGAGACCTCTTCTTTTACTACTCTAACAAGTTTTGCTTCATGCTGGCATTCCTGCTTCAGAAAGGCACTGTCATGGGAAACGGATTCTGCCTGGAGACCAGACATTGTTCAGGATATCCCTTCTACCTCTGTGTGCTATTCAGTGTTAACGCAGCTGTAAGCAAAACCCTGAGACTATTGAAATTTCTTTCTTCATCTCCCCCTTTCTCTTTGACAAATGTGTGACAAGGATGCAATTGTTTGAAAGCCCAGTGACCGAGAAAACAGAGAGTGAAGCCTTCAGACGTGCCTCAGTGATTTAGAAACCTACCCCCAAGACTTGTGAAAGAGGTCACTGGAGGTCTTCCATAGGGTTCAGCCTCCCAGCAGGACTCTAGATACCAAAGTAAAGGCACGTAAATGCTTCCAACAGCTGACCCTGTTGCGGATGTTCCCACCTAGGATTATCCTGGCTCTCGGGCTGAAGAATAGCCCTTAGCCAACTAATGGATCACAGGCTCTTCCCTCTGAATATCTGCAGTTTGTGTTGGGTAGCTGCCCATTGAGACAGCAGGAAGTTGTTTCATCATTAAAATGACTAAAGCTTTCGAAAGATGAAGATAAGGGCTCTTCTGATGAATCACTGCAGGGCTACACTTGGGGAATATTGTTTCTTGTTACCCAGAAGTTACTCAGCAGCCTGCTGGTAATGAAGCATGAACACAGCAAGGACACTCAGGTGTTGATCTGTGAATACATTTCCCTCTCAGAGTCCAGCCCAGAACCAAAACCAGGAATTTTTTCCTGAAGCTGCTAGGTCACTTTGTGCTTGTGGTCCGTGCTGGACCTTTGGCCCTTCTCGGTGTGAACAGACATGTGTGGACGCAGCCTCTGCTGTGTAAAAGGGGTGGAGCACTGGAAGCAGGTCTGCAGTGGAAATCTGCATCCTGCCAGATGGACACCATGCTCTCCTCTCCTGAGGACACCTTTGCTCTGCCTCCTAAACACAGAGAACTCTCACTCCCAAGGCCAGCACTCAATGAGCTGGGCTCCCCATGCTGACCCCTTCTCTGCCTGAGGGAGATCCTAAGGGGTCACACCTCCTCTCTCTGCAGAGCAGTTCCTGCTCCTCTGGGCTACACACTGCCCCATCAGTGAGAGGGCATGGGGAGGAGGTGCCTGAGCTCTTTCCACTAAGGCTAAGCTATTTAAAGATCAATAGGCCAGAAAGAGGGACCAAGAGTGAACATCACTTGTGCTCCTACTCAGAGGAGGGTTTATGCATTTTATGCATTGTCTGTTTCATGTGATAGCACTCCAGAAATCCTTGGAGCAGGACAGGCACAATGGACCCCTGCTGGCAGAGGCAACTGTGACTGCCAGGTAACCTTCTGAGAGTCCTGCGCTACTTTGACTGGAGACTGGGGCTCGTTCAGCTCCAGAACGGCAGGTAGCTCATGGTGGGATGGCCTGGCTCTTCACACTGGTGAGGAAGATGATGCTGGCTGACCCAGGAGAGCCACTCCTGTACCCCTCCAGCCCCTTAGAGGACTTGGCACCTGCCACCAGTGCCACCATGGTCACCCAGAGCAGTGCTAGCTGCTGTCCCACCACCCCTGCTCTATGCCAAGAACTGAAGGTGTTGCTGGGCTCATTCTTGTGCATACAGTCCGTATTTCCCAGTGCTGCTGCTAATCCAGTTGCCCCACCATGTGGTCTGGGTGCACTTGGACTCCAGAGGCGATGGGACCTCCCAGCCATCCTATTTACAGACCACTCGTAGGGCCAGGAGCCCTGGGAGCCTGAGTGTCTTCCCCTCCTTGTCCCTGCAGGCTCAGTGGGGGAGGCCTGGGGGCTGCTGGCACCAGGCACCCCCAGTGAACTTGCTCTTCCCAGCTCAGCTCTGGTTCTGCAAGCAGTGGTAAAGTGCTCTCCACCTGCCCAAGAGCTGCCCTGCATGGTAGTATAGATACAGCCCAGGAGAAGCTACATGCCTATGACCTTCAGGTGCCTCCATCACTGGGCCATGAGAGCTATTTGGGCAGCAGACTTAGATCCCAAGTCCTTTCATAAATCTGTGCACCAAACCTCCTGCTCTGACTCAGAATAATACCAGAAATAAATGTCTGTCTTTCTGCTGCCTCTCTCCCTAAGTGACCCCTCCTGAAAGCCCTCTAGGCTTCCAAAACAAACAAACAAACAAACAAAATATCAAAGAAATGGAATATGATGAAAACAAAAAAAAATAGAGAAGAACCTCAGGCATCATTTAGGAAAGGCACAGTGTCTTACTCTGGCACTGTGCCATCTATGCTCATTGCCTAGAAGGCTGGGAAAGGTTCTGGGAGAAAAGTCCACTGCGCGGGAACATTTTAAAGGCCCAAGTGGTAATGAGTCAGTGCTGAGGTTTGGATTCAGATGTTTCCTACCTAGCACATGCCAAATGCGAAGACCTTCCTGGGGAAGGACACAGAATACCATTATCCCTGGTTCACAGGAGGAAACAGGAGCTGAACAGAGGGAATATGTGCCCAGGATAATGCCAGGAATTGGCTGAGGGTCTGGGATGAAAATGTACACGTTTCAAGCTCCCTGGGGCATAAGACGCAGGAGATCGAAAACCGTTCATCCCAATCTCATAGCCACTGCTGTTCTGTTGGTTCGTGGGACAGGGAAGGTAGAATGAAGAAGGGAAGGTGACACCATGCTTTTGATGCAGAACCATCTCCTAATGGTGAAGAAATGAGGGTAGAGCAAAAGAGCAATGCTCTGCCCCTGAATGATCTGGCTGAGGACAGTCTACACCCCTCGGGACCATCCTGGTACCTCGCTTCAGCCTCTCTGTGGCTGTGCTCCCAGTCCCACCAGGCTTTATTCTGCACATCAGCATGAGTCAGCCTCCATTTCCCTTTGGCAGTGCTTGGCAAGCTTGGGGGCTGGGGATTTCAAAGGGCAGTTCAGTCCAGCCACACCTGTCACCAGCAGGTCCCAGGGCTACCTGTGATAGTGCGTACTCCAAATTTGGGTGACAGTTGTTGTCTTGTGTTACAGGGAAGGGAGAAGGACCATGCTGTTTTCCTTATCAACCCACAATGGGAATGGCACTCCCTGGGACTGCCATGGCTCTTCTGTGTGCCTTTGGAACTTCTTTCTTTCCCGCTTCCTTCTGAAGAGCTCTGAAGGCTCACCTGCTCCCAGGTCTTTGTAATGAACAAAGAGCTGGACATGGTCTCAGCCAGATGATAAGCCAGATGTGTGGCTTTCCATCTTACAGGATCTCCAGGCTATTAGCTGGGACTCTGCCTTGATGTTTAGCTGCCCAGACAGGAGCTGGGCATCTGGCTCCATTAAGCAGGAGGACAAGTAAGCTCTGAGCTTCAGGCTCCCAACATATTTAATGCTGGACTAGCTCCTATGTCTCTGCTTCATGCAGCGGTTCAAGCTGGGTGAAGCCCTGCACAAAGCTGGGTGCTGCCAGGAATGCACCTGCTGAACTGCCTGTAACGGGAAAGGGATCCCCAGTCATCGCAGTGGAGTCTGGCAGCCCTTCCAGACAGGGAGCAGGAGCAAACCCCAAAGCAGTTGCTGTCTGAGAAGATACTGCCTGGTAGCTGGTCTAGGCCAAATGCTTTCACCTATCACACATGGCTGCTGCCCCTACAAGGAGATTGAGCAATAATCCAGCAGGAATTTGATCAGAAGCCAAATCCCAGTTACCAAATATGGGTTGCATCGGGCCAGCGTGTGGGCACAAATCGCACTTTACGCTCCGTTTGTCCTTGTTCTGGCGCTGACTCCACCATGAGCTCATTGGAAAACAGCTTTGTGCACAGCAGTCCCACGAGATACACTTCCCTCCACACCCAGCCACAGCCTGCGAGGCTCACGCAGTGCCGAAGCACCCATCACTTGATGGTGAGGTGAGGCAGCACCATCTGATTGCCATGCAAGCTGTGCAGTGCCTGGGTCTAGGCAAAGGTTTGCTATCAGAAAGCCAGTTGTGGCCAGTCCCTAGAGTGAGCACCATGGGGAGAGACTAAACTCTGTGATCGAAGAAGTTGGGATGAGTATCAAATGTTAACTGAATTTTATTTTGGACTTGCTAGCTGGCCTTACAACAGCAACATGAGCTAACATTGCTTTCCTGGCCACAGCAACAACCCTCTTTGCCCAAAGGGTGTTGTAGGAAAGGGCACACAGCAGCACACACCTCTTGATGCCACACTGATAAGGCCACCAGTGGCCCCAGAGATAGGTCAGCATCTACACTGACAGCTAGGCCAAGCAGCTGGACATAAGAGGGGAGAGGACCCTCAAGCCCCAGTGTGTTGAAATGAAAACCCATTTCCCCATTACCAACCGTTCAGCTTGCTCTGTAGCGGCAGCGAGCCTTAGTGCTGCAGGCATCAGCAGAATGTACCAGAAGACAAATCCAAGGTTGCCAGCAGTGCCCTCAGCTGGGGTCCCTCATTCTTGGGGGATGCTCATTCCAGCCCAGCCACACAGTATGCAAGGCTACTGCTCCGGTCAAGGTCCGCCAGGGTCCAGGCACCCGGAGGGCATCCCCCGTGACACAGCCATGACCCAGGACCGAGGGGTCACAGCACTGCCAGAAGTGCCATGACGCACCCAGTTTTTCACAGGGTTTCAGGTTGCGCCAGGAGGACATTCCTCTGTCACCACACTCCCTGCAAGGCTAATCCACAGAGGAATGCTCCGGCATGCACAGCCCGCACCAGCCTTGCCTGGCCTGAGCCGCATGAGGGACCTGAGAGGTCCCCATCAAGTCCTGGGTAGTCTTACAGCTCCAGCAAGCCTTGTCCTGTTTGTCACTGCTGGAGACTCCTTTGCAGCTCAAATCTGCTCACATCAAAGTGTAAAGGGTGGTGAGACACAAATTGGCTCTACAGATGCCCTGCCACAGGAATTCCAGCATTTCACTGCCTGCCAGGTGTAAGCACCAAGAGATCTACAAGGTCTCAGCTCATCCATAAAGGCCAACTGATTTTCTCCCCTCCTGGCTTGCAGAACAGGACCTGCATCTACTGAAAGGCTTCAGCACTTCTGCTAATGTTCTGGCCATTTTGGTAATAACAACTTCCTTTAAAACTTTTTAGCGTTTAATGCCTCATAACATATGACCTTTTTTAAGTGATCATCTCATCTGAGCATGACTTTTCTGCAAGTGCCACATCTGTATTAATAAACAGGTGTGAGAAAGGCTGGGATGGAAAAGGGTCCTCTTCTCTGTGACTCCATGATGCTTTTGCTTTTTGTTGTACCACACCAACATCTTTATCGTAAAAGATGAAATCTTTTAAATAATAATGGAAAAATTACCTTCTCAATCCAGACATTGGAGGGGAGCTCTCTTGAGTTACTACTCTGCAACCAGTTGGATGTGTCTGCAAAGATTTCAGGTGAAGAAAACAAGAGAAAGGAGTTAAAAGACTTGCCAAAGGATGCAGAGAAAAATTATTTCTATGTCTACTATAGCTTCAGGAAATCCAACCTCCTTTTCCCCAGCCCAGGTATTTAGGCTGGGTTTGTGCTTTCACTCCAACTACCATGTTGTCCTTGCTAGAGAAATCTAGTTGCAAATAACCTTAAACCTCTGTCAAAACTCCAGCGCTGCTCTGTTTGGACTTGGCCAGTGTAGCCCCTGCTAAAAAATGCAGAAAATATTTCAAAGTCAAACTTTAAAGGGACAGCCATTGTTTTATTTGTGTTTAATTAAAAATAATAATAATAATAATTGTTTTCCAGTCCCATGGTAATTTGCAATCCAATCTACAGCTCCCATGGGAAAGAGCCTCTGTTTCTGGAACAAGTGTGTTCGAATATTGACTTGTTCTAGGCATTGCCAAGGTTTTGAGTACAGCAGTTTGTTGGGAGGGGGTTTCCAACTTTGACTCTGTAGCAGTTAAACTGTCATGCTCCAAACCACAGTGTTATACTACGGCCTCCATTTCCCTTTGTTTTACCTGAACTTCTCATCCCGCTCTGCAAATTCTATGCCAGAATGAGTCATTCCTGCAGGATTAGCTCTTATTTTTCAACTCCTCTGTCAGTGTTGCCCAGACTAGTTCTGAGGAGAAAAAATTGACACTCCCTATTCAGCAAAGCTGTATTACAATTGACTGAAAGAAATTACCTCCAGTGCTCAGCTATTTACACTGAACCAGCAAGGACCACCTCATCATACAGGGGTAACAGAGCCTCTGCACATCACAGCACCGCTGACAGCAGTGGGCTGGCAGCCCCAGCCAAGGGATGCGCCAGTGCTCCCCTCCTGTGAGTTGCCCCCCTCGCTGCTGTGGTGCATGCAGGGATGTTGGCTTGTGGATCCTGAGGATTACTGGCGACAACGCCCAAGAAGGATCAGGGGCACAACGTGCTGCCGTGGGGTGCGCCACCCCGGCTTTTGCTGTCTGAGCACTGGGGAGCTGCGCTGAGCCCACCTCTGGTCCTCCTGACTTTGGGGTGGAGATACCTTCTAGAGGCCCCCCTCTCTGCTGAATGCTGAGGTCAATCCCGTGCCTCTTGCATTTAGTGTGTGGCTCAGGCCAGGGCGTCTTCTGATCTGGGACTTACTTTCTGGAAGCAGATCTTAGCCCTCCAGACCTTTTCTTATATTCACATCTAAATAAACACTTGCTACAGGTAAAAATACTTCTTTTTTTTTTTTTTGTATTTTCACACTTCATTTTCCACCTTTACCTTGTTCTTTGATTTTTAAAGTAATAAAGACACTGTCACATACCAATTTCATTGCTCACAGTGGAATAAAGAGGAGGGAAATTCAAAGGCCTCAAAAAGATGACACTCTCTTTCCCTGTCCAAAACATGTTCCTGGAAGTGATTCTTTAAATAACTTCTGGACGATCTGTTCTCTGATAATGGTCCAGCATGGTGGCAAATCTGTGGTTTGCATAAGCAAAACTATCAGAGCCAGCTGAGAGAAATCAGATCTGAGCACCTGCCATTTTGAGAAGTCATTTTGCCTGTGTCCATGAGTCATTTTCCTATATCGTTAACATGATTTGAGCTGACTTGACAGAAACTCCTGGAAATCATCTTTCTCCTGTAGTAACAGAAAGAGCTGCAGAACTGATGAGGTTTTTGGTGCAGCCTTTTGCTCAAAGCAGGATTATGCCCCAAGTTAGATCCGCTTGTTCAGAGCCACGACCAGCCAAGTTTTAAAAAGCCCGAAGGACAGCGACCCCACCATCCCTTTGGGAAACCTGTCCCACAGCACTGATTTCTCGAGAGAAACACTGACTGGTCACAGAAAAATTAAGAACCAGACTGTCAAAAATGAAGAGGGATTTCTGAAACTTTTTGCTGTCCCTGGAAATACACACAGTACAGGGTATATTTTTAATAGCAGTATGAAACTTATAAACACTTCTTTCTATCCAGATTAACATGACCTAAACACTTTTGGAAACATGTACAGCCTCAGTTAAACACTGGGCAGATGCTTATCTACCGTAAATCCCCACAGGTCTGTTACTTTCAGCAGGACTCCAGCTATTCACAGCCTTTGCAGTCTTGTAAAAGAAAAGTTTTGAATTTGAGAAATAACCTGCCTCCTCATCTGGCGCTAGATATTTTGCTATGGAGTCAAGCAAAACTCCAGCAAATTTCTGTAGGTTCTTGTAAATAGGGCATTACTTGGTAATTACCATGGAGATTGCTAAAGGGTCAGAGAGTGGCAATGAGAACAAAAAAGCTGGAGGGAAAAAAAACCAGAAGCACTTTGTAAAAGTATTCAGATTTTGTCTGCCAGTGTCAATAAACACAAACTATCCCCACTCTACATTTTGTGTTTTAAATAAAGGCTATTTACATCCCTCACTAATGGAATTACACCAGTTGGTAGCACTGGGTCTTAACAACTCCTCATCAGTGTCTACCCAGCATCTGAATTCACTGATGGCAGTGGTACTCACAGTTCACCCTATAGCCAGCTATGATTTACCATTCAGTGGTGCTTTATGCATTGCACAGGCACACACATGCCCACACTAGTGCATGCACACATGCCATTTTAGGCACAATTTTCTTTGCCTCAGTCAGGGCTCAACGCACACTCGCCATCCTGTGAACCCCACTGGCTGTGCCCAAGGCCAGGAAAGAGCCCAGTGAGGCTCCTCACCTTTAACGGGGAGCTACTTTCAAGCTGGGGCTTTCACCTGTGGCCAAGGGCCACACTGCAGTTGTGCTTGTGCCCCTCCCTGCAACCCCTGATGCGGATCTTGACCCACTGTCTTTGCTTCCCAGCTCTGCCTCTGACCTGCATTGTCACTAAGGACTTCCCCAGAAAACCCTGAAGCATCAGAAACCTGACTCACAGAGGTGTTCAGTGCCTGGACCTATCTACTGAAACACCTTATTTTTGTTAATCAGAGTTGTGCAAAGCGCGCTGAAAGTTGCAATTTCCAGGGAAAAAAGGGCAACATCTGGTTCGTTTAATAATGCTCAGTAACACAGTTTCATCAGTGATTTTCCTTGGTTTAAAGAAAAAAAATAAGACTGGAAAGAATCCAACAGAGCAGCTCACAGGTTTTTGTGCTTTGTGTAGACCAGTCCTAGAAAGGTGTGAGATTACTTTTCATGTTTGTTTGCTTGTACCAAAGTGATGCTGAGAATGAAAGTCTCTGATTCCAGGCTAAGACCTGGAGTAGAAGACACTTCGGTGGCCACAGCTTTTTTTTCCATCCCTTCAAGATCTCCTCCACAAAACAAACCTCTCAACCTGTCTTCCAGCAAGGGCTCTTCATCTTCTTCCAGCTCCAGTCTCTCCAGTCCCTCTCCACATTCCCTGCTTTTCCATGGTGCTTCTCCTCCTCCTCCTTCACTTTCCCCTGCTTCACATGTTCCCAGTGTCCCTCCACTGCCCCATCTACTTGCTCCCGACACTTTTTCTTTCCTTTGCTTCCCTCCTTTTCTGACCCACTCTATGTGACCATGGGGAAAATCCCCTGCAAGGACTACAGTGCAGAACACGTCACAGGACAGGAAATTGGTTGCTAAATTATAGGACAACTCCACTGTAATTTGTTAAAGACTTTTAAATATCCATATTTGGGTGGAGCAACATAAAAAATATGTCCAAGAACGAACATCACCAAGAAATTTCTCACACCTGTGTTGGGAAATTAATCTCCTAACACTGCAGTTCAGCCAAAATGACCTGTCCCCTCTCCATGCCATGCTGAAGTGCTGGTCAGAAAAAGCTGGTGTTCAGAGCAATGTGGTTCTGTCTGCAACAAAGGCAAAAGAAAACAAACAATATTTCTTTCCAAATAACTTACTGAAGTAAAGCAGGGCATTTGCAAAGATATTTTGCTCACAGTAGGGCAATTAATTAACTTAAATAATTATTCTTAAATTAAATTCCCAGCTTCCAAAACAAGCAATAAACAATTCTCTCTCAACTACTGCATCCTGTTGTCTTCTATCAAGCATCAGGTTTCACCACAAGCTGCAGAGAGGGATGAACTAGTGCTCTGGTAAGCAAAATTTGACTTCAGATGACAAGCCACCCTCCCCTTCCACAAGCCTCAGGGTCTTGCTGGCCCAGCGGGCCCCCCCTTGCAGGAGCTCCTGTCAGATGACAGTAATGCCAGTTATGAGCCAAGTTCTGAGCAGAGCACACAGGTCCCAGCAGGGCACCTGGGAAACATAAGAGCAGGACATGCTCATCCTGCAAGATCTGAGCCACCACTATGTCCTACATGCTTGGCCTTCACCTGCCCTACCACAGTTAGTGGCACCGGCAACAGTAGCGATGGTGGTCTCATGTGCAGAAGAAATTCTTCCACCTGGCTGGTTTCCCTACCCTCTGCCTTCTGCAACAGCCTTACTGCTGCTACTGCACTGGGACACAACTAGAATAAACTATACCCAAAACTGACACCATGCCGTGCACACAGCTGCCTGCAGTGAGCATGGGAGGCTGTGAGCGGCAGGGAAGACTTGGAGAGGAAAGGTGAACCTCGCTACAGGGAGTGTGAATGCCAAAGACCTAGGCCACCCTTAGAGGGGATTAAACTTCTTGGAAATGGTGAATGACTGGCCAAATAGGGCATTTGATAGGCAAAATAGAAAGAACTTATTTCCATACCATCAGAGCCTAATGGTTATTCAAAGATACGCACCCAGAAGATTTTCATGAGGTGCTGAAATAAATGCACAAGCTTCAGGGGAGCAAAAGCCATGCAAACCTCACAACACCTGCAAAAAAGAAAAAAAAAACCAAAAACGCAAAGCAAGTGATTTTTGGCTTAGGGAAGAAAGCCTAACTCTGCTTTGCGTGGTCCCAGAAAAAGTCAACTCCTCCTCTTTACAGCTTCTGACAGATGTGCTCAACTCCCAGTGATTTCTTGGCAGTGCAAAGGCAAGAATGGGCAGCTTATTCTCTTGCAAACTAGCTCTAGAAACTGCTTCAGCAGAAGGACAAAGGAACGTGTCCAGCTTGGGCTGGATTCACTGCACTTGCACCAGAAAGGTGTCTGCTCCTTGCTACCTGCGTCACGTGTGTTTTCTACTGTTTCGGTTTGTGGCTCCATATCTTAGCTAAATGAGTCTCTCACTGCCAGTTTGCACAGTGAGGTTGCATGTTCAACCTGCTGTTTAGGCAGTGCTGGCACAGCCCAAGGTTTGCATGACAAGCTGTGCTCCTCCTCATGAAACCTAGTACAGAGTGTGTCTTATTCATAGCAAGAGACACTCCTGGCCGATGTTCAGCCTTGTGCACACCATTCCCCAGCTCCCCTGCAGCCAGGCCCCAGTTCTACCAGTCACTTTCCAGCCAGGAACAATGCACAGGGATTTCCTGCTCTGGTGCACCACCAGCATGTTTCTTTTGCTGGGGTTTGTGAGTTTCCTGGTGGTCCAGTGCTCCCATTTCTGGTGGTCCCTCTAGGTTGAGGCTCTGCCTCTTCTCACGTCAGCCACTCCCTTCTAGTTCAGCACTATCATCACCATACAGCACCAACCCCGCACATCACCCATGCTGTGTGCCAATCCCTCTACACAGAAAACCACTGCAGTCATACCAAATTCCCCACAGTGGGGCAAGGGGGTCCCAAGGCAGCGGGCAGAGGTGATGCTCTGCTCTGAGGGAGCCTGCCCTGCCCTGCCCACGTGCAACTTCACCTGTCACAGCACACAGATGCTGCTTGCCCTCCATGAGTTAGGGGAGCTGCTGGGCTGTCAGAGAAGCATGCTGGGCGGCCTCTCTTGCTACCCTCCAGACCAGCCTAGGTGGAGGTGGCTGGATGGATACTGAAGCTCCTCATGCCTCTCACCCCAGTCAGATTTTCTCTCCTGCAGCCCTGAGACATGGCCTGTTTTAAAACCACCATGGGGTTTTTTTTTTTCCTACAGAAAAATGACCACAGCAGCTAACCCAAGCCTTTCTCCTGAACCTGGCCACATCCATGTGATGCTCTCTTTCTCCCAGATATTCTGAGAGAGAAAAGCAAGCAATTCTTTCTCCCCTGCAGCCCCAAGTTGCCATAGAAAACTCAACCAGTGGATGAGAAGCAGCATTAATTTGGAAAAACAGGACAGATGGTAAACAACCAGGCCACTGATGCAGAGTGAAACCTTGTTCCCACAAGACCAGGCATATGACCATCTAATACAAATACGCAACGGACATATCGTGCTAGTCTATTGCTTTCCAGCCCCTCGTTTGCCTGTGGCTGGGCTCCATGTGGCAGCTGCACATGAGCTCTCCCTCAGAGGTTTCACCTTGGTCCCCATGCCACAGTCTGCATACGAACTGTTTCCAAAATCCATGCCATCACCCCTCTGCTTTTGTCTCCCACTAACTCCAGTCAGGTGCAAGACGTCTTAAGCTCTGTGACTTTGGGCACTTCTTTGTGGACACATGCTATGAAAGTGACTGAAGGATGTCCCCATCACTCATCTTGTTCCAAGAGACTCAGGCTTGTTGTCCCCTCTTAGACCTTAATAATGAGCTGCAGGTAGGTCTCCATTGTCACAAAGTGTCATAAAGTGTCTGGCTGCGATGATTTCCACACGTTCAGTGCAGTCTTTGCACCAAACACAGCACCAATAAAAAAAACCAAACTAGCTGTCCCATCGTAGAGACAGCTGAGCCTGGAGTGCAGGCTGTGCCATGGGATGTGTGATCTCACTTCATTTGCGTTCAGCTAACCTGATCTGGGATTTTGGCTCTGCTTGACTTGGGGCACATTAAATACAGCTCTGCTGTTCCTGGGACACAGAGGCAGAACAAAATGTTTCCTGCCTTCAAAGAGGAGAGGAAGTCTGATGGTGGAACCAAAACTATGAGTGTGCAGCACCTGAAGGGTCTGTCCACACATTTAATGTCTGCTTCCTTCTGTTTTGGTTGAGGTGGGATAAGCCACTCAGGTCACAGGGCTAACAGAGAGCCAGGCTTCCCAGCAGTTTAGTCTTGAGGCATCTCAATGGTGCAGTTTGTTATATGGGAGCAACTGAGTGGTGAATGAAGCCTAAAGGACTGGATTTTTTTCCATGGGTGGAAATTACTCCTGGAGATCCAAGCAGATGGGATTTTGGCTGAGGTAATGCTCTGGCACTTACTGGTACTAACAAACTCCAGTCTTGGGAGGCCAAGGTACAACCCCCTTGAGCAGGGTACACTCTGCAGTGCCTGGTCTCAAAATCAGTGAGCACTTTGCTCAATTGAAGGCTGCAGATCTCAGCATAGGCAGGATCTGAGCTGGGAAATTTAGACAGAAAAAATGCTGACTCTAAACTTTATTCCACAGACCAAAACAAAGTCCAAGCTATAGCTTTTGTAGGGCTAATAGTCCTGTAGATACCATACATTTTCTATTGCATTATGAACTCCAAATGTTTAATCAATGCATGGCATTTTCCATTTCACTTGCCTTTGTTCCTCCTCCAGCATAGCTGAATCAAAAGACAAAAAATGTTGTCAAACATGAAAAGCACCAACTCTTCTCTCCAGCAACAGGCACCACTTTGGTTTATAGATGGAGATCTGTAGTCTTAAGAACCACCTGGGTGAATCTGAGTTTTGTGTTCCCCATAGTTCCATCCCCACAGGAATTGGTACTCAAAAGAGACACCAATGCTTAAAATGGGGCGTACGCCTGCTACCTGAGTGGAGAGCTGAAAATATTTTTAAATAGGCTGATGATAAAGTCAGATTGAGGATAGTCTCCAGGCCACTACGTTAAACAACTCCCACTACACTCACAAAGACTGGTATTACAGCTTAACCTGCATGATGAGGAAAGGAGAAGGGACAAGAGCCAGCACAGGATGTTTGGATATCCATTTCACTCTGCTTACATGCTGGGCTCTGCCAAGGAAAGAGCTTTCTTGGAAAAAGATTTTCATCACCAGCAGGGAGGGCAAGAGCAGCTGTTCAGCACACCATCCCACCTCTTTCATTCCCCAGTCTCTACAAGTGCAAAGTGAAGGATGATCTGACTTTGCCCTCTGGAGGCACGGAATTGGCATGGCGCAGAGACACACAGCCCCAGAGGTGACTGAACTACACAACTGCTTTTTGGAAAATGTGATAGGAAAATTCATCTCCAGCTACAGCTAACCATGAGCCAGAGGGCAGAGCATTGCAGGTGAGGCAGCTTCACTGCTCTCCTTTCGCACTGAAGATGTTGGTTTCTTTGTTCCTCCTGGATAATACTATACTAGCATTTTATGTACTTCAAGAATGTGAGTGTGAGTATGGGAGGCTGATTTTTCTTTCAGCGCAAACCCTGTAGCATGCTATTTGAAATACTGCCACACATCTGCATCCAGCTACTGGGACCGCACGCATGGGTCCTCAGAGAGTGCCACTTCATGGTTTATACTGCTAGCTTCACAGTTTATTCTACTACCTCGCAGATAGTTGGGAAGCTGCACAAACAAGCAGGTGGCCAAATACTCTGGGGTCCCCTTATTTAGCTAGAAACCAGGGCTGGAGTTTATTTGCTGCATGCAAATGGATCCTCACACACACCGAGTTTGCTCCAAGCAGAGAAACAACTTTGTTGGAAAGCTCCAAAGGAGCTCTATTTCACTAGGTTGAACATCTCCCACCTCCTCTTCCTCCATTAAACACCAGTTGTGCAATGGCCAAGAGGGCTTTGGGCAAGCTTTGCCCACAGAGATAGACTCAGCAGCACACTGGTGACATGCGTTTTGGGAGAACTGCCACATACAGCCACACACAGCACCTGCACACCCACCCTTCTGCACACCCATGCCTCTGCACACACATCTGCCCACATCCATTCCTACACACTTGTGGACACTCATGCCTTGGGTCCAGCCACACAACTGTGCACACTGGCTTGCGTTCATATGCACTTGCATGCCAATGCACCCCTGTGAACTCTCATGCACATCCTCAGCGCCCCACCAGTGCCCTTGCACACCCATGTACCTGTGAGTGCTCAACCTCCCATGAGCATGCAACCCTGTGCACACCCTGTGCACATACATCAACCCTTTCCGTCCCACCTCTAGGACCTCCTGCCATGCCTTTAGTCCCCTGGGTCCCGAGGATCACCATGCCAGCAGGCAAGAAGGCTGTGCTGCCTTCAGCCTTCAGGGTGGGTGCCGCAAGGGCACAAGTCCTGGGAAAGTGCTCCTTGCCATCTGAGCACACTCATGAAACTTGTTCTGGTCCACAGTCCTCGGGTATCACCCTTGGCCCCAAGTATTCAAGCAAGCAGGAGGGAGCTGGCAGGTAAGTATGTCACAGGAGCAGCCTGTGGAGTCATGGTTGGAAGCAGCATGTGGCACAGGGATCAGGGGCAAGCAGGTCAGATCAGGGGTAAACCAGGGGCATGGGAGCCCAGCTCTGTGCCGAATCACTGTTGGGGGACTGGAGGTTCGGGCCCCATTCTGAGCATGTTTTAGGCAGCAGCTCTGCACACAGATTGCACTGCCTAAGCCCTTGCTTAACGCTCTCTCCCCATGTAGATTTGTCACCGGGTTTCTTTGAACGTTTAGTTCGTTTGTATCGCTTCACAACCGCAAAGGCGTGTGGGGTGACACTGCCCAGAGCCGGCTGCCCTGTGCTGTGGACCGGCAGCATCCCCTCCAACAGCACAGTGGCAGCCCCTTGCCTCACCTCACCCCGCACCAGCCCCGACAGCACCGGGCCGTACAGGGGGAGGCACTGGAAACACCCGCACCGGGACCCCCGCACCGGGACGCCGGAGATACCTCGGTGCTCCGCGCGGTGCCCGCCGATCCACCGGAGCTCCGCGCTCCCGACGGCAGCGGGATGGCGGCGCCCCGACGATGCTGGGGACGGGGACCAACGGGGGGGGGGGGGGCGCAGGGGCAGGGCGCTGCCCCTGCCCCTGCCCGCGGCGGCGGCGGCGGCACGCCCGGCCCTGCCCGCGCCTCCCGGGCTGCGGGGCGTTGCAGGGGGAGTGCCGGCCGCCCGGGCGCGGAGCCGCCGGACACCGCCGCATAAAAGCCGCGGCGGCGCCGAGCTGCGCCTCCTCGGCTCGGCCCGGCTCGGGGCCGCCCCGACGGCCGCATGACCGCCGAGAGCCGGCTGCCGCCGGGCCCCCCGCCGCCGCCACCGTTGAAGGGGGACGCGGGGCCTCCGGGGGAGGAGGAGGCGGCGGCGGCGGCGGCGGGGGTGCGGGGCGGGAGGCGGCGGCGCAAACGTCCGGCGGAGCGGGGCAAGCCGCCCTATAGCTACATCGCCCTCATCGCAATGGCCATCGGGCAGGCGCCTGAGCGGCGGCTGACGCTGGGCGGCATCTACCGCTTCATCACCGAGCGCTTCCCCTTCTACCGCGACAGCCCCCGCAAGTGGCAGAACAGCATCCGCCACAACCTCACCCTCAACGACTGCTTCGTCAAGGTGCCGCGGGAGCCCGGCCGCCCCGGCAAGGGCAATTACTGGACGCTGGACCCCCATGCCCGCGACATGTTCGAGAGCGGCTCCTTCCTCCGCCGCAGGAAGCGCTTCAAGCGCAGCGACCTCTCCACCTACCCGGCCTTCCTCGCCGAGCGCCCCGCCGCGCCCTGCCGCCTCTTCCCGCTGTCCGCCCCGCCGCCCGCCGCCGACTTGCCCCCGGCCCCCGCCGCCTCCTGCGCCTTCGCAGCCGCCGCCTCCTACCCGGCGCAGGGCTGCGCTGCTGCCGCTCTGCCCCATGCTTATGCCCCTCTGCCCACCGCCCCCGGGCCCTACGCGCCGGCCGGCCCCGGGCCACTGTACGCGCCGTCGGGGCGCATCGTGCTGCCCGCCTCGCCGCCCGCCCCCGCCGGGCTCTACGGCAGCCGCTCCCCCGCGCCCTACCCGCCGCTGCCCCACGCCTACGGCACCGAAGGGCAGCTGAGCGCCGCCGATCCCGGACCGCGGCACGGAGCCTACCCCGGCGGCCCTGACAGGTTCGTCCCGGTGCTCTGACCCAGCCCGGGAAGGGCCGGGTGCCCGACGGCGCGGACTGGAGCCTGGCAGAGGGCCGTCCAGGAAGATGCTGGAGGACCTTGGGCTGTGCCGCCGCATCCTGCCACCTGCCCGGGCCTCCTGGCGAGGAGCACCACTCTCAGCCATGGGGTCTAGGGGGCCCTGCCAAGCCCCCTCTGGTCTCACCAGAGAAGCCTTAGGGGCTCCCAAGTGCCTGCATGGGGCAAACAGCCCTTTGCTCTTCTACTGCCTTTCCTGGGACAAGTGCTCCAAGCTTTCTGCCAGGCTCCCACCCTCCTGGTGCACCCAGCTGGGGCCCCTGGTCTATTGAGGAAGATCCCACTTTTATAAATCTCTCCGCTGGTGATTATTGTATTTACAGAACAAAACACCTGCTGAGGCGGGGGCGGAGAGAGGCAGGAGAAAGTGGTTCCCAGCCAAAGCTGTAAAAGCAGAATGCATGGCACTAACGTGGTGGCGTGTCGCTGATGCTATCGCGTTAGTGCCAGGCTTCACACCAGCAATGTGGTCAAGACTGGGGAAGGTTTGGATGCTGGGATTGCAGCCAAATACAGAAAGTCGGATCCCTCCGGGATCATGCTGTATACTGCAGGGGTGGGACAATGGTGGGACTGGAAGTATAAAAGCTTTTACCATGAGCATGCTCAGCCCCTGGAAGACAGATGCAGAGAGGCTGTAGGATCTCTGCCCTTTGAGGTCTGCCCAGCTTGATTGGACAGTGCCTGAGTGACCTGATCTGGCTTTGGAGTTGGATCCAACATTGAGTTTGGGCCTGCTCTGAGTGGAGACCTGGTCCAGAGGTCTATGGAAATCTTTACATCCCAAATTATTTTGACCCCAAGGTCAGCCCTGTTCTGTCTGTAGCCTAGAGAAATCAGCATCTATGGGGGAAAATTTTCCTTCCTGAAACAAGTGAGAAAGGCAGGACGTGGTGCCTTTTCATCTTTGATTGCTCCCCTTTCAAACATTCCTAGGAGGGAAAAAAGGATAGAGGAAAACACGGAGAGGAGACAACTGATAGGAACGGCTGTGCAAGGCATGAAAATAGATCCATGAAAATGGATCCATGGGGAAACTCAAGCAAATCTCTCCCAACAGGGCCCCAGAGAGGTGGTGGATTCCCAGGGCTCTGCCTGTGGCTGTGAGTGGAGAGGAAGCCAATGTAGCCCTGGTATTATCCAGATCTCCTTATTCAGCTCCTCTTTCCTGTGGAGGTGGGAGCCTGTGTGACCAGGACCAGGAGGAGGTTGGTGAGGGGTACTGCAGCATGGTGGAGCCTTGAATGGGGAGAGGAAGGTGGAATGTGCAGCTGGAGCTGCAGCAAGAGCTTTAGAAGAGCAGACAGGGTGTGCACACACCAGGGTCTCTCTCGCCACAAAAGGGTACAGACCATAGTTTAAGTCAGGCTGGAAGAGACCTTGGGAAGCTTTGTTCTGACCTTCTGCTCAAAGCAGGGTCAGCTATGAGTCAGACCGGGTTGCTTGGAGCTACCTAGTTGAGTCCTGACAACCTCCAATGATGGAGGCAGCACAGTCTCTTTTGGTAATGTGATTGTCCTCATGCAGGAGAAGTTTCTCCTTGTATCCATTCAGCACATCTCTAGTCTCATTTCATGTCTACTGTCTCTTGTCCTGCTGCTATGCGCTGCTGCAAAGAGCTCTGATCCCATGAAGACACCTGTGACTTCTGCTCCATGGAGGATTTTTCAAATGACGTCCTCAGCAGGATGAAATTTATGAAGGGGCAGGTTCCTTGCCTTCTCTGGGTGCTAAAGTCCGAGTATCCCAGTGGGACATGAGAGGGAGGAAATGGAGTGAAGCAGGAAGGTGGTTGGGTGTCCGCACAGCAGAGTTTTGGGTGCATGTTCAAGCCGTCTGCAGTGGGGGGACAGGAGAAGCTGTATGGCTGTGTTCCATAGGGCTCTGTAGTAGGAGATGGGTGTTGGATTCAAGGTGCCCAGCCCTCCCTCAGAGCGGTCGGGATGGAACGTGGTGGCTGAGCCACCTCATGGGCTGGGAGGCTGGGGCTGGTCTGGCGCTCCTGCCCCTTGTCTGTCTGGACTTTTCTGTGGTACTGCAGGAAACTCTGCTGCCTGTACACGGAGCTGGGGAGGTTAGCACAGGCAGCAAGTGTAGGCCTCATTCGGATCTTTGATGTGGTGAGGTGAATCAGAGTTTTCCCTTCCTTGCTTTCCCTCCGGAAGAGCTGCCTTGTCTCTTTCCATGTCCTTTCTGTTCCAGCCATGTCCAGAGGCTGCTTCCATCCTGGAGAGAACAGAGTCCTACCTCTGCGGCTTGGCTGCCTCAGCCTGGGGCAGGTCTCCTCAGCAGCCATGCTAGCTCTTCTCCCAACTTCTCCCTTCACCAGCTGGAAGACAATGTGTACTTCTAGCTGTGCCAGCTCTTAGTTTTTTGACAGCTGCCTGCTGGCTGTCTGCTTTCATCGGCTGCAAGGACTAGACAGTGTCCCTTTACTAGCAAGACATGCTGATCCATTTCTGGTTTGGCAGTAGGGAGAGGTTTGGGACAGGAACTGTCCTGCCTCTTAATGCCTTCCTTACTTCCTGTAGGAGCAGTTATCAGTGTGGACCGGATCGTTTTCCTGAGCCTCAAGGTCTTCTGGCCCTTGTTCCCATTACTTCAACCTGGTTTTATTCTCTGATCTAGCCCTGGTGCTAGTGTGGAAAAAAAAAAAAAAAAGGTGACCAGAGATGATACAGGTCTCGTGTAAGCTGCTCCTGACCTCAGATAGCATCTGTAGCAAGTTCAGCAACTCAGTGTCTGGAGGACATGTATGATAGATCTTGATGACTCAGAAGGCACAAATTGGATAGGTTCAGTTGCATATTTTTTGCAGATAAGGTCTAAATGCTTGTTCTTATTTCTCGCCAGATCTTTTATACTTACAAGCTAGGGAAACCAGACATACCTAGAAAGTATACTTTCTGCAGCAGGTGCAGTGATGAGCCTGTTTCATCAAGGACCTGAGACACATGGCCACAAACTGCTTAAGCTTCAGCCACAAGCAGCTGGAAAACCTGTGCAGGAGCTTTGTGCACAGTGAAGAGCTACATGGACCCTTCAAGGGACTCCACATCTGTGCAGGGTCTCTGCCCTTTGGGATTTTTGAGAGAAAGGTAGACACAGCTATACCTGTCCTGTAGTAGTGCTGGCAATACTCCCAACCTCCTGCAGCACTGCTGTGATTTTTTGGCTATCACAATCTCTCTGAGCTATCGTGCAGGCTCAGATGCAAAGGGTCGGCTGAATATCACAGACCTGTCCAGGCTCTAACTTGTGGCAGCAGGATGTGCTGACCCTGCGCTTGTGTATGTAGCTAT
The DNA here is from genome assembly GCF_949628215.1 of Phalacrocorax aristotelis. Classification (NCBI taxonomy): domain Eukaryota; kingdom Metazoa; phylum Chordata; class Aves; order Suliformes; family Phalacrocoracidae; genus Phalacrocorax; species Phalacrocorax aristotelis. The sequence continues at coordinate 13,159,048 of NC_134311.1, read as the reverse complement.
GTGTCTCATGCAACTGCGTGACTGCAGACAGAGGAAGATATGGTTGTTGTATCCTTGGGGAGCCATGGGGTTGGGCCTGTCTGTGAGGATATGGGGATATGGAATGGGGATATGTTAGACAATTGGATCTCAATGTATGCTTGTGCCATGGGGATACATTTAACATTTGGATCTCAATGTATTTTTGGCTGGGAGTTTGCTTGTAATTCTCAGGCGCCATCCAGAATAAGGAAAATTTTGATTTCTGGAAGCTTTATTGTAAATATCTGAGGGCTTTCCTTTTAGAAAAGTTAGTCTAAGTTTCAAACTAGCTGTTGATTTCTGGGAGATGAGTCCAATAGGTTTGGGTTATAACCCTGTAGGAAACAGTATGTATAAACACTGATGAGAAGAGAGGAAGGCCATCAAAATGTTCATTCCTGAAAGGACAGAGCCTCTAGGTTCCTGTTCTGCCCAAGGTCTGGTACAGCCAGGCTCTGCACTTGTGGTTTGTGGAATCCAGGTGGATTGTAGGCTGTAGCCTAGGAGAACGTTTTATTCTGCATTGGAGGTTTTTTTGTATTTACTCTTCTACTTCACTTGTAATGGAAATAAATCTTTGTTCTGTTGTTTGTAATGAAGTGCCTCTGATTTTTTCAAGCCTTTCCTGCATGTCTGAGACCAGGAGAGTGATGATGTGTGCCATGTGCTACTCCTTGCATTTCACTGTGTCTGTCTTACCTTGGCTTTTTTTTGGTCTGCTGGGATTGCTGAAGACATTGCAGGGAGAGAGGGAGCGGGTGGCAAGGCCAGGCCAGAGCTTACCATACTTCTGCAACACCTTGAGTCACCAGTCTGCTTTCAAGGTCTCCTGTCAGCCCATAAGCACACCCCACACATCAATGCATGCACCCTTTGCTCCACCCTTTGCTAAAAAGGGGCAGGCTGGGAAGCCACAGCTACTACCTGCAGTAAGAACACAAGCTGAGAGATGGGCAGGGGAATTGTGCTTGGCACTAATTACTCTCTAGCTGCTCCAGCATGGTGGAGCCAGTCCTGCTGGAGGTTTTACTTCTGCAGACAACATTTTGTTGCCTGTCCTGTGGCAGCAGCACCAGAAATGCTTGGTCTTGCCTCTTGCACCCCAGGCCAGTAAGTTTTTTGGCTGTAGAGACGTAGTTCCTACAGCCGCGGGCTGACACTGTATTCACCTTGTGCAACAGCAGCATCTGTGGGAACAATACATCAAGCAACAATCATAGCTAGTGGGGGGTGTAACAGGCCTTCAGGGGCAACCGAGGTAACTCCATGGCTCAGGGCAATGATCTGGTTGCATGTGGCTAAGACAATGGCAGATGTTGCCCCTTCTCCTGCTGAGAGGGTGGTGACCAGCTTCCCAAGGGGTTTTCAGGGAAAGTGAGCTCTGCAGCTGGTGTCCTGTCACAGCCCAAGCTGCCTGGGAACAGGTAGGTCAATCTGTTCAGTTATCAAAGAGCAGATAGGAGGGTCTACTTTAATAGCTCTGGGACTCCCAGGTATGATTTATCTGCCTTTGGAAGAGGCCAAAAAGTGCATCAAATTTATGAGAAGGAGTAGGCAGGGGAGGTAGCTGCCATTTGGCCAGGAGGGACTACCTTGGAGGGAGTCCAAAGCTTTGTGAGTTGTAGTTAGAGGTCAGTCTGCACACCTGGAGATGGGCTTTAGCTGCATCTGTTACCTAGAACTGTGATGCCAGCATTAGTGATCAGATAGATGTCCCAGTTGTGCAGCACCTGGATGGGAACTAAAGTGAGCACAGGAAGGCTGGTGCTTGTTGGGGGGATGACTGTAGAGTCTGATGTATGGGGATACAGTGGCCCATGTCAGCACAAGGAATTGCTTCACACTCTTGTCTTGCTGTAGACCTGGGGCCCTGATTCATAGGAGGCACTGTCTAGAGAGCAGAGCTGATTTCTCAACTCACTCCTCCTGTTGGAATTCATGTCTTCTCTCTGTCAGAGGCCAAGAAGTCAAGGTGGGAGATGATGGCATCAGCTATACCTGGAATCTGGGATTATTTCTGGAAGCTACTTCTGGATCTGGAGCAGTCACCCCAACCCCTGCTTGTGTGGGCAGATTGAGAGGGAGGCAACGGGGGTCTTGGTTGGGAGCCCCTGCTTGGGGCTGCTAGACTGAACTCTCGTCATCTCTGTCAGCATTAACACAGGGTGTAGCTGGTGGTCCCCAGGGTATATGTGGACCAATAATGCATGAAGTACCCTTGCCACACTGCTTGGGCCAAAAGGAAAAGGAGGGTGTATCCTAGCCTCTTCTGATGATTGGAAGTCCATAGGGTCATTGTATATTCAGGGCCAGATGTCTGGGTGAAAGTGGCTGTGGAGTAAGCAGAATGGTAGCTGTGGGCTGGCTCAGAGGGGCTTACTGGGCCCACTGCTATCCCTTCTTTCTCTGATGCCAGGAAGCTCAGATTTGCTAGCAAATTAGGGATTTGCAAAGCTGTTGTCTGGATGTGGACCACCCAAAGAGGTCTTAATTGACAAAGGAGCTGATGAGCAGCTTATGACCTTTTTGTTCAGAGAGAGTCCTGAGCCAGCACCAGAGCTCTTGGTCTGATGGCAGAGGCACAGCTCACTTGGTGCATGAAGCCCTCTGAGTCAATCATACTTCTGGCTAGCTCGTGGAGGGAGACTGTCTGCACCTCGTGTTGACCTCTTCCACTTGGAAAAGGCACTCACGAGTCCAGGCTGTCACCTTCTGAGGTTAACAAACTGTGTCCTAGGCTTCATACCACTTCTATAGCTATATGTTTTAGCACATAGTCTATCATCAGGTCAGTGCTCACTGGAGTGCTGGCCCTAGACTTGGCCAATTAAACAGTGGCTCCCTGGCCACCCCATCCCAACCCATCATACTGAGTCTGGTTAGGCTAGTCAAAAAGTAGCAACCACAGAGATGTCTGCTGTGATGGGAGCAGGAGGAGGCAGAGAGCCCACTGGGAGATCTTGCTGTACAAATCAAGATCTGGCCATCTCATCTGAACATGGTGGGGATCCCTGGAGCCATGACAAAATGGCACATTATTTAGCTATGAACACTCTAAAACAGGGTTGTGTAAGTGACAGCCCAATGCTGGACTCTGGTAAAGAATATTTGGTTCCACAAATATTCCCGTTGCTTGAATGTGGCAGTGGGATGGATCATAGTCCGTTTTTTCAAGGAGCAGCCAGTGAGATGTAGGCATAGATGTGCCAGTTCAAATTTATTCTCTTCCTAACTCCTGCCCCTGTCCCTTCCTGTGTAACACTCCAAATCTTGCTTTGGATGGATGTCATGGTTTAACCCCAGCTGGCAACTAAGCCCCACCCAGCCACTCACTCACTACCCCCTGGTGGGATGGGGGAGAGAATCAGAAGAGTAAAAGTGAGGGGTGAGATAAAGACAGTTTAAAAGGTAAAGCAAAAGCCGCACACACAAGCAAAGCAAAACAAGGAAATTAATTCACTGCTTCCCATGGGCAGGCTGCTGTTCAGCCATCCCCAGGAAAACAGGGCTCCATCACGCGTAACAGTGACTTTGGAAGACAAACACCATCACTACAAACATCCCCCTTCCTCCTTCTTCCCCCAGATTTATATGCTGAGCATGATGTCATATGGTGTGGGATATCCGTGTGGCCAGTTGGGGCCAGCTGTCCCAGCCGTGTCCCCTCCCAGCTCCTTGTGCACCCCCAGCCCATTTGCTGATGGGGTGGGGTGAGGAGCAGAAAAGGCCTTGAATCTGTGTAAGCCCTGCTCAGCAGGAACTAAACCACCTCTTTGTTATCAATACTGTTTCCAGCACAAATCCAAACCACAGCCCTATAGCCCCTCTACGATGAAGAAAATTAACTCTATCCCAGCCCAAACCAGCACAATAGAAAAGAGAACACTGTAAGTGAAGCCAAGGGTTTACCATTACTATGTGCAGAGGTTTTAACAATATATTTTCAATTATTAGTCTCATAATCCAAATTAATACAAACAAACCTCAGTAACACAGCTGAGATTGCTATGCACCCACACACACAAATTCTTCTTGATGTTATGTTCACCCTTCCTGTGTCCTGAGGTTGATGACTGCAAGGGTAGTGGGGAGGGGGTCTTACAACAAGTAACAAGCATCCTGATGTCTTTAATAGGCAGATCATAATGTTCCTGGTAACGGTTTCATCCTCTTCATCAGAAGGCACATGGTGTTGATGGTGATGATTTCTTCCTTCTCAGTCTTGGAGTTCACTTAAGTTTATTTCTGTGTGTATATTGTTTTTCAGTGGTTCCCAAATTGGGGTTCTTTTTCTGTTCTCCTTGTTTTCTCTAAAATTGCCTTTTCTTGAATAACATGGGCTTGCACTCCTGCAGCAATGAGTGACTGACCACTGCGATAGGCTGGGACTCACGGTGTTGACCTGGAATCACAGACAGTTCAAGCCACACAGAACAAATAATTGTTATCAGTATAAATGAAAACAAATGTAGGTACTACTTATCTGACTACGGATTACTGTCAGAGCCAAGCAAGCCAAAATGAGCTAAGGCCAAGACATGACCAGCCAAGTCCCAATCCTCTGCACTGTGAGGTCAACACAAAGCCGTAGCCCCAGATTAATAACATATTTGTGTGCTGTATTTAAGACCAGGTCCCACCTACCATCACAACCAAGAGCCCCCACACCAGTGGCTGGGAGAGGACTGTCTCCTGAGGTGTGTGAAGTTTGTTCTTCTTTCTGTGGTGTCTCAGGGCTCTACATCTATTGTGGCTCGGTCTCCTGTGCTGCCAGTGGGCAGGTCTTGGAGGTGTAAGTGAGACAGATACAGCCCCGGGAGGGGTTTCCTCTGCTGGTGTTGTGTCCACTGGCACCAAGCCAGAGTCCTTGCTGTGGGACAGAGGCTGGGAGCTGGGCTGGAGGCTGGGGAAACATGGAGAGGCAGTGGAAATTTCAGCACCTCAGCTCTTAGCGTGGATTTTCTGCTGATCAGTGATCAGCTATGTCTCACTTTGGCAAACAAAAGAAAACATGGGTGAGAGAAATTAGAATGCAACTCCGTATGTGAGAGCTCCCACCAGTGTGGGATCCTGACAGCCCTAAACACTACTCTGTGGGAAGGAGAAGCAGAGGGGAGATGATAGAAAATTTCCCTGTAAAACCTGTCTGAGCTTGTGGTTGCTGAGGTCTGATCACAGAATTGGGGGCACCTTTTCTTCCACTAAGTGAACTACAGCTAATGTAAACTATTTGCTTGAGCACAGTCAATGGTGCAGGAGAGTCTGAGCTGTGCACTTGAGCAAAAATGCTTCTCAGCAAATGCACTTCAGATTGACTGGGATAATTATCCTAAACCCAAGAAAAATGCAAGAGAAAGCGCTCCATGCCTTGGCCTTTTGCCATGCACATAGCACTTCAAGGAGTTCTGGGGGCTGTAGTGGATGGAGTTTGGCTGGGCAAAAGGAAAGTGGACTGGGTGGTCACATGAAAAGCCCATAGTCTCCAGATGCCCTCACATGGCTTTGTATAAAGGCTGACCTCACACCTCAGCTCCATTCTCCAGGCAAGAGCAGAAATAACCAAGTTGGCCACAGACACGTAGTGAGTGGTCCCACTCTGCCATGGTGTGAGAGGCTGTGCCTGGATTGTTATTGTTAATATTTGTGGCTTTACTCATGGAGGAAGCAGAGGGTGATTCAGAGCTTAGAACTTTCTGCAGAGAACATGCATTTAAAAAACAAGTCATGTTGCGAAGAACAATTTTCCTTCTTGGGTCACGTCTTTTGTATTTTGTCTTTGTGGAGGTTTTCCCCTCCCCTTTACTTCTAGAGAGAAGGCAAAAGAAAGCCCCACTTGAAGCAACCAGGGCAAGTGGTTTCGAGCCTTCCCACTCACGTGGATACAAGATATACTACCTTTCTGCCACAATAGGAGCTAGACTTCAATTTATCAACATTACCAGCAGTGCAACAATTAACACTGTTACAAACAAAACGCTCACCTTTGCAGAGCAAAACGTTCATAAAAAATGAGGTTCCTTCCTCACCTCTAAGAGTCGCCACATCCCTGCTGTTGACAACCCGAGTGAGATCTCGCCGGCCAAGCCACGCACAGGACTCTTCCACAGCCAGGAGGAGAGAGCGTGGTCATTTCCACTGGGCCAGGAAGTCACTTCACTCTTCATTTCTGCAAACGGCACTGCCGCTCCTGCAGCAGCAGCAGCGTGTGGCAGGTCTCACAGCGCCCGGAGCACAAGCACAGAGCCCTGAGGCCACTCTCCGAGCCCCACCGGGGAGACGCCACGCCGCGTGGCGGTGCAACCCCCCCGCCCCGGGGCGTCCCGGGGGACGCGGGGCCGGTGCTGCCGCTAGAGAGCGCTGCCGGACCGCGGGCCGAGGCGGGTTTCCAGCGCTTCGCAAGCCTGCGGGAGCCCTCGCCGGGCGCCCGCGGCTGCTGCCGCTGCGGCGTCGGTTTTTTCCGGGGGAGCTCAGCCGGCGCCGGCTGCGTGGGCAGCCCCTCGGAGCGGAGCGCTGGGCTCCGAAGGCCACCCTCTGGGTCAGTGATCAAGGTGTTTCCCGCTGGAAATACAAAGCTACTTCTTTGAGAACCTGAAAACTGGTGGCTGCCTCTTGCGCAGAATGTAATGCTCAGCTGTAAAAACGCAGTGCTAGAGCTGCACTTTCAGTCTGCAGTTAAACATTCCAACAAATAAGCAGTAATTTCCAGGGGCATGTAATTCTGCACTCAAACAACATTTAGTACTTTTGCAAATTTCTTGGAAGATAGTGTGTACAGAGAGGGTTGAAAAAAGAATCATTATTAAGGCTATGAAGCTCAGATCACGCTGTTTACCACACAAGCCATGCCCTCGTTTCTTTGCTCTGCATTTTCTGCATTTCATTGGCGAAAACCTCAGGCAGCCTGAGGGAGACAAAGGCACAACCATGCTGAAAGACCCACGTCCATCCAGAAGGACTGAGTTTCAGCCAGCGTGGTGAGGCCAGTGGCCATTCCCCCTGCTTGATGTGGATAAGCCCACACCTGGAATACTGGATCCAGTTAGTGTAACCCAGTACATTGTTACACTGGACCCTAGCCAGCTGGAGGCCAATAAGATAGGGAGCTGGAGCACAGAAGGCTGAGGGAACTGCATCTGTTCACCTGGAAAAGAGAAGGCAAGCATGGAGTCTTAACTTGTGGTCCTGAAGAGGGTTACAGAGAAGATGGAGCTGGGGTCTTCTCTGAAGTGCACCATGATGGGGCAAGAGGCAAGAAGCAAAAGCTGTGATGAAGGGAAGTCTGGCTGGACATAAGGAAAGACGTTCTTCCCATGAGAGTGGGGCAGCCCTGTGGTGGGGACTAGAGGTGGGGATCTCCAATCTTGGAGGTGGTCAACACTTCGTTGGAAAAAGCCCTAAGCAGTCTGTTCAGTTATCTGTGCTTTGAGAGGGGTCGGATTCAAGATCTCCAGACATCTCTTCCCACTTAACTTTTTCTACAGTTATGTCATTTCCTGGTGAAACAGGAAGAGCCAGGCCAGCCAGTGGAGCACAGCTGGAGTCCCTGGCAGCCCTGGCAGTATTAGACTGGTATTTATTTATATGGTGAACACAGAACAGGAAGGATTACAGCTAACATACTCTGAGCAGGAAACAGTGGCTGAAAAGAGAGTGTGTATTTGCTGTCACCAGGATTTACTGCTTAAAGTCAATTTTGGTAAATCAACCAGAAAGTGTTCGTATCTCCGCAAGACCAGGCTCTTGTGGTGTGGAATGACTTTTTGTTGATCTCTGATGGGCTCTGGCTCTAAGCTGCTGGCCCACTTCTTTCTGCTTAGGCTTAGCTATGGCTTCACTTCTGCAAAGGACCAGAAAACCCTCCCTGTTCAAAACATCACCCTTGAGCAACAGTCTGCCACAAATCACCCCTATCTGCAAATGTGGAGGACCCCATTTCACACAGGCAATTTGAGAAGCAGGAAGCCAGGGTGCACAAACGAGCCAACCTCTCTTCAGCCATAGAGCTGGAAGCATGTTTCCTTGAAGGCTATTGAGAGGTAATTGGCAGTGGACAGAGGGGAGTCTGGTTCTCCTGGATGTGACACCAGCTTCCCTTTCCTCAGCTGTTCTGTCATCTCTGTCAGCCCTCAGGATAGCTCGCCACACTCTGCAGAACAAGGGGACAGGACCTGTGGCACTGAGATGAGCTCACAGCAGCATGGTCAGCCCAGTCCAGTTGACATTAACAAACACCAAGCTGCATCTCACGAGTGAGGAGACAGTCATAGTGGTCATACCCACTGCATATCACAGCATGTCTGCCTTGGTATGTGTGGCTCAGGTAGCAGGTCAGAGTGTCCCAGAAGAGCCTCACACAGCCCTTTCACCAGCACAGCACAGCAAGGAGGAGAGCATTGTGTTGGGCACTGATCCAGCTCCCTGTGCTGGCCCCATAGCTCAGAAGCCATCTCCCTGCACCCATCACCCACTCTTTATTACCAGGAAGGCTACAGTCAGTTAAAGGTCTCTGACCTCCCCCAGTCTTCCCCTTCATGTCAGACCCAGACCCTACTTGTCATCTCAGAGGGTGAAAATTTCCTTTATTGGACACTCTGTTAATGTCTCTGGGTAAAGATATCTCTCTGGGGCTCAGGAAGAGGCAAAGGGAGGGAGAAGGTGGTGCATTGCATCTTCAAAAGAGCAGCTTCCCTCCCCTAGGTACAGTCACCCTTGCCAGCCAGTCCCCAGGTCCATTCAGACAGCAGGACATACATCAGGAATGCACATGGACCCCCATGTGTCCAGCTTTGCACCTGAACCCCATCCATATAAGCAACAGCTCTGTTATCTGTCCTTTTGTCAGAGAAAGAAACAGTGGGTTGTGAGTGAAAGTGCTGATAAGGAGGGTTTATCTTTCCCTTGGCTATTTTGCAACAAGATTTGTTGCTTGTAGGTACGCCTTTCTTGCTGACTGCCAGGGAAGCCAGTGAGAGTGAGAGAAGCTCTAAGGCAGAGCGTGCTGTCCCAGGGTGACTTCAGGACCTCGCGGCCACCAAAGGCATCTCTGCAGGGATGGACAGAGGTGATTTCTCTGGTTTCCATGAGCCTCTGCCCACGGGGAGTTCCCCAGTCCTCTCAGTGCAAGATCGGCACCACTGCCCATGTGTGTTTCAGCAATAAGCATTGCCCATGTTCACAGATGTCCCGCCCTGCCAGGCCTTTGTCACCTCTGACAGTTCCACTTGACCAACAGAGAAGGGGACATGTGGTTGTTTTGTGCCCTTTTTGACTGACAGGGTCTGTGAGATGAGTCTAAAGCCTCCCAGAAGTTGCTTCTCCCCAGAATCTACAGAGCTCTGGGAGCCAGGAGAGCCTAAATGTCTGCAGACATGGAGGTGGGCAGCGTGGCTGATTCATCCTCCCTGTGAGTACTGCAGCAGGTTAGAGAACTGGAAAGAGCCATCAGCTCTTGCTGGCCTCTGCCACGGCACGTGTGGAGCTCTGCCAGGCAGAAGGGTCTCCTGGTCTGCCTGGCAGCAGCAGACCCTACAGCCCAGCCTCCTTGCAATGTGGTGTGGACACCACACTTGCAGGAGGACCCCAACACAGCTTTTGTGATGGTGCTCAGCCATTACATGGCTTCCTGCCTCTGGCTCCCCTTCAGGCCAGTGCAGCCTCAGCTGCTGTCACCCAGTACCTTGGTCTGGGGTCAGCATCCTCCCTGGCTACAGCTCCCTCCATGCTAAAGGGCTTCTGCAAGACCCTCAGGTTATGCCTTAAGTATTTGGGATTATGAACAAGGTTTGGGTAGTTCATGGCAGAAGGTGAGAGATCTTGCTCTGCTCCCACTGGTATCAGTCACTCAAGGGGAAAGTGCAACCCTGAGTTAGCCGAGATGTCTATGGAAACCAAAACAGTGCCAGGACACTTGCATAGGGAAACCCATTTCTCCAGGGGACCCAGCCTGTGGGGAATGGACTGCATTTGCTTGGTTATGGAGCTGCTGGATGCTTTCTGCTTTGACACCCACCAGGTGCTTTAGAGCTTCTGGTGGTTTAACTCCAGAGGTCATCCCAGGATTTCAGGGTGGGAAGGCAGTGCTCAGCGCTTGTGAGCGCTTACCTCTCATGTGATGTCTCTGGGACCAAAACAGGGGTGGGTCTCCATGATGTCCATCCTGTTACTGGAGAGACAGTGTTACTGATGTCACCAGTGAGATGTCTCATCTTCTGAGACGCAGAGCCTGCAGGGTTCTGGGACAGTGGAGGCGACATCTCCTGAGACACAAAAAATCCACAAATCCCCCAAATCGAGGGTGACCTCAGGGCCTGGCCAGTCCTGTGTTCTGGGAGACAGACCCTTGGTAAGTCAGATAATGGCAATAGAGACCTCCACCCCAAGAGGAGAAAGACCCTCCGTGTCAGGGTATTACAGGAATGTAAGACAGCCACCGCCCCTGCCATGCACAGGAGAGAAGACCACAAGACCTGAAATGTGGGAAGAGAGAGGGTGCCCCATTCTTTCCTGGCTTCAGGAAAGCCAGGGTGTGTGACTGGGGAGCCAGGGACATGGCACCTATGCAGAGTGGCTCCTGTCTTTGCCCCAAACGGCACTTCCCTGACAAAAGTGTATGGTTCAGCCAAGTTTCAACCTGTCACACTGAGCTGATTTCAACCATCATTTGTTTGCCTAATGCAGTGGCTCAGGAAGGCCAGAATGAAGTTGCCCAGAAACTGAAAACAAAATGCTTTCCAGGCTTTAGGAAAGTAAGCTGTGTACTGGGGAGGAAAACAGACTGAGAAACACCTTCAAACTGAAAATAATAACACAAAGGGCTGTAGGGTTTTTTGGGGAAGAAAGCCCATGTCAGGCAGCTCCAGCCAGCTAAAAGTCATGGTGGGTTTCTGCTTCGCAACACCACTCATATTTCTGCAAATCAGAGATGCATTTCAGAAAGATGGAGGGATGCCAGTCTGTACACTTAAACTGTGGCGTGGTGGGGCACCACGCAGCCCTCCGTGGGACCACCACCCAGGTGAAACAGCCTGCCAGCAGAGAGGGCAGAGGGACTTGTAAGCCACAGGCAGCAGGCAACTCCCAAAGGACTGCCTTTGCACAAGCAACTGCATTTCCCCTCATTGGAGCCTGAAAGAGCACAGAAAGCAGACCAGAAGAGTGTGGGCTTTATTACTCACGAGGAAGGAGCTGGTTAAAAGCAATCACTCTCCAGTTCTTATCAGTGTTTGCTGGGCAGGAGTCAAAACATAGAGAAAAAAAACCAAAGAGAATTAGAAGAGAACGTATGTGCTCTCTTTGTTATCCTGGTGGTCATTTTCCAGAGTAGTATTCAAAGCTTCTGGTATTTCTTCTGCTGGTTTCAGTACCTCGTCTTCACCTATAAGGCATGTAAGAGACAGATCATTTCATACTGGGGGGCTCTCATGTGTTACACCTCCATGCTGTGCTAAAGCCCCCAAGGCCAGGCTCCTGTGATTGCCTGTATTGTTAGCTAGCTCCTGGTTGTCTGCCTGCTTTTCAAAGGACACAGCAGTCCCAGGGGTTGTGGAGGGGAGCTGGAGAGGGTAAAGTCCTGGTGCGTTTAAAGACAGGAGGCAAATAAACGCAGCCCTGATGCTTGCCCATTTCAAGATCTCAGGGTGAGGAGCTGGACTGGTGTGGTGTGCCCCACTTGGCCCCAGTTCCCAAGATGCAGATTGCTTGTTTTACATGGCATGAGGGCATTGCACATCTTGTAGCAAGGGGCCTCTTCTTCGCCCCTGGCACAGACATTGCTGGAAATGCAGTAATCAGGGGTCAGAGGATGCTCACCTCTGAAGCAGTTTTTAGGTTTTACTGGTTTTTGAAGCAACCTTGCATGCTTGGCCCACTGACCACTAAAGTAAATGTGCTCTCCTCTTCCCAAGGCAAATCTGGGAGCAACTCTTGCTGGCCCAAGCTGTCTTACCGTAAATGGATTTCCTGAGCCCAGAAGGTAATCTGCTGTTCAGAGCAGCTTAGTGCCCTCCATGCCTCAGTCCTGGCAGCTCCCAAAGGGGTAGTCCCCCGCAGACACCCACCCCTTGCCCTAGTGCCCATCCTCCCCACCCTCCACCCCAACCTGTGTCAGCCCCAAAACTGGGTGGTCTGTGGTTAGAGCATGTCTGGGCTTTGACTATCCCTGACCAGCTCTGGACTCAAGAGACCACATCTTCTCTCTGCAGCATCTCTGCCCTAACCTAGCTCTTGGCAGAGCCACAGAGGTGTCCTTAGGACAAGAAGCTATTTAGGACCAGGGACAACAGTCCCTGTGCCAATGACTCTACTGATGGTAGTGGGCTTTTATCACTCCTTGTGACCTGGAGAGGAGTATCTGCCCCTCACAGCCTCAACATCTTCTCTGCCCCTTTCACATCTACCCAAGTCACGGTTGGTGGCGTAGGGACATGTGCCCTAGTGGTGCCACAGGCTGGTAGTTATGGTGGGCTAACCTCGGCTGACAGTCCTCAAGAGGTGCCACTGTACTGATCCCCAAGGCCCCACAGGGCCAGTGGCTCTCTGGCAGCTCACCCGTAGGATCCTGGCTCCTGGCTGCCAGCTCACCCTCCACTGCTCCCTGTTGCATTCCACTGACCAGGTCCTGGATGGTCAGCACAGGCAGCTGTTCTTGATGCACTGGCTCAGGTGATGCTGACTTGGAGGGCACTGGCTCAGCCTCCTCCTGTGGGCCAAGCTGGTGGTCCAGCTCCAGTTCTGGCTCCAGGATGGGCTCCACTGCCGGCAGGTGGCCTCGTCCTCGCCTGGCTCCTCTGCTTGTCCTTTGCCGTTTGTTCTTCTGCTCCCTGCCAGGGGGTTTCACAGGGGTGAAGCATTGGCATGGGGCAGAGGACTTTCCCTCTTGCTGTGAGACCACTTTGCCAAGCCTCTGGCTGTGATCACAACCCTGTCCATCCCAGCAGAGGCTGCATTTCTGCAGCCCACCTCCCCAGCCCCGCATGGCAGCCCTCTGTGGCTGCACCAGGGGCAGGATCTTGAGCACTAAATTAATCCTTGGCCCCATGCTGTAGTTGAGGATTGCTTGCCACCCAACCCACTCCCTACATAACCCACCTCCCTACCCATGTCTGCCCCCCAATTCGTGCCTAGACCTTCAGCAGCTACCAGCTGCAGGCCACCTTACCCCACTGAAGACTGATGGGGCCCAGCGTGGGTCTGTCCTTTTGCGAAGATGGAGTGGCTGGGCTGCCATGCCTCGGCTCAGGTTAAGTACACCAAGAAAACGACTCCACAGCATAAGCAAGACTTACTTCAGAACCCACTGAGTTGACTGTTTCTCCTCAGCTTTTGCTTTTCTTTTCCGGAGCAGCTCCCGGTCCCTCAAGCGGTGGGTGATGATGACATCTACAAGGACAAATTGAGTGCTAACATGACATCCTGGCCAAGGGACAATTCGATCCCTCCCTGCCTGGTGACAGAGCACTGATGCAAGAGGCCATGCTCTTTTTGTCATGAAGTGGATCTTGATATGAAACTACTTGGTGCTGTACTTCCAGCTCATCCTCAGTGGATAGGATCTGATGACACACCACCCAAGGCTCTCAGGTTCCTGTGCTGAAAGTTATTCTAAATTTCTAGCTGTGTTTACTTCCTGCTGCTGCAGCTTTGAGGAGACCTACTCACCACTGTAGGGACCTGGGGCCTGATGGAAGCACTGGGCAGGCTTCCCATGCCATGAGAACACCATGAAATCCCTTGGCCAGACATCACTACAGGCTGCAGAATAATTCTTTGTGTTTGCTCCATTGTTACCCTTTTCCCCAGATAGCTGCAACTGGCCACAGCTGCGATTAAGATGCTTGTCTAACTAAGGAGAAAGCCTTGCCGTGCAGAACAGTCAGCTCTATAACATAGGAACAGGTCTGTGGAGGCAAGGGGGTGAGCCAGAGGGCACAGGCTTTGCTGTTCACAGATGCTTGTGTGTATTAGGTTGAGACCCTTTAGGGTATGGTGACCCAACCAGAGACCAGAACAGTGCTAGTACACACTGCTGGGGGTAAGAAGAGTGGCCCAAAAGACCATACAAGCAGCCCAAGCTGTTCTGCAGCTCCAAAGAAGACCATGGCAGGACTGAAGACAGACTGACTTTTGAGAAAGCTCCAATGCTGACTTTACCATTTGGGCAAGACGTGCAGGTTACCTACAGTCACCAGGGAAAAGGGGCATCCCCAGGTCCCAGTCACCCCTGTGCAGTGCCTTTTTATGCCAAGGTAATTCGTGCCCATTTCACTGGCTGCAAAGGACTCCAAATGGCTTCCTGAGGCAAAGATATCTCAGCCATCTACACCTGGGCAAATGAATTCCTGAACTTCGCTGAAGCCATCACTGAACCTCCTCCCCTATGCCTTTGTCCTAACAGACCATCTCCCTGATGATGTGGCAATAGGTCTTGTGGTTTCTGATCCAGTCAGCCCTTAATTTTCTAGCTTGGACTCTAGCCTGTGATAATAAAGAAGTAGCTTAGATCAAGTAGTATGAGACTACTCCCTTGAGACAAAAGGCATTGTTCAGGAGCAACATCACTTCCCCAGGTCTTGGAGGGAGAGGGGACTCTTCCCACACGTACACTGAAGTATTCACAAAAATGCTGATTTTCATAGTTTGAACAAAACCCACACAATGAAGAAGCAAAACTATGACCTGCTCCTTCCAGATGTAATCAGGTCCAGCTCCTTCCACAAAAAGCCCCAGCTTACACTAAAGTATTAGGTCAAATCAGTGAGGAATGGTCATTTTGTCATTCCTTTGTCCAGCTGGGAGAACTGGCAAGGTGAGAAGGACTTCTGAGGCTGAGCTTGGACTATAGCTCTTATATCCCAGATGTCTGTTAAACTCAAGAAAAATCATAGCCCAGGACAGAAATAAAACCCCAGAACTGACAGCAGGAGTGAACCTCTACCCAAAGTAGATCTTTACACAGGACACTTCTGATAGTTTATAATAATCTTGCAGAAATTTAGCTTGGAAAGGATTTCTGTTTGGCTCTATTCCAGTGTCTTCATCAAAACAGGACCAACTTTAAAATTACATCAGGCTGTCCAGGACCTTGTCCTGGGAAGTTGGGAATACCTCAAAGCCCACCTCTCTGGCGTCCACACCACTCTCAATTTTTTTTCCTTTCTATCTGGCCATGTTTGCAATGTGGATGTGGTGCCTCCTGTCCTTTTCCTTTGCACGCCTAAAAAGTCTGGCTCTCCCTTCTCTGTAACCCCTGTTAGGCAGAGGATGACTGCAATGAGATCTCACTCCGTGTCTTCTTTTCTCCTGGCAGAACAAGCCTGGTTTCCACTGCCTGTCCTCATAGGTCATCCGCTCCAGCCTTTAGCAGTCTTGGTAGCCCTGCACTGGACTCATCCCAGTATACCTTTGTCTTTCTTGTGCTGAGTTGCCCAAATGTGGGCATGTTATCCCAAGTGCTGCCTAATAATAACAGCCACCATCACAACCACAAAACAAAAAATAATCCTACTTTCTGTTGTTTCCTGTTAGTTTTTCTATTCTTTTATTGCTTTTTTTGTACAGTAGTTCCAGGAGCCCGCTCTGAGCACAGTAGAGCCATACAGGAGTAGACGGCTCCTCTCATAAAAACATTCCAGCCTAACCAGACCAAAGAGAAGCAGCACAACAGGATGCGATACAGACATGAAGGTGATGTGAAAGAACGGTGCCAGAGTTTCTCAGTCATGGTAGGGGTATCTCAGCATGACCAGAGATGTTGTCAGCCTCTGAGACGAAAAACACTGCGCTTGGACTGCGCAATGCACAGCGAGTATATGTTCCCCAAATGGGAGGCTGTTCCCTGACATGAAGCAGTATCAGAGGCAGCAGGGCACAGTCAGCAGGATATCACTCTGCCATCCACATAGCAAAAGGCAGGAAGCTGCCTGGGAAGATGAGGTTACAAATTGCAATAGAAGGATCTGCACAGGGCTTCAGTTTAACTGCTGAAGTTCATAATCCCTTGCACATCCCTTTGCAGGCAAGGTAATTTTCTGTACCTTTCAAAATGTCTTATGAGCCATAAAAGCATTTTTAACTGCTTGCAGTCAGTCTCCCTCCCCACCCACCCTAAGCAAATTATTTTGCACAGGTAGCAAACACTGCTCATTCACTTCCAACTGGTCCAAGAGAGCACTCCCACAGCTGCTCCAAAGCTGTCTGTCACCTGCTGGCACTAGGCGGGAAAGGTCACAGTAAAACATCTGCATCCTGATGAAAAATTATTTAGCAGAGGACACAAAGATACAGAGATGAAATGAAAAGAAAAAAAATCCATCAAGCTAAGAGAACAATGAGACAGTATTGCCAATCTGAAGACAATATATTGATGCAGCCTGAAGGACTTTGTCTGCTTTGAAAAGCCTTTATAGGTGCTTCTGCCTTTGTGATCTGAAACAATATGGGAAAAGCCACATATATTTGCAGTTAAATGTGCATCCTCCATCCCCCAAGCATACACTGGTAATTATTAACTCCTTTTTTAGAAATCACTTGTGACAAACATCATTCTCTCCTCTCTCTAAAAACTCCAGTTAAGAGTGGTCTCATCATTACCTGGCACAGCATGCTCCTCACGGGCTGCAGAAGGTGGCAGGGAAGAGTCCGAATAAGCATAGCCTTTGCCTGAACTCTCCATTGCTCTTTGCAATTTTAAATAGAAAGCAGCTTAGTTCCCTGGGTACGGCATCTGGAGATACTGGTGCAGCATAATAAGAGCTTGAAAAAAAAAGCAGACTGCCCGCCCAAAACCTCTTATCTGGCCTGGCCACTAGTAGGGTAATAATATTTTCCTTATCAGAGTGCAAAGGTGTGAGAGTCTCTGCCCAGGATCTACTGTATGTGTTGAAAAACATGTTAGTGCTTTTATACAGCAAATAATTCCGCTTCAGATAGGAAATTTACACTCATTGCTGCTAAACTGTAACTCAGATGTCCTCCTTTACAGTAGAGAGAAGCTGCAGGGCAGGGCAGGATGCAGCACTGCCTTGCTGCTGGCTTCCAGTGTGAGATGCAGGGATGTGGTATTAGTCCTTGACGACCCTTTGTGAGGTCTGAAAGGGGACTTATACTGTTTGAAATGTGTTTTCATAGGACCCTGGCAGTGCTGGTGGGAAAGGACTTCCATCTCCACTCCAGTCGCCCTCACGGCAGGACTGTCTGCTGCACGAGATCAGGGTGGCTGCCACATCATATGCTTTGGAAACCCCCAAGCCAAATTCATGTGACCTATCCAATATCTGCACCACCTTTCTGGGAAATCCAGACAGAATAATGAATCCATACCAGGACTGGAGCCAAAGGCCTGCGCATGTTGAGGATTTCCCAATGACTTGTTGGTCCAGTACCTGGTGGATCAAGGCCATGAGCAAAGCACTTCCCTCATGAAGCAGGATGACAATGGGCAGCCCCAGTAAAACCATAGCGAAGGCCCAGCTGGTCCCTTGTTTGCACAGGAGGATATCCCTTAGTAGTTGCTCCTAGCTCCCTGTTGCCCGTTGCAGCCCCAGACCTACACAGCATGCAGGCCCACACAGCCTCTGTAGGGCCATCTTTGGGTCCAGTATAGTTGCAAAGGGGAAGTTTCTGCTTGGTACAATGGCTTCAATCATGAGATCCTGCTCCCTGCTCTGCGGTCTTCATGGCCGGGCCCCCAGGTTGGTCTGCCTCGGTTTTCTGCATGTGAGATGAGGTGGGAATCCTGGCCTTCTCTGCAAACTGCCTTCAGAGTTTCTCATGCCGAATAGCACATAAAAGCTTAAGATTACACCTGTGCATAAAAATTCTGCTGGACCAGGGACACGTCACTGCTTTGACGAGTTTCTAACACACTCAGTGCCACTCAGTGAATTTGGGATTCAGCTTCTACCAGCAATTTTCTCCATGAAATACTCAACTGCTTATGCTCTGGTGAGGTGCTAGTGCCCCTAACTCCCCCACCAAATTAATTCAAAGTGGCTCCAAGGTTGGTAGAAGAACCCGACAATGTGGCTACCCCCAGGTCCTCTGGGAATTGCTTGCCTTTCCTAGTAGGGATGATCCCATCTCCTTGTGCAGTCCCAAGGCTTACTCTGGAGCAGATCAGCTCCTCAGGGGTGAGCAGATCTGGCCTGCCTCCAGTTCTTGCCAGGCTTTTTTTTTTTTTTTTAATGTACAGCCTTTGCTTTCTGCAGATTCTCTCTCTAGGTCCCTAGAAGCTCCAGAGTTTGAAATTTAGTGCATATGGGTTTCTTATGACATTACCTGGGGTCTGTGGTCATCTCTGCTGCCTTTCTGCTTATCCCCTGAGCTACCACTTTGATCTAGGGTTCCTCCCCTGTGTCCACTGAAGATTACATGGCACCTCCAGATAGGTGGGGTAGGTTTAGCAGCCCCTAAAGGAGCAGCAGGGTGGTGGCAGCAGAGCAGATATGGGAAGGCTCTGATACGGGAGGGTGGGCCATGACCATGGATGGCATAAAGAGATGTGATGCTTCTAAGTCCTTTACAGGGGAGCTTCTTGTAGCTCAGTCACAAGTGAAGACAAGGTGTCCCATGCTGGAGAGGCTGTCCATGTTCCAGCACTGAGTGATGCTGCACAGCTGTGGGGTCACCCTGCCTCATGCAGACATTCTGAAAACTGTATCTTACAGGATGGTCTACCATGCAAAGACAGTGGTTGTGGAGGAGGAAAGCATATCACACCTGGAATACTGTGTTCAGTTTTGAGTTCCTCACTACCACAAAGATGTTAAGGTGTTGGAGCACATCCAAAGAAGAACAATGAAGCTGGTGAAGGGTCAACAGAAGGTGAAAGATCCTATGAGGAGAGGCTGAGGGAGCTGGGGTTGTTTAGTCTGGAGAAGAAGAGGTTGAGGGGAGACCTTATCACTCTCTACAACTACCTGAAAGGAGGTTGTAGCGAAGTGGGTGTCAGTCTCTTCTCCCAAGTAACAAGCGACAGGACAAAAGGAAAGCCTCAAGTTGTGCCAGGGGCAGTTTAGATTGGATATTAGGAAAAATTTCTTAATTGAAGGGGTTGTCAAGCATTGGAACAGGCTGCCCAGGGAAGTGGTTGAGTCACCATCCCTGGCGATATTTAAAAGATGTGTAGGTGTGGCGCTTAGGGACATGGTTTCATGGTGGACTTGGCAGTGTGAGGTTAATGGTTGGGCTCGATGATCTTAAGGGCCTTTTCCAACCTAGATGATTCTATTCTATGATTCTGTATTCTTGGCCATAGAGGGACATCATATCTGGAAATGCTCTTAGAAAGACCTTGACATAGCCTGGGCTGCTTGCAGGTGATATGAAACATGGAAGAAAGGGTGGAAATCCCCAGAGTGTTCCAGTGCTCCATGGGAACTGGGTGCGTGCTCAGGCTGGTCGCTAACTCAGCTTCTCATACACCACATCTACTCAGTCACTCCAAAGCCTGGTGAGGTCTGATAAATCACTCTTGACTCAGCAAAACATTGCCACATGACACTGCAGAGCTGGTACTGTAAATGTTTCTCAATTCCAGCCATCTTCTAACTGGATAGAAACCAAAGAATTTGTAAACAACATTTGTAAAAGAAAGAGTCTCTGTGCCCTCATAGTCTTTAGAGGTGCTTAATGGAATAGATGGGCTTTAAAATCATACAGAGCCTGCAGTTGCATCTCTGAGGGCTGACATCCCTGTAAACATTTGGCTTTTGTGTTTGAATTACTTTAAATCCAAAGGACATGATTTTATTTTCCCATGGGAAGGCTTTGGTGATGGATAACTGTGTGGAAGTTACAGACTCCACCGCCTAGTTTCGAGTTGTTTCTGCTCTGAAGTGGGGGGACTGAGAGGCAGAGACTCACCCACAATTTTTAGAGCCCAGTGTTCCCTCCCTGCCCCACACCAGCACCAGCAACACAGCAGATTCTTCTTCTTCAGCAGAGCTCTGTAGCTGGTGTGGCCAAAGCTGCATCCTCTTTGAATTAATTCCCTTGATGAATTTGTGCAAGTTAAACTTTCTGGCCAGTCTCAGTTGCATGAACTGTTGCAGCTGGACACTCCACAGTATGCCAAGCACTGCTTCCCTCCCCTTTCTCTCCACATTTAAGTTCAGCTTGCCCTGGGCCACTTTCATTGATGCATCCAGTTTCCTAGGTGAGGACCTGGAGGAGCTCAGCCAGATAGGTTTCCAGCAATCTGAGCAGCTCCAGTGTCACAGACTCCTGGAGTGTCACTGGAGCTGCTCAGTTGGGGAACACCCCCAACCTTGGGTACATCTCATCATGCCGGTCCCCCACATGGCTTCACTACCCAAAAGCCTTGGATATGCTTTGTCCAATGGACAGCTAGGCCTAGGGCTGGATCCTGCCACTAGGCCTATCTCCTGGCACTGTTGGGACTGCTGTCACTGCAGACATAGCAATATCTAGCTTTGAATCTATGTATAAGTCAAAGCTCTTCACAAGCCGTAGTGGTATCTCTGTTTACCCCCATCTGGCATTGCTACTGCAAGGCAATATCCAGAGACCTACCTATCCTCCCTGCAGTTGGGGAAGCATCCCTGAACCCAGGGTTATCTGGGGGATCAACATGGGCAAGTGGGGGAGCTATGCTGCTGTCACTCCAGCAGGGTGTCTGGGCAGTTCTTTCAGTTTTGTCGTGCATGACAATGACAGGGAAGCAATTTGCAGGCTTGTCCCTCACTCCCTGACTTGAGACAGGTTTGGGGGCAGCTTCCCTTGTTGCAAAATGCTTCTCTGAGAGCAGGACTACCACTAGCACTGTGTGATGAACTATGGTGCCTGTAAAAGCAGGTAATCCCTTTCTCCCTCTGCCTTGACTGAAGCATGAAAAGATAGGAAACAGATAAATTCAATAGGCAAAACTGTATGCAAAACTGCAAATCCACATGCATAACCCTTGCCACAGACCAGTGCATTGCAGGCATCTTGCTATCCACCAGCCGCCTCCTGATTCTTGCCTGACCTTGCCAGACACAGAACTGCCAGGTTTCAGAGTCAGGCTCTCTGCACCACGCTGGATCCAGTGGTCCTGTGCCATCTCCTGAGCTCTGTGGTGGTTAAATTACTCCCTTCACTTCCCCACAGTCTGCCACTTGCTCTTGAGCCATGCGAAATAAACAGGCAAATCCACCGGTGGAGGATGGGTATCTCTGAATTCACTGTGTGTAGAGTCAAAACTGACCCTGTCCTGACGCTGCCCAAGCTTTGACCTTCCAGGTCTGGACTACAAGTATGTGCTTTAGCTCTGCAGTTTCTGAATAAACACTCCATGTTGTGCTGGATGCATGTGGTTTTCCTCTTCAGAAGAGCCCCCAAATTGTCTGTGTTGGTTTTTCCTAGCCTCTGCAAATAAACAGATATGGCTCTTGGGATACACAATGATGGGCTGCAGCCACTCTGCCTGCACAGCTCAAGCTACTGTGGGGGGGCTGAGATGCTGGTGTCCGCCCAGGGGAGAACAGGTCCCAGTTATGCACCATGCTATGCTGGGCATAACCTTCCCCTCAGTCCTGGCATAGAGCTGGGACAGAGCTGCCCAAATATATCCTGCCGTAGCAGGAGCAGAAAACCCCAGTGGGAAGGTGAGCAATGCATTTGTGTTGCTCACCATGGAAGTGTTTTGGGGGTGATAACCCCACCAAAGCTCTTCCCTACAGTGCAGGGGAGACACATCTGAAGGTCTGGACATGACTGGCAACACAGAGAGCAACACACAGTCAGACCACATCTGCCTCACCACCTGAGAACTGGAAAGAGGCAAACAGGCTTGCAGAGCCCCAGGACAAATGAACAGATGGTGCAATAGCAGCAGCCATAGACCAGTGGGCAAGCTGTGTCCCCATCTCTGCAGAAGTGGAAAGGGTCCAAGGAAGGAAAAAAGGGACTAACAAAGCTCTGGACAACTCTGAGCAACTAGCCAGGCTAGGACTTCTCACCCTGGGGAAGAGCTTTTAATGAGAGAAAAACTTTTAATGACAGCAGCCACCTCTGCGACAGAAAACAGTGGCTGCCCATCTGACCAAGCATGGCTGTTTTATGCTCCTCAATACTTTTTCCAGCTACATCATTAATTCTATCAGCAATGTCTTTGTCGTGCATTACGGTCGTTCCAGGAATGTGGGGGTGGGGGTGGATTACATGCCCAGCTGGCCAAGCACAGTAGCCATGACGCTGGCACAGCTTGCAGACTCACAGGGTGGTCACTGACTTCAGGGACCTCGCTTGACCATATGATGCACCCTGGACCCTTATCTAGATGCCTGCAAATGAGTTGTGTGAGTATAGTAGCAAGTCAAAGCGGCATGATGCCCTGTGGATGAGCACAGATCTGTCCTTGGAGGGTTTGAAATCACAGTGAAGTACTTCTCAAAGCAACCCAGTGCTTTGCTAAAGCTGATCAGAAACCTCAACCAGTCATTCTGTAGAAATACAACATCTGGTGCAGGACTGAACATAATCCAGGAGGCAAGTCCTGGATTAGCCAGTGCCCTCTGATCTCCGTCACTGCGAGCACAGAGAGAATATCCTAGTTGTACAGCCTCGTTACAGATATTTTGTGAAAGGTGAGTTGTGTTGAAGGGACCCCCAAGGACTGCTGATGCACACTTACACTGTTACCTTGGTTGGACAGTCCCAAACATGGCCCTGACACCAGGAGCAACCTAGACCTGAAATTTGGCAACTGGCTGGGAACCTGCAGTTCCTGGAGAGTATTTCTGGGCAATTAGTTCAGTTTGGAAGTTGCTCTCAAGTACTTGAGGAGACATCCAGTGACCCCTGCATTCAGAGTCTCGACTCAGGCGGTTTCCATGCTTCCATGTGTTATTGGGTCTGATTCCTGTTGTGAAAGGCTCTTGGATAAAAAGCTGAATAATATGAGAAGTGCAGATGCTACTATTTTCAATTTACATCAGCTCTGGAAACGGTGATGTTTTCTAGGGATCCAGGGAGTTGTCTTCTCCCACACTGAAGAAACTTTACTTTCCCTTCATTAAATTGCCTCCTACAGAAAAAACCCCTGCATTTGTCCAGCACCTTCTTCACTGGGATCTGTGTATTTCTTGCTACTCCCACATGACCTTTCTCAAAGGAAGATGGGCGAAATAATACTCACAGTGCAGAGCCCTGTTTTGTGATGTGGATTTCAAATGAATGTTTTGACTGTATGCTTTTATTAGCCTTTTGTGGGAAATGGCTTGTGCTGTTTTCCCTCAGTCTTGCATAAAAGAGTGCTGTTGAAATAAGATTGTGTATGTCATTTTATTATTTACCATTGCTAACTTAAATGTGCAATCAACACAGAGCACACAGGCTCAATTAATCACCTGTTTTTAGGCTCAGAAAAGCTACTAGAAAGCTCAGATATCTTGACACTCCCCGTCTTTCAAAATCCGGATATCTTGTCTGGTTTTCCTAGAATAATATAGGAAAAAAGAGTAAGAGCTCAAAAAACATACTCGAGTCATCCTTTGGCTCCCGTCTAGCCCATGGGACAGAGATGACTATTATAAAATTGGCTTGCTAATTCTCCTGTCTAAAAAGCTAAGGTGACTGCAAGCCATCCTGGCCCACAGATGTCCCCTCTCCAGGCATGCAGCACTGGCGGTGAGTCTCCAGCCTGACCTGCTCACAGCAGGGCTGTCCCCAGTGTGAGATTATTGTGGCCATGGCTCTGTCTAAGACCTACCACCACCCCAGGGATGGAGACCCCCTGCTACCTCCCTGGTGCACCACCCTGCTGGGGAAAGGTTTCCCCTATGTCCAACCTGCACCCTCTAGTGCTGCTGCTTGTGGCTATTGCCCTGTGTTGCATCATCTGCTACCACCAAGAAGAGTGTGACTGTATCCTGTTTGCAACTGTAGGCTGCTGCTAGATCCCCCCAAGCCTCCCCTTCCAAGACTAGCCAAACGCAGCTCCTCCACACGTCCTTGCAGCTTCCCTTGACAAGATGGTCATCCATCTCTTCCTGCAGCCCAGCATATAGGTTGGTTGTGTTATTTGCTGTGCAAGAGCACTGCTGACCTGTGTTCAACATTATCTTCACCATCAGTCCCTTCCTAGCAGGAACACCTGCTCAGACAGTCACTTCCCAGCCTGGATAAAATCACTGCCCCAAAGCAACCCTTGCACTTCTCATGAGGTCCCAGTTGCCCTAGTCCTTAAGTTTATGGTGGTACCTTTGGTTTGAAGTTCTGCCAAAAAAGCCATAAGGCACATAACTGGACATCTGCATTCACAGAGTTCCCTTTGAATGACTTAGTGGTGCTATTTGACTGTCCAGACTAGATGCCTAGTCGATCTTTTCGCCCATCTAAGTTCAACTCTCCCTTCTCTAACTGCAGGCAGAACAGACAGTAGGACCTTCTCCTGTCCTCTACAGAGCACCTGGTTTGTTGCCAGCTTGCAGGCACTTGTGTTGGAGGGTCTCCTTGCCATGGACTCCTGACCTCACCTTTTTAGATCATGCAGCCACAGGGTGGTCTGATTTAGCAAGCTGATCCAATGGATGAATTAATATTCAGCTCTTCTGTGGGATTAGCCCCCTGACAACACAATGAGCTAAATCCCTCAGCCTGCAGCTGCACAGTAGTCACTAAACGTGGTGCGAAGGATGGGGCAGGAACCTGGAGGCAAGGGCTGGGAGCATGCCTGCACTTATCCACAGGCACTACCCGTGCAGGAAGGTGAAGCTCACAGGGTTCACAGCCCAGCAGCTGGCTCAGCTGACATGAAAAAGCCCTCTTCCAATTTGTTAGCAGGAACACGTGTTCTTCCTGTCTGCCATAGCTTTCCCCAGGCACGGGAGAGCCTGAATGATGGTATTTCACAAGCACCCAGTTTCAGACTGCCAAAATTAGACCCTGGAGGTCCCTGTCAAGGCATGAGCTTACATTTGCTGCACACAGAGCTGGCATTCATTGGCGTAGGTGTTCCCGTCAGTGCCACAGACAGGCAAGTGCAGGAGTGGGCAGGCCTGCAGCTCGACCATGTCTCCACAGACTGGCTGGAAAGGAGAAACCGCAGCGCATGTTTTAGTGCCAGCACCACCCATCTCTTCCTCCCACAGCACCTGGGCAGGAGTGAATGCCACTGGCAACCCGGTTCCCTCTGCTGCAGAAAGGGCAGGGTGTGCACACAGAGCAAGATACAGGGAGCAGAGGCCACTGCATCCCTCAGTGGGACTCGCAACCCGGGCTTTGTTGTGGTTTTCATGCTGGAGCACCAGTAGCCATGAGGCTGAGGACGATTACTGGGAACAGCCTTTTCCCAGACATGCCAGGCACTAAATCCTATTTCAAGCCGTCAACAAGGAAAACCAGAAACCTCTTACCCTTCTTAGGCCATTGCCTTCATTCAGCTCTGCCCCTGAAACAGAGCAGAGACCCATGAGCATGGCACACCTGTGACCAGTGGCAGGACTCCGAAGCATTGACAGAGGGTCACGTCCAAACCAAAGGGAAGGCAGGGTTGTGCAGGGCCCACTCAGGACCTGGATCAGCTGTATGGGTTTTGTGAGGGGGGGATCAGTTTGCTGCATGCCAACCCCCACCTTCCCAGAAGCACAGTATGCAGCCTCCATCCACAGCTGGGCCGGCTGGGACAAAACAGGGAATGCCTGTTCCCATCCCCTAATCCTTCTCCCAATAGCCCTCTCTCACAGTCTCTGGATCAGGAGCTCCACAGAGCATCTAACACATCCCAGGAAGTGTCAACCCATGCAGGCCTGCACAGGGACATGGGTTATCTTCAGAGGGCTGAGAGTGCCACTGCACAGCTGAACAACAGCCATCCCTAGGGAGAGCTGCATTCAGTGGGTTCCTTTTCTGCAGTCTGGCAGAGCAGTAGCAAGAGTTCACAGCCCATCTGTGTGGTGCATGGATGTCCTGGGAGCATGAGGGCTCACACACAGGCTGCTGCAGGACCACCACAATGTGAACCTAGGTAGCACCAGTTTTCCAGAACCCACAAACAGCTGATTCCCACCTAAATATGCTGAGCATGTACTGCTTTTGCAAAGGCTTGCAGGTCTTCATGGAGGCAGGAACAACAGTAGCTGCCACCCCAGTGTACGTGCTGTCCTCCCATATCCTGGTTCCTGTTCACATCATAAGTTTTTCCCTGTCCCATCCCTCTCCCAAGTGCAATGTGGCAGATGAACCAGCCCATAACCCTTGCCCTGAATTGCTAATAAGGTGTGGTGTATTTGCTCCAGTCCTTCCGTACCACACTGCCACTGTGTTTGCTTGTCCTCCTGACCTCCTCTCCAAACCAGAGTTTCTGGGTCTTTCTGCCCTCCCACCCACTTTTGGTCCCTCTGTGGTTCCCAACCCACCACCAAAGAGCTGGCTGCCAGCAGCAGAGCAGGCTTACCACCGGCAGCGATGAGAGTCACCAGTGCCACTGCCACCAGCTCCTTCCCAAGCATGGTTGGTTCAGGTGCATGCATTCATGCACCTTGCTCTGCTTATGGCTGCCTTTATAGGGGAGAGCACTGGCTTATCTCAGCAGTGCTGGGAAAAGCAGCATCTTGAGCAGCATTTGATTTGCACTGGGAACAGCTGGACTCCGTACCCAGAGAGATCACTTGGGCGCTCATGCAACTGATAAGCCACCCCAGTGCCACTTCACATGAAAAAAACAGGAAATTCAGGCTGATTTGGGTGACTGTGCTGTGGCCTGAGCATAATCCCATGACACCCAGCCATGTGGATACTCAGCTGCCTGGTTCACTGGGCAGCACCCCAGGAGGGAGAACCCAAACACACGAGGCCTGCCATCCTGCTGCTGTCACTCGGTGGGATGGAACAGGCTGGGGGTGCAGAGGGGCTGGAGGGAATGAAGTTTAGCTGAGTGGGAGCAGGGAGCCACAGGTGCAGCCACTGCCTGTGCTCCCCTACCCATCATCATGGGTGGTTTAATACCTTGCTGCACTCACCAGCTTCATCACATAAATGGTTGCAGCTAAGGTGAACAGAGCAAAATGATCTTTATCATCAAATTCAGTGTGACGGAAAGAGGCTGTGCGCATGGACACCCCATTTAAATACACAGAGCTGGCACATACAGCAATACAGCAAGGAAGGGTACAGAGTGTTCAGAGAGGATTGGCAGTGGTAAGACATGCCAGCTCTTCAGTGAAGGACTTCTCAGCAAGGATCACCACCCCAGAAGATGCCAGCTACTTTGCCTACAGGACTGGATGCTTGACATCAGTCTTTCTGTGTAAGCATCCTTGCCACCTCTTTCTGAGGAGCTGAATTTTCCACATCTGTTCCCACCTTCCTCTGGTGAATCAAAATCAGTTGGTGAAGGATAGAAAAGAGGACCACTGGGTGGAAAGCTGGCATCATAGCTGAAGACCAGTGTTGATGAAAGACTCCTTTGGGACAGACTTGCCAAGATAAAGCCTGGGCCAGAAATGACAGAGGGCCCCCTTTACCCTTAGAGCAGGTGCTGTGTGCCCAAGGGGCGGCAGGGGGGTAGTTGTCCTACAGAGACCACCAGTGGGCTAGAATAGAGCTCCAGACACTCACAGCATGTACATCTGCATTTGCTGAGGAGCTGACCATGACTGTGCTCAGGACATTTCTTCCCCACAGTCCTACCTGAGGCATAGGAAGGTACATGCTGGCCTTAGCGGCTGAGACAGGAGGGAATGGCTTGGTAAGTATCCCCTGTGGCCAGAGGGGTATGGGCCCTGCATGAGGCTGCTTACATCCTTGCCCTTGGGAGGTCCTTCTACCCAATTCAGCAGGGCTGTGACTGGGTTTTGGGAAGAGGGAAGATGACTGATTCAGGTTTCTCTTGCAGAACCATTCCTTCACTCTGCTGAAGCGGATGCACATGTTTTATATTCCTTCTTCAAAGAGTTTACACAGTTCAATAACCTTTGGCTTTTATAATTATTCCACTTTTGAAATCCCTCAACTAAAGTAAATATTTAACTGCATTAGCTACATTAAGGTTGGAAAAGTCCTCTAGAATCATCAAGTCCAACCGTCAACGCAACACTACCATGTCTCCTAAACCATGCCCTGAATTGCCTTGTCTACATGTGTTTTAAATACCTCCAGTGACGGTGACTCCACCGCCTCTCTGGGCAGCCTGTTCCAATGCCTGACCACTCTTTCAGTGAGGAAAGTTTTCCTCATATCCAATCTAAACATCCCCTGATGCAGCTTGAGGCCATTAAAGATGACAGAATAAAAAGCAACAGGCACAAACTGTAGTCCGGAGATATTCAGGTTGGTAGTTAGGAATGAAACCTTACCCTGGAGGGTCAGCAACCCAGACCAGCAGGGAGGTGGCAGATCTCCATCCTTGGTGGGCTGTGTACAAAGCTGCAGAAGCCCTGACCAAGCCCTGCCATGCACAAGGTTTGGTGGGCAAGGCCTGGAGGGCCCTGCCACCAGCACGCTGGGTCCTGGGGACACAGCAGCTGTCACTCTCTGGCACATGCAAATATATTTTCTTAGGCACCCTTCTATGTCCCTGTGTCTGGGACTGCCCTTGGACTTCCTTCTGGCTTCTCCTAGGAGCAAGGATCCTGACTCTGTTGCCTCTTCCCCACACTCCCACCAGCTGCAGCCCTGCAAGAAGGGCAGGAGAGGCAGGTATAAAGGTCCCAGGCTTGCCTGCATAGCCAGAGACTTTGTCTCACTGCCAGTAAGGCAGAGAAACTCTGCTGGAGATGGCAGTGACAAGCACTTAGATTTCTGCTTCTAAAATCGGTCTCATGCTTGTTCCCTCGCAGCATTGCCCCTGCCTTTGCACTTCCCCGCCCCCACTCACTGGCACCCACCCGCCCATGTCCACGATGCCTGTGCGGGATCTCTCGCTGCATCGTGAGGCCTCATAACGCCTTTGCCTCCCAGGTGACAGTGTTGCTGTTTGCAGGCTTTCCGTCTGGCTGGGCATGGGTGGCAGGAGGCCAAGCCAGTTGAGATCACGTCACTCTTGCTCCACATCTGCCAAGTGACTTTATCTGTAGTGTGGCCGTGGTGTCATCACCGCTTCACCCAGCACCTGCCAGTTCCTTGCTGTTATCTGTTGCCTTCCCTGGATCTCAAGGCTGTTCTCAGTCTCCCAGCTTGCTGCACTAGCACCAATATTTTAACTCCTGTTCTGCTGCTCCTCCCAGGGCCTTTGCATACCAGCAAGTGCCAGAGATTCACAGTATCCCAGGAACAGGGGTACACAGTACCTTCTGCAGCCCAAGCCCAGAGCCCACAGTCTACTCTCTCCTATAGCATGAGGGGGCACGACAGAAAAAGGAGGGCAAGTACCCACTGATTTTAATCCTTAGCTCCCTCTCTGCCTCCAGATGGGTTTTACAGAGACAATGATAGTCTCCATTCTTCCTCTCTGCTCACCCTGAGGTCTCCTCACAAGACCGATTTGTTCTTCTCCTTTGTATGCAAAATAAAAAAAAAGCACAGATGCAGGTGACCAGAGATCTTCCTTTGGCTATACAGGGGAGGGGAAACTTATCCCTCTGTAACCAGGGCAGTGTTCAGCCATCACCACTTCCTAGCTGTTTCACCAGACTTTCTGGATCCAGACCACGCCTTTGGCTGCCTCTCTCCTCCCTCTACTACTGTGGGTAAATGATCCGATGTGGCAGTGAGTAAAGCCTATTATTTCTTTGGTGGTTCAAAAACTTCCTAGTGACAGTCATTTGCAAGAGTGCAAAACGGGGTGAGTACACAGATGAGTCCTCCTGCCTGCTGACACTGCCACCAGCAGAGGGGACAGGGCCAAGGTGGCATTAATATGGAGTAGATCAGATCTTCCAACAAAGCCAGGCTGTGTGCTGGACCTTGGAGGTGTAGCAGGTTCAGGGATGCATCCATTGCATGTCTTTTTTCCCTGCTTCAACTGCTGGCTGGAGTCACCTTAGCTGGGTAGAAGTGGCTGTAGCTGTGGCTGTAGCTCACCCCAATCCCAAAGCACCTGCTTCTCCTCTCCCTTGGGTTTGCCTCTGCCTGTTCAGACCTCTGGACTTCAAGACATGCTCTGAATGCATCTGTGGTCCACAAATGCCCTGCAGGTCCTCTGCAGCTTAAGGATGGTGTTGACCTTCCTTTTCCCAGGTGCTTCCACACAAGGGATAGGTGTCCAAATCCTCAGTGCAGCAGATAAAACAGCAGAACACCGTGGACTTCCTTTTTCCCCAGTAAGTGCTTAGCATGAGGTAAACCAAGCCACCATGCTGGCATAAGGGAGGGGATGAGGCTTTGTGCCTGGGCTGTATAGACAGAGCTCTGAGCTAGCTGGGCTGGGACTGCATTGTCATCATGATGCTCACAACAGCAGGCTTAACCAAAGCACAAGGTGATTATTGGACTGACTTGCAGAAGGTGTCAGAAAGAACTGAGAAACATGTAAGTGAACAGAAAGCAGACATCTCTGGTCATGCACCTTGACTGAAGGATAACTCTTTCTTCTTGAGCTTCCTCATTGCAAAAGCAATGCCCATCTTCCAAAGGACCTTTCAGGTGGTTAGTGGAAGCTTCTTGGGAAGGGCAAAAGACCTGAAGTCAACTCCTTGTCCTGCCAGCAAAAGGAAACTCCTTTGTCCTACAGCAAGGTAGATTTGTCCAGTTTCAAGATTGCTCCCAGAGATTGCTGACCATTTCATTTTTTAAAGGTGAGTATGGACTCTCCCGCTAAAGGCCACAGCCATATTTCCTGGGAATTTTCTTCCCTGTTTCTGCTCTCTCAGCACAGCATCACAAACCGAGCCCATGCCCTGCTGGTTTTCACCACAGCCAGTAAGAAAAAAGTGTGTTCACTTGCTTATGCGTAGCATTGAACAGCTCTGGTCTGTGGGATCAGATGACAAACATTGGACTGGTGAGGTCCAGCTGGTCCAAACTTAACACAAACCGTGAGAAAGAGCCACATGCAGCATCTGATCTCACAGAAGAGTGCCAGTCTTGAGAGTAAGAAACAGCAGTGTAGTTGGAGGTCAAAGGAGGGGACATGGTACATTTCTTCAAAGACCACAGACAGCATATTAATCTGGAAAAGTACCTGTGAGTAGCCATTGAATGAAGGAGCATCCAAACATGTTGGACAAGAGCCCAGCTCCACAGACCAGCACTTCTGCAGCCCACCAAGTAGCACTGGAGGCTGCTGAAATCAGCAGAGCACAAAGGCTGAGGGAAGTGGGAGCGGTGTGTATGTGTGTGTGGGAAGTAGTTTTAACCAATGAGAAGAACGTAGATTCACTTCTCCTTGCAGCGGTTTTGCTTTCATGAGACTAAATAAACAGTAACATTAAATAGTAGCATTAAGGCCTACTGGCAGGAGTTATTTATTGCACTTGAAAACCACTTGAGTGTCACCCGGTGTCTGTGAAGCACTCTGAGGCTCATGGGGATAACCAGATACATGCAAGTCTGCCAGACTGCCAGCAGGATTTTGCCAGGTCAGCAGTTGCTCTTGCTTACCCCATGAGCCACTGATGCCCACTGACCCCACTCCAGTCAGCAGTGAGCAAGGTGCCTGCGGTGCCCAGGGCAACAGCGAGGTCAGTGCTGGCTTCCTGACTGTTGCTTCTCTTACCAAAGGACAACACTAAACCCTCCCGCTATCGCGGCTGCTGGCTGAGACAGGGTTATAGGGCAGCTCCAAGGAGGTTTCTTTCCAGGCTTATGGACTCGCCACTTGTAAGAAAAACATGTAACTTTGAGGGACACTGGATGGTGCCCAGACCTGCTTGCTTGCCCAGGCTTTTCTACGGGCTTGACGACAGCCATGAGGAAAATCCTTCCTCAGGAATGTGGGCCGGCTCTGGGACAGGGCACCAGAGAGGTGGAGATCCCCATGCTGGGCAGCTTTTAAGGCTTAGCAGGACAAAACCACAGCTGACTTCGCCTACTGCTGGCAACAGCCTTGCTCTGATGAGGGTTTGGCTGGAGATGTCCAGAAGGCCCCACTGCCGGCACTGCTGGGGTCTTGTGGTTTATTCAACAAAGAGGTGGTCCTGGCCTTTTTTGCTTTGCAGAAAACACGTTGAAACAAGTTCCACCGATCTGACAGAAAACTCCGGTTTACGCTTAGTCGTGCTAAGTGAAGGCGACCCAAAACCCTCCCAGGGGCATGAACCCGAACACAGCCCGGGCTAGCCCGCAGCAGCTCGCAGCTTCCTCTCACGCTCTCTGCTAAGGCCGAGCGGTTTTGCATGCTGCTATGCGGTGTTACCGGCCGCCCTGCTGGAGAGCCAGCGGAGAGGAGGGGTGCGCCCCCAGGGGCCGGCCCCGCGGCGGGGCTCCGGTGCCGGGGCAGCCGCTGCGCGGCCGCCGCGGGTGAGGGCGGGAGGGGTGATGGCGGTATGGCGGTGGGGTCCCAGCCGGGCGGCCGGAGGCTGTGGGCGGGGCGCGGGGCTTGGGGCCGCCCCCGGCGGGCGGAGCCACCGCCGCCCCCGCCCCGTCCCCGTCCCCCGTCGGCGGCACGGCGCGGGGCGGGTGGCGCTCCCCGCCAGCGCAGCGGCATGAAGGAGCCGTCGCTGCCCGGTACCTCGCTGCAGCGGGCCTGCCGCCTCCTCGTCGCCTTCTGCGCCCTCCACCTCTCGGCCACGCTGCTCTACTACCTGGCGGGCAGCGCCCTGGGGCCGCCGGGCAGCCCCGAGCCGCCGCCGCGCCGCCCGCCGCCCGCCAACCTCTCGCTGCCGCTCTCCCGCCCGCCGCCGCCCTCCGCCCGGCCCCGGCCCCCCCACGCCTCGCCGCCGCCGGGCCCCTGCCCCGACCCCTCCCCGCTGCTCGGTGAGTGCCGCACCCTCGGGGTTTGGGGGGGTACGCACGCACACACACTCCCCGCATTAGGTCTCGGCGTCCCCCGTGGGTGTCTGTCCCCGCGGGGCGGAGTGACAGCGGCGCGGCTGCCCACGGCGGCCGGCGGGGGGATTATGGGAGAATCCCGGGGGAGCCGGTGCTCGCTGTGTCGGGGAGACAGACGAACACCCCGAGGCGGGGATGCTCCCGCAAGGAAGGCAGGCGGCGGAGCCCCGGCGCTGCCGGGGAGCGCACCCTCCCCGCCCGGCTTGGTTCGCCGGAGAGGTTGGGTAATTTCCTCTGGGAACTTTACGCGAAATACTCTTGCGCAATCTTAGAGGAAGGATCAGACGGGCTGTTTGTGCTGTGCGGGATTTTCGCGGTGTTATCCGTGTGCGCCGACCTGCTGGATGAGCGATGCGGATTTTAAAAAGCGCTGTGAGGCAGGGTCATGAATACGGTTGTTATTCATCCCAGAGGCGCTTCCCACGTTTTTCGTCCTGTGATGCAGTATCCTGATACGTGGCAGCCTGGTGCGTGTTTTATCTCCACTGGAGCTGTGCTCCCCGTGGCCCTTTCCCAGGACTGCTTGGGTGCTGCGGGCTGTTGGCGGGTTCGCAGCCTGCTGGTGGGCTGATTCGTGCATTGATCTGTTCTGATTGTACCTGTTCTGATCTGCTGGCTTTGTCAACATCAGGGGTGGGGGCAAGGTCAATTCGAGCTTTTTTCATCCCCTTAAGAGGCTCTCACCCAACTTGCTCTTTGTAGCTGCTGGTCCTTGAACAGAATCTCCTGTGGTGTAGGATTCTACTCAATATCTTACACACGTTGTTGTTGATGGGCTCGTCACCGTGACCTGGTGGCCTCCCAGTTGACAGTGACCTGGCCACAAGCTGTTCAGGGCCTGGAGCCTGGCAGTCATCCTCCTCTTCATCAGTGTGCCACGTTAGCAGGGGCACAGTTATCTCCAGAGATGCCAACTGGGGAAGAGACTTTCAAGATGCTACCTGTGGTTTTCAGTGTACGAAACCGACACAGAAATTCAGTTTCTCTGGGTGCTTGCTGGTCAGCTGTTTATGGATCAATGCATCTGAATAACAAATGACTGGTTTGTTATTTTAGGAAGGCGGTTTTGAGGTCACTAAAAGGAACTGTGCTATGGTTTTTTTGTTGTTTTTGATTCATATCTTTCACTTTTTTCCCCTAGATCACTTTAGGTTGAAAGTGGCTGTGCAAGCCTGTCCTCACACAGTGGAGTGGGAGCCCTTTATGCATATGCCTTTGTTTTAAATGGTCTCCGCTTACCCTGATCCTCTCAGGAGTGAGTCATGTGGTTTTGAAATGCCCGGAGTTTACAGAAATGCTCTTAGTATCCCCAGGATTCAAAGTGTTATCAAAGTTAGTCGCTGAATAATCAATTAAAGTATTTTATACCGTCTTTGTAACATCTCCAGTGCAATTTGTGGAATCCACCAAAGGACATGTGAGGCTATTGGAAGCGGTTACAGATGTCGAGAGAGCTACAGGGCTGTGTAGAAAGCAGCTCTTCACAACGCAGTAGGCAGATGGTTTCTAGCTGTGTTACCTTCAGTACTTGCGGGGTGGTGCAGTCAGAGGCAGACTGCCACCATCATGGCTTCAAGGATTGTAGCCAACAGTTGGGTGGGAAACTTGACGGGTATTTATTTTTTCCTCCTCTTTCCAGGTTTTGGTAGCAAACAGTGTTTGTAAAACACCCTGTCCTGCCTCAGATGTTGGTCAGAGCTGAGTCTGCCCTGGTTCACATCTCATGTACCTCTAAGGCCAGTGTGGAGCGTATGCTCCACAGGCATTTCTGACATTTAATTCACCCACCCAGAATTAAAAGAAAAAGAAAAAACAAACCCTCTTCTTTTTGTGCACGTAGTTACTTATCAGTATGAATGTAGCAAACAGGAGCCGGCAAGGACCTTCCTGTGATTCCCACCTTCCCAAAGGCATGGAGAGGTGCTCTGATGGGAACAGGTAGCTCCAACTGCCCTGGTCCCTCAGCATAAACCTAAATTTATGGAAATGTGCCTCATCTTTTTTTTTTTTTTTTTTTTAATAATTTTCTGCCCTCTTCCTTCCCCCCCCCCCATCATTGGGAAGCATGTGATGAATCATGCAGGGTATGTGTGACTCAGCTGCTCAGGCTTTTTGAATGGTCATATAGCCAGGTACTTGTTTCAGAGGCCCAGAGATTTTTTTCTTAGCCCTGTTTAGAGAGAGTAGTTTACAATCCCTGCTGTCTGGCTCTGCAGCAGATGCATTAGCTGAATGAGGTTTAATCTCTACAGGAACCTGCCAATTTCAAAATGCTTTTATGGTTCACTTGCCTTTATTTATAATTTAAAAGCATAAATTATATTTATGGGGCTGGGGAAATAATATAATAATTCGATTTTGAATTAAAAATCCTTTGCAGCTATGAAATTCTCTAATACAAGGTAATCTCTAATACAAGCATTTTGGATTTATGCTCTGGTTCAGAGCTGTGTGCCAATGAGTATCTTAAATCAGGTATAGAGAAACAGAGCCTGCTTGCTGTGTTGAAATTTCAGCCTCTGAGAAGCCCAAAAGCAAGTAAATCCAGATATATCCTGCAGGTCTCCATTCCCAAACTATGTTCTTTAGGAGCTGTTGAACAATGTTGTGTTTTTTTAAAAAAAAAAAAAGTTTAAAAGTTGCTCTACAGAGGTAGTGTGTATGTTGGCTTAAGTGCTTTCAAAACAGTCAAATGGTTTTCTTCTACCTTCTCCATGAGGTCTTTGAGCTTTGGTGAGGGGGTACTTACGTGCCCGCTGTTTTTAGGAGGGAGTGCGGAAAGGGGCCATTCTTTCGTTCAGAGATCCGTCTCCAAACGAGCTCATGTTAAAGCAGCGCTTATCTTACGGCGCCAGACGTCTGCAAAGCAGAATCTCATGGACAGGCTTATCTGTATTTCAGGGATGTCATTTTCGAGTCCTGTGTAATCGAGAGCACATGTTGTTCATGAAGGTTATTTTAGAATACAGCTGTCTCCTTACCCATTTTTGACCCTCATTTAGATACCAGGTGTGGCTGGTAGGGATGGCAGACCAAAGGGATGTGTTCTTACCCTCAGCCCTGAGAGCACCTCATGGCAAAGACAACCTAAGTACACTAAACATGTTGCAGTTATGTGTCTGGCTCGATACCTTTTAACCTCCAGGTTTAAGTTCAGAAAATTGACAACCCAAAACCCTAGTAATTGAGGGATATTGACAATAAAAAAATAATCTAGGTTAATATATATGAACCAGTGAACTGTCCAAAGCACAAACCACTAGAGATGCAGTCATTTTCTCTAATGTTTAAAAAGAAATAGAGTTTCCAAATGTGCCTGTTTTCTGGGAGATCTTGAGCATGCAAGAAAACTGTTTCTTCAAGATGCGAGTCCTGGATAGCAACTGATGCTTTGCGCTGTTAGCGAGGCGTGTTTAAAAAGCAGAGGATCAAGAGAAAGAAGCTGCTTTGGCCAGCTTGTGGGTGAGCAGCTGTCAGTCGGTTGGAGGGGAAGGATCTGTGGCATAGACTTGTATTTTCCATGCACCGTTTCTCATGCCTGCGTAGTCAGTCAAGCAGTTGCTCTAAACTGTAGGTGGTGAAGATAAGCGATAAGACTATTCTGATATTTTGAAGTGTTCAGAGGAGATGGAGGTGGCCTGTCAGATCGGTGGTGACGCTTAGTGCCTGTGTTACAGCAGGTTTTAGAGGTTATGTGCTGCATGAGAGGTCAGTGAATTCACAAATGATCTAGTTTGAGGCCCCTGTATATGTGGACATTGCATGGGCAGGGTAGAGGATGCTTTAGCACTGGCAGATTCCTAGCAGAGCATAATTTGGGGTGAGAGCGTGAAAACCTAAGATGTGCTGAAAACACTGGTTTTTTTTAAGAAGACTTCTGGTGGTGGCCGTGGGGTCACTTAAGAGAAGCGCATTTGCTTTACACGCAGCATTTCCCCCTCCTCTCATCTGAACTTGCTATTGTCTGCTTTCCTTTTTTTTTTCCTGTTTTATTTTTTTGAACCTTTCTGATACAGCTGCAATCTCTGCTCCCTCCCGCCTGCCCCCCAAGCTGGGTGCTACAGGTGTTACTTTGCTCATGGCCGCACTCAGGGGTTGTGCTCTGTCCCTCCGCTGCCTTGTTTCGAAAAAGTAAAACAGAAACTCAAAAGAGAAGAGCATGGGAGGCCTGGGGGAGGGGGAGCTAACACGTGGACCA
This sequence comes from Phalacrocorax aristotelis, assembly GCF_949628215.1. Lineage (NCBI taxonomy): Eukaryota > Metazoa > Chordata > Aves > Suliformes > Phalacrocoracidae > Phalacrocorax > Phalacrocorax aristotelis. The sequence continues at coordinate 13,121,964 of NC_134311.1, read as the reverse complement.
GTTTACTCAAAGTTAGGCTTTCTTGGCCTCAAAGAGAGGTTGAGAAACTGTGTTAAACTTCTCCAAAGAATATGTTTAAGATGTTTGGCAGGGAGCGGGTGGCGTGATCCTGGCAATGCTGCCGACAGCTCCGCAGCTACTCTTGTGGTTGGGAGCACGTCGTACCCCTGAAGCACAGGCTTTCTTGGTGGGCAGGGAGCAGGCTCTGCGCTGAGAGCATCCCTAGCATCCTCTTATCTGGTTAAAGTGAAGGTCATGGACTATTAATTGGGCTTGCAAACTAACTCAGAAAGGTACTATGCCTTCCTGGAGAGCAGCTGTTTCAGGGACGTAACACAGCAGACAGGATGTGCTGAGGAGAAAAGGAAGGTTTTCCATCTTGTGCATCTAGTGTTTTATAACGTGCTTGTTTCTCTGCCAGTGTTGATCTGAAGCAACAGCTAGTTTCTTTCGAAAAGGAGCCAAGTTTGTGTTTGGAAAGAGGCAGATGCTTGCAGCTTTCCCAACTTGGATACAGAATTCAGTTAAGCTCTCAACTTCCCTCCTCTGGTGTGGAGCTCCTTAGTCTGACTTCACTCCACAGATGGAGAACATTGTCGCTGTGTTGAGGGCCCCCACCCCAAAGGGTAGCGTGCTGGGGGTGCATGGTCCTCAGCAGGGAGGTGGTCTATGTCTGGTGGCCTCGCAAGCAAGCCCAAGGCGCTGGGCTGCTGGACTCCACTGCTCACCTCCTCTGCTGGTGGACCCTTTTTTCCAGCCAGCATCCTGCAGCTGCTGCTCCCCTCCTTTGCACCCATCTCCACAAGGCTTAGGTTGCAGAGGTTGTGGGGACAGAGCTGGCCAGGCCACAGCAGTGCTGCAGTGGTGGGGCCAAAGATCTGGGGTTTTCTGGGACATGGATGGAGCAGTGTCAGTGTCCAGCTCGCCCCTATCTCTCTGAGCTGGAGAAGGTCTCACTGCTGAGCCCATCCCCACTGGGACAGTGTTTTCCATTGTGCAGATTGGTGCCTAGAGCCCCTGCCTGCAAGGAGAGGTGTTTGGTGAGCCAGGCGGGGCTTGGCACCTCTGGATGGGCAAGCAGTGGCCGAGGCTGCCAGTGATGCTGGGGCACGGCAGACAGCCTTTCCAGCTGCCTCCCAGCTGCAGCTGAGCTGCAGGAGTACAGGCAGTCCTCAAGCCCCTGCAGATGTTTGTCTGAAAGAGGGCTGCTTTTGTCACCTCCCTTTACTGCCAGTCCCCAGGCTGGGGTGTCATTGGGTCCACTTTGAGGGTGCTAACCTGCAAACGTGTCTTTCTGAAGCTGGAAACAGCCCTGTAAAGACTTTACAGGACAGGTTTCCACGAACCTGTGTGCTTGGGGGTAGTGGACTTTCAGCAGCCATTTAGGCAGGCATGCAATGCCCTGCTCCTGTTCTTGCCTCTTATGCTCCCTGCTGCAAGCAGCACCCCATGTTTTCGGGGGTGCACAAGCCCTGTTTGAGTTTTGGCCAGACAGATGCGCCTCTGCCCCACCTGGCACCTGGCACTCACTCGTGCTATCTGGGAAGCACGCCCCAGCCCCGGGGCGGCACTGGGATCCAGGTGCAGCCACCACCAGCGGGATGGGATGGGGCAGGGGGGCTGCCTTGCAGTTTGGGACTGCCCCTGGCAGAGCCACATCCCTGGGATGCCACTCAGGCCAAGAGGACTCCTGTTCGCCAATCCCATCCTGTGGCAAGGTGGGGGGGTTCCTGAAGGGGCGCGGCTCAGCCTTTTTCTGATCTCCGGCCTCTCTGTTTGTTTGTTTTGAGTTTGCTGTTTGAGGGCCTGGAATTTAATTTCACGGCAGCGGCGGGCAGGGCTAATCGCATGCAGATTGCCTGGCTCAAAGGGAGACAGTTCAAAGCCGCTTCAGTGAGCATGCGCTGGATTCGAGCCACTGACGAGGACTTTGCTTCTCTCTCAAAAGTACCTTCTCATGGAACGACAATCTCTTTTTTTTTTTTTTTTTCTTTTTTTTTTTTTTTCCCAAAGACACCATGTTCTACTGTGAGACCTTGTGTTGGAATAGGCAGTATTTGGGGTTGGATGAAGAACATTTTTCCGCTGGCTGTAGTCACTCAGTTAATCATGCAAACCTGCCATTGTGCAGACCCAGTGTTGCCAGTGCATGTGATGCATCGTCATTTTTTTCAGCCTGTTTCCCTTTGGGGTCCACAGTTGCAGATGCCAGATGCTGTGTGAGCCTTCCTAAGACAGGGCATGTTCTGGTGTGGCAGGCTCAAGCCTTGTGTCTGCATAGCTGATGTTTGTAAAGGGATGCAACTTTGCAAGTGTAGACCAGCCAAAGAAAATGTATGCTGGTCCTTGGGAAGGCTTTTTCTCCTCATTGGGATATTTCTAGTCAGATCCAAGGACTTTTATTTTTTTTTAATGCTCAGCCAGTTTGCAAGGAGGCAGAGGTGTCCCTGTGGCCATTTTGGCTGGTTGGTCACATGCCAGGACAGGGGCTGCTCGGAGGACCCAGCTGGGCGAGGGGTGCTGGGGCTGTCCCTCCCAGTAGTCCCATCCCCCTGCCATGGGGCTAAACCCCAGTTTGAGCCTGTCTGGTGCCGCCTGCGTAGGCGCTGGCACAGCTCTGAAGTTTAGCTGGTTTTAATAGGGTACACTTCCATCGCTGAGCCGTGGGATGCAGCTACCTGCCTGCCCTGGAGCTGCCACGTGGGGCTGGGTCTGGAGCTGGAGCTGGAGTGACCCCTGCTCCACAGCCCCGGGTGGGGAGACTTGCCCCCGCATTTTCTTGGGTGGAGCTGGTTTTGTTTTTCCTAGCCAGGGCAGACTTGGTGTGGCGATGGACCCTTCTTTTTCTGCTGGGCCCCTGCAAAGAGGCGATTTTTTTTTTCCCTTTCTGTGAGTTCTGCTCCTCTTTTCCAGCTTTCCTTTCACATGAGGACTGTCTGAGTATGTCAGTGTGGGTGTGCATGTGGCTTGGTGGCTAGAGAGCAGCATGCGGCTCTCAGCCAGGGCAATGGAAACGTTCCTCTCTGCTGTGTTTGCAGAGAGACTTTTTCCAACCTCCATGCTGTACACTTTTGCTTTCATTCTTACTAAATTAAATATCAGAGATGTGCGCCTGGTTTAAAGCTCGCAGGTGAATTTTGCCATTTTTCCCAGTAAAGTGCTTGGGAGGCTGATTCAGTCTGCTGGATCACCTCTCCAAACCTGCCTGTGAACCCAGCTGCCCTCCTTCCCACCTCTTTCTCCTGGGGTTGCACCGCCCTCCTGGGAAGGGGTTCCTCCCACCCTGTCCCACCAGAACACCCCGGGGCTGTCCTTTGTGGCTGCTGCCCCATCTTCTGCTGCCATCCCTGCCATCGTCCCTGCTACCACCTGCTTGGATGGAGTGTGTCACCATCCCATTCACAGCCCCCCTGGGAATGCAGGAGTACAATTCTGGCTCTGCAGGGCATTGCTGCTTCAGTTTTCCCAACCCTTCTCTTATCTGTGATCCAGGGAGGCTGGAGCACCCTCAAGATTATTATAGCATCAGGCTAAGCGGATTCTGGGCTGTTTGCATGAGGGTCCTCTCATTTGGGTGAGCAGGATGAGCACTGGGGAGGACGCGTTCTGGCAGCCTCACAGGGCAAAAGGTTTAGCTGTTGTGGCAAGCGTTGGCCATTGGGAAGTGGGGGATGAGAAGATCACTGGGGCCGTGGGCTAGGTTTCTGAGGCTTGAGCACTGTTCTGCCTCTGGCTTTTTGCAAGCCTCACCTTTTGCTTTGTGTGAGAATCTGCTTCCTGTTTATGTGCACCAGGACGGCCCCCCAGCACCTGTGTGTCCTCAACGCTTTTCCTGTGCACCTTCCCTTTGAGCAGAAATGCTTCTGAGTGTCAGAGCCAGGGGCAAGCAGGAGGGGTTGACTTGTTTTTTTGTGTGTGTCTCTCTCTTACCCTACCACTGCCAGCTAAAACCTCCTTTTACAATCTCTGAAGTGTTTGGATGTGACGTTGTGCTTTTGTGTCTTTTGCAAACTTCTGGCAGTTGCTTATTCATGTTTTTGAGGTTTTCTTTTGCTAAAAATGTATGGTGGAGGCTTGTGAAGCTGCGTTGTTGGAGCTTTGTAACTCTGAACCCAAAAGGTGTCTGCCTACAAATCCCAGGCCGTATGGGGGACCAGAGCTGCAAGTCCACATAGCTGTCAACCCTGTCTGTTTTTAGCAGGGGCTCAAAATACAGTGGCTCCAATGTCTGGAGCATGATGCAACGTCAGGTGGTCACCTTGAGCAGAAGTAGAGAAGATAGAGATGGAGTGAATCAGGCTGGAAACATTACCTAGTAAACACGGACAGGGATACAGTTTTGACCAGTGGGACAGCACTCAGAGCAAACTTCATACACTTTCTTGGCATCGGCAGATCCTGTCCTGAGTCAGCATCCTTGGGAGACAACAGCCTTGGGGCTGCTTGCGATCCAGGTAGCCAAATTTCAGTTAAAATGATTTTAAATTACCAACTGGAACTGTGACTCTGGTCATTGGTAGGAAAGCCTGTGTTTGCAGATTTGTCTTTAGCCTTGTCCTGCTTGGGAAGTGAACTGAAAGCATCGATTCCCAGCGGGTGGTTTGTTGCTGCTGTTGCTTTTGTCAGCCACATGGCTTTAGTTTGTTTTAGCTGTTGTGTATTTGAAAACAGCCTAATCAGGTTTTTTATGTTTTCATATTCACTGACACCAGTGAATGTATTAACTGGGTAATTTTCATCAAGCCTGTCTCAGAAGCGGCTGCCTTGCTGTACATGTATGGCACCAGCGCCTGGGGTCTCCTCACAGACCTGCATGTTGGCTGCGTCCCTCCGGGCAGCATTTGCAAGAAGATGTGCTGCCTTTAAAGCTGTTTTGATTAACTGGAGGGTTGGAGCAGTACAGATTGTTTCTCACCACTGTCCTTCAAGACTCTGAAACTCTTAAATCTCTGTCTTCTGCAGCTGGTTTTTATCATGAATGTGTCTTCCTCTCCCCAGTCTTTCTTGCTGACGTTCCAGCCTCCTGAAGGCAAACAAGAGCAAGCACTGGTGGGATAAGAGGTCCACTTTTGGGAGGCTGGCAAAAAGCCCCCTGCTTGCAGTGTCCAGATGCTTGTGGCTGTCCTTACCCAGCTGCAGCTCACAAGCCAACAGCAGGAGATCTCCCCTGTAAATTCGCCCAAATGGCAAAATTTTGTTTCCTCCCCCTGCTTACACTACGGGAGTGAGTGTGAGACATTAAAAGAGCCTTTATTTGTAAAACTAGAAAGCATCCCCAAGGCTGATGTGGGGTTCACAGTTGTTATGTGGGAGCAGCAACTGGGAGCAGAGAGTGCAGGCCGCCCCGGCAGGAAGGGGTTTGCTCAGTGGGACGGCAGCGGCCCGGCGCCTGGGAGCAGGCTGGGCTGGCAGGGCCCCACGAAGGGATGTGCTGCTTCCGCCCTGCTGCTTCCTGCAGCGTTCCGCAGGGTCGGTCCCGCCGCTGGCGGCGGGGTGTGAGCGAGGCAGGAAAATAACGTCCCTGGGCACAGATGCCCAACGTAATCCCATTTGCTGGCCATGGTTGGTTGCACTGTACCCAGTGCAATGCCTTTTGCTATTATAAATACACAAAAGCATAGCATCGTCCTAACTGTGAGTGCCTGTCTCCTAACGGAGGTGACACTGGAGGGCAAGGGGAAACAGACATGGAGGTGGGTCGAGGCCAGAGGCCAGTTTGGGAGAGCACTCACCCCTATGGCAGGGAAGCGATAACCAAATTTGGAGGAAGCGATATGCTGTTTCCCCCTCCCACCCCTGCTGGCCTCGTTGCTCTGGCACCTGCCCCCAGCCTGTCCCACCAGCATGCAGGGTGGCTGTGCCTGACGCGATCCTGCCGCTGCTGAGCTCCGGTCCTGGTTGTGCTGCTGCATGTTCCTTCCTGCCTCAGTTCCTCCCATTCTTGCCTCTTCCTCCCACTGCAGAGGGCCCTTCCAGCTCTCCCCACAACCTGCTTTTCAGCCAGAGAGGCTTTGGCCCTAGCTTGCGCCATGGGGCAGAGAGGGTGGGGAGCTGGGCAGGCACATTTTAGGTACATCTGGGAACTGTGGGAGTACTGATAGCGTGGACAGACTGATCCCAGTGTCTGGTCTCTGAGAAATCACTGCCTTCTCCTTGCGTGAGAGGGAAACGTGCAAACTTGCCCATTTAACCTGCACAGAATGCAGAGATCAGGATCCCTTTGCATCCTGCCCGTGATGCCAGTTTCTGCAAGGTCTTGCCTCCGCTGTGCTGGCAGTGAATCAAGCAGCAAAGCTCCCTTGCTACCTCTGGGGGTATACTGAGCACCTCTGCGTATTTGGCCGGTCTCCTTGCCATGTCTGGCCCAAGTGAGCACAGGTTTGTGGAGCAGCACAACAGAACAATTGAATTAAAAGTAGCTTCTACTAAATAAATAGCCAGGGAACGAGCCCTGAACCTGGAGCATTGTTTCTGCTTTTCTAGTAGTTGCATACTGGGGTATGTACAAGGTTGATTGTGATGGCCACTGTCTTTTAGAGCTATAAAAATTGCTTGTGCCCCCTTCTTAAGGGGCTCCATAAGTGCAGCGTAGCCAGCACTGGCATGTGCACATAGAAGTGTGCACGCTCTGCGTGCCCTTGGAGGGGCCTGTGGGTCTGTTCAGCAAATCCAAAGAGGAGATGGTAGCTCTATGACATGTATGAGAGTGCACGCATACATGCAAGTGCGTGTATTCACACCCAGATGGAGGAGAAAGGGATTGTACAGCAGCCAAATATTTAAGGAGCCTAGTGCTTATGGTGAAGACTTCCTGGTTATGCGTGGGAGCCTCAGCATCCCCACCTGCTGCAGAGGGATTTTTGGGACCTGAACATGCCCACAAAGCCTCATTTATTAGCTTGCCGTTGCTGGGAGCAGGACATGGCAGCAAGAGTAGTCCTTCTGCGGGCAGCTACCACACTTGTTAGGCTTTTGCAGCAAGTCCGTTCATCAGGGCTGGAGCAGCTGGAAGCAAATCCTGCAGAAGGGCCAGCCTGGATGTTAAGAGGTGTCCACAAAAGGTGTGTGGTCAGTAATGCTGTGTTTAGCCCTGGACCCGCATACAGCTGTATGAGAGGGACCGCTTCAGAGCCAGTGTGGCAGAGTAGAGAAGTCCTGGCAAGCAAAGAAGACTTCTGCAGATATGTGAGCCGAAGTCTTGCAAAGTAGGTCTCATTGCCCGTATCAGTGCCCAGGGCTGTCACTGCCCTCTGTCCCTGAGCTTGGCCTTGCGCAGCTCAGAGGCTGCTGTTCTCTCTGTGGTGCTAGGACGGCTTCTTGGTTTTATACACCAGTTTTGGCACAGATTATTTTGACAGTTTCAAAACCTGTCACTGTTGAAACCATATGCAGGAATTGCCAACCTGCATGCAAATCTGGATATGTTTTTTAGCAGTTCTCATACAGGACTGTTAATAAATAATGGGCATGCCTACAGAACACTGAAAGTATCTATACGAAAAAAAACAAGAAAGGGGGTTTTGTTCACTTTGCATGTGGCTAGCCTTGGCATAAGTAATTACGTTGGCAGGAGAGCAGGGCTATTTTTGAAGTGCTTGACTCTCACAGTGTGCGAGGTGAGTGAGAGCACAGAGGCAATGCTCTTCTCTAGGCTGGTTTTGTGGTGCACGTGCCAGCGGGAGTGCAGCTGTTGGTTTGCCACACAGATAGGAGGGTTTTCAAGACTCGTTTGGTGTCAGCAACTTGGTTGGGGTCTGATACCAAGAGGCTATAGCATTTGCAGGTTTGCTCTGAATGGTGTGGTGCAGTTGCTTTGGGTACAGCTGGTCCAAGCTTCAACACCTCCATGCACTGCTGGGATTTTGTTTGGATCCAAACCTCTGTTTTTAAAAAGCAATAAATAAAAAACATGTGTGTAAAGCATGTGTGCTCAGAGAAACAGGTTGTGTGTGCTAACTTGCTTTGTGCTGTGCCTCTTTTCCAGTTGGTGCACTACATGTAGAATTTTCCCATCCTGTGAACCTGGAAGAAGTAGCAAGAGGAAACCCAGAGGTCAAAGCAGGAGGTCGTTTTGCTCCGAAGGACTGTATGGCACTTCAGAAAGTAGCAGTAATCATACCATTCAGGAACCGAGAGGAGCACCTGAAGTACTGGCTGTATTACCTGCACCCAATTCTCCAACGGCAGCAGCTAGATTATGGAGTATACGTTGTCAATCAGGTAAGATGATAAGACACAGGACTTTATAACACTTTCATAACAGTGCCTGTGCCTCCTAAAACAGAGGAGTTGTTGCTTTATCCTGAATGTCAGTGGGCTGGTAGGCAGCGATAAGGTTGCTTTAAAAGAAAAATAAAAAAAAAAGCTGTTGCACCAAAAAAGAAGTGAAAATGAACATGAGCAATTTTGCTTTGATGATCTGGATGAAGAACCTGGGGTTGTCTCCTCCGGTCAGGCATGATTCACTCTAAAGAGCTTCTGCTTAAAGAAACCCCATGGTGAGGAGGAGAAAAATACCTAACAGCACAACTCAATCTAATTTCTCTTCCCAAATGTTCCTTCTTCCCAGCTGCTGCAGGAATTGCATACAGAGACCTTTATGGTGACAAGGTAGCATTAATGCCTGTCTGGCATTAAGTGTGCCCTAAAGCCATAGGATTTCACTTACTTTCTTGAGCAACTTGTGTTCATGTTAGTAGTAGTGCACAAAGTGTCAAGTTGGAGAAAGTAAAGCTGTTGCAGTGGAGGAGGTGTGTGATTGTCTTCAGATGAACAGAACACAAAAGAAACAAGTAGTGACAGGAGGGCGGTTGTTTTTTTCCTCGATATCTGATGGTCTTAGACCTGTCTTAAAAAAAAAAAAAAAAAGAAGGCATGTTTCACTCCAAACAAGCTGTCTTAATTTATACTGTAGTGGTGGTTAAAGAAGTGGGTGTTGTTCACACTTGGAAAATCTTAGAATGTGTCAGCATTTGCATGAGCTGCAGCGTGAAAGGGCAGATGCAGTTCTGAGAGAGCCGGCAGAGACCCCGGCTGGACAATCTCACAGCGCAGTTTCTCTCTTGGATATGTATTCATATCCTGTTTTCTCAGCTCTCTAAAAACTGAGGTGAAATAATAGCCTTCTTTAAATGTAACTCCTTAAATTTGTAGATCACCTGATGTGTTTGGGCGTATCAAACATCATGAATATTTAAAGTGGTCACCCAAGCGATAAATTTCCTCACAGAATTGAAAGTACGGGGAGATTTTTTCTGGAGATAAAACCAAAACTCCGTTACCACTGTTATTTCTCTTACTTCACCCATTTCTGGGCAAAAGTGATTTGTGGCAAATTAGCAGTAGCTCCCAAGCACAGCAGCCAAGATGCTCCAGTGTCTGCAGCTGACTGTGCTTGTGGCCTGGCGGCCCTGTTGCTGAGGGCACAAGGCGTTTCTGCAGCACGCAGGTTGGCATGCTGTGCCCTAAGGTTAAGCCGTGTAAGTAGACCCTTCCTGTGTAATGCAAAGAGCAGCTGGTGCCACTGCGGTCCAGCAACACAGGGCCAGCCCTAGGCCTTCATCCTTCAGGCTGCATTTCCTTGCACGTGCAGCAGTGGTCTGTGCAAGTTACTGGAGCCACAAAGTTGTTTGAGCCAAGGTCCCCATCAGTCACTCGGGTGCAGGTGGGTGAAGGTGGCAGAGCCGCATGCCTCCCTTTTCTGAGTGTAGCTCGGAAGCGAGGGTGCGATGCGGCTTCCAGCAGTGATCCTGTGGTGGGGGCTGCTGCTTTCCCAGCCAGGCATAGCTCGCTGGGCAGAGCTGCCTGCCTGCAGCCTGGGGCCACTACTTGTGGGTAAGTGGCCATCTCCATTGCAAAGAGCCAGCGGTGCAACTGAGGCTCATGTTTGCCCATCAGTGATGGTTGAGGGTAAGGAAAGCAAGCAGCCTGATCATGTGGAGCTGCGCCGGTGCCCATAAGGGCAGACAGTGTCCAAAGCCCAGCTGGAGTTCTGCTGCTGCTGCGACGGTGCATGCTGGCTTGCATTGCCCTGTGTTGCTGGCTCCTCCTCTTCTCTGGTACTGTCCTCCAGTGCTAGGGCTGTGGGGCTGTCTGTGTGCTCTAAAGTTAACCTTCACAAAAATTATTGAAGCAAATGGTTTTTTCAGATGCATCCCTTGAGCAAAGTTGGGGTGGGAGTGACATCCAGTACACAGGGTATATATGTCCTAGACACATCCAGCAGTCAGACATAGGTTAGCAAGTAAGACTACTTGATTTGTAAAACAAACATACTCCTCCTGCATGCCTCTAACAAGCTGTGTCTGGAAGAGGCAGAGTGTTCAGTGGTAGTAAATCCACTGGATGCATCTCTCGAGGGTGAGTGGGAACACTGAATCTGGAGAGTTGCAGAAAATGTATTAATTCTGCCGGAAGTACCATAGGAAAACAGTCTTATTTCTCTGCTGTCTTGACAATTGCTTTTCTCTTTTCTTGTCTGTCCTTCCCTTTGCATCTGCCCTCCTTTTTTTTATTTTATTTTTCCTTCTAGTGGGGAAATTTTACCTTTACTTGTTAATCCTGTCTGTAGCAAAGCAATCACTGAAGCAAGGAGAATTACTGTGTGAATCTGGTTCTTACACGCTGCCTACGTGCTCTTCTGTGCTCTGCATCTCATAGAAAGAAAGAGGAGCGCTGAGCCCTGCTACTGCTGCACTGGTAATGTCAAACTTCTTCCTTTCAGCGCAATATGTTTCCATCACGAGTCCTTTGTGTCTCCACCATGCTGGTCTTGTGTGCCTGAATGCCTCAGAGTAGGACTTGGCTGAAGTAGGACTTGGATGATGTTTATAAAATGTCCAGTGTGTAACAGGAGCCAGTGGAAAATTTATATTATGCTTCACCATGGCCCCAGCAAAACCCAAGCCTGACGTGTAGAGTAGCAGTTGTAGGATCTTTCAGATAAATCTGAGATGAGGATGCGCGGCTGGGTATACTTTTTGCAGCATCCGTTCAATGCTGTGCAAGCTTGGCTTCATGAAAGGAGAAGGCAGCAACAAATTTGTGGCGTCTCCCTCACTCCCACTCACTCCTGCCATTACCCACATTCTCTTTGGCCCCTTCAGCCATTGCACCTGGGTGCTCAGGTCTGGAAATGAGTTTTCTCTCTGCAGTTCAGCCTGTGCAAACGTCCATGCAGCCAGACTGAAGTTTGGGAAAGGGGAGATGTAGCAGATTCCCTGAAAACCCCGTAGTTGCTCAACAGTTTTCCACTGGCCCCTAGCATTACCTGCAATGTTCCTAGTGGCAATTTTCCAGGGGGTGTGTGTGTGTGTGTGAGTGGCTGGGGTGTCGCATCATGTTACTTTGCAGGGGGTATTGGGACCCCCAGGGTATGCAGGCAAAGGAGGGAATTGTGCTCTGCTCCCGCTTACCCTTGCAGTGGTGAGGGAGGTGAGTTTCCCCTGTGGCTGCTTCTCCTGCTGCCCAACTGTCCTACTGTAATGGTGCCAAGGTCTCAAAACACTCTCTGACAGAGAAACAGCAAAATATCTCCTGGTGTCTCTGTATGGCCTTGGAAATCAGTTTCTACCTGCTCAAGTCCACTGGAGCATGGACTTTCACACAGACATTCTGTGTGTGGTTCAAGGCTGTCTTGGGGGATCACTGACCTAGCTAGCAGTGTCCTGTTGGAGGTGATGGCTCTCTCCTAGCCAGCCAGAAACACATATCCTTACCATTACCTCCCTGAGACCTTGTGAGTTTAGGATCCAGGTGAGAGAGATGCAGCCATGGGTCCCCTGCATTGCTGTGCTGTCTGCAGCAGAAATCACGGAGCTGCCTCCTACGTGGAAGTGGGAGGCAGGACAAAATTGGGACAGATGGTTTCTTGCTGGTTTGCAAGCCCTTTAGCTTGGGTGACAGTTCCAAAAACCTCAATTTTATCTGTCTGGCACCAAAAAAGGTAGCATCCTTTGGTAGGTCTGGCTGAGCAAAAAAGATCCAACAAAAGGGATGGGAAGTAAAAAAGCCTGGATATTCTTTTGCTCAGGCTAATCATCTCCAGGTGTGAGGAGTCAGTGTCAGACCCTGCAGGACTGAGGCAGCAGATTGTCCCTCTTCAGCCAGCCTCTTGTGGAACAGGGAATGGACTTGGATGTACTAGGAGAGACACAGGGAGTAAAATCAGGAGCCAGAAACAGGTGCTGGGTGCCAGGACTGAACTCAGACATGGGCTAAGTTTCAGGACAAGAGAACATAGGGGGAAAATTGTTGGGAAAAAAAATAGCAAGAACATGCTTAGATTACATCTTTTCTGGTTGAAAGCCTAGGAAATAAGCATGGAGGCTATATCTAGAGCTTGGTTGCATTGTCAAAGCAGCAATCCCCTGTGCGCTGCCTAGCTCTTTAGGAGGATACTCCTTTGTCCAAGCAAGTCCCAGCTGATCCATTTCCTTGTGGCAAATAACAGGGAGCCTCTATGGGGTGAGGAGCTGCCAAGCAGAGGAGAGGGATGGAGGTTTCTTCAATTCTGCCTTATCTGTGCTCTTTAGTGTTGCCTGTGGTACTGTGCTCTGTACTGACCTGGAAGGGACAGCAGCACAGAAAGAGATTTCCTAACTTTGCTTTTTTTTTTTCTTTCAAAAAGTTGGGGATAGTGAAAGATGGAAGCCTGCAGTACATTTCTGAGTTTTGAGAGATTTGAATCTCAGATACTGCAAGCATGCCAATGCTTCCACATTGACTTCGGTAAAGAAACAGAGCTTTCTGCAAAAAGCAAAACCTCTTGTCAGACTTTTTTTTGCTCTGCATACCTCCTGGAACAGAAAGCCAGCCTCCTGTTCTCAGAGGAGTTGCAGTTGATAACAGCGTTGCAAGGTTTGCTGCATGAGCTGCCTGCTCACTGTAAAGTTACTAAAAACAGCTTGGAGAGGGGTTTTATTTTCTTTTTTGGTTATGATTTCTCCCTCTCCCCGGCCTTTTGGATCCCACAGTGTGAAGCTCTGTGGCCTTTTGGGAAGAGAGCAGCAGTGCCCATGAGAAGAGTTTGCCCTGGGTCTGGTCCCTCTCCACAGGAGAGGTCCCACATGCTCTGGGTCTGGGGCTTTTGGAAAGAGGTTTAAAAACACGGCTTTTCCTAGCATTGTTAACCCCTAAGTGTCACCCAGAGGAGTTAGAGGCTACCTGAAGTTGTGGGTGGGTTAATTCTGGCTGAACCTTTGCTTGTAACTAAATGGGTGTGAAGTACCCTTTGCCTTCATGAAAAGAGCAGCCAAAGGGTGTGAAATGAGGAGAGTCTCCCGGACTGGACCCAGCAGGTGCTTTAAGGTGTGAGCACATTGCACCGCCACCAGGAAGAGTCCCCCTTGGGACTATGGAGCCAGGCCCAGGTTTGGTGCCATGGGACCTGAGGAGTGTTTGGCAGCTGGGGCTGGGCAGCAGCACCCTTTGCCAGGGAAAAGAAGATCTTCCCACAGCCTCAGGTGCTCCCTCTCTGCAGCCTCTTTGTTGGACTTGCTTTCATTTTCTGCACTCAAGTTTTCACTGCTCTTGCTTATGCATGATGGTGATCAACTTCCCACCACCTTAGTTACTGCGTGAGCCCTTTTGTTTCGGGTGAGGATGCTGAGAATTTGCTCAGATCCTCCTCCATGAAAACTCACTCCTCCTTGTGAAGTCATTTACGCCCAAGGCAGGTGCTGCTGAATGCTTTTGAAAACCTTGGTTTGACACTTGCATATTAAAACCTTCATTTGAAAGATATTTGTGGCTATTTCAAGAATCTGTGTTGGCTCTCCAGCCACAGGTCCATTAACCAGCCTTGATTAAACAGTTTCCAAACTGAGTGTTTATTAACCAGGCAAAGCCATTTGGAAGGAGGTGATGTTTTAAGCTGATGCTCCTTGGGCATGGGATTTTATCTGTCCTTGATTCACATCTCTCACTGGGTGCAGGTGATGCAGGGTGGGAGGATGGCTTGCACAGTGGGGGAGTCCCTTGTCTCGCCACTGCTATGAGAGCGTGGCAGGGGAAGGGTGGGATGTGGTAGAAGAGGAAGGATTTGGCAGTCTTCATTTCCAGGCTGGCAAAAAACTTCAGCCTCTCTCAGCAATCCCCTATGAGTTCCCTTCCGCTTGCTCTGTACTCCTGTGCAAGGTTTGGGTTTGAAGCTGCTGCAGCAAAGCTGGGTCCTGGGTTGGAAATCCTTATTCTCAAACAACCGGTATTCTCAGGTTTGTGGGTATGATCCTGTTGTTTTTCAAAAGTACTCCAGCAATTTGCGAGCCTGTACTTGTGCTCAAGGCCACATATGCTTTTGAAATGTTTCTGCCTGAGAGGGGCCAAACTGATTTCTCCTTGGCCGCCTCATTGCTAGGGAAGAGAGCGGAGATTTTCCTGCCCCACTCTCAGCAGGTCTCTTCACTCTCTGCAGGTCCCTTCATTAACTGCACCTTCCCTGGGATAAGCATGCCCTGCTGTGGTGTCAGCTCTTTTCAGGTCCTTCCCACCAAGGAACAGCCCTCCTGGTTTTGTTTTTCCAGTGAGGCACCTGGGACGGATGGTGGGTCATACTGTGCTCCAGCTGGCAGAGGGGCAGCAAAGAAGGGCCTGTGCACTGCAGCAGATGGCAGTGTCCAGCACGTGAGCTGAAGCCCTTGCAGGAAGCAGCTCACACAGGCCTGCCATCCAGTAAAAAAGGCTGTGTGTCACTGCCACGTGCTGAACCAGCAGCGCCTTTTCCAGGTCCCAGGGAGCGTCCTGCTCCTGTGTGTACGCAACTGCTCAGGGCTTGGCACCGGAGCAAAGGTGAGCATCAGAGTGTTGGACCTTAGCTTCTGGTGCCACCCTGTGCTTTGCAAATAGGGTCTGGCACATGCTAACGCATGTTGCTGAGGAAAGGCCACACCACAGTCCTGCAGCCGTGTTGTGGCAGAGCTTAGGAAGAGAGTGCTGAAATGCTGGCCACAGAAAGGTGTTGGTTCATGGTCCCTGTCCTGGCTGTGAGCCAGGGACTCTGTAGCACTAGTCCCTTCTTCCAGAGGAGCTCATCTCTCTTTGCTTTTATCCGCTGCTTCGGGAAGCCCCAGCTGCTTGCCCCGGCAGTCCATAAACTTTATCTCAAAGTTCAATCCTGAAATGCCTTTGCGTGGGGTGGTGGTGGGGACACCGTTCAGCATAAAACCTGCCTTCTTGTTGGAGCCTCCCACCAAGAGAGGGGAGCTGAGCTGGGTCCAGCTTTTACTCAGCTGTTGCGGCTGCCCCCGCAGTTTGCAGCTGGCTCAGATGCCATCATCCTGTGGGGGTGCTCGCTGCCAACGTCCTGTGGCTGCTGCGGGGGAGAGTGCTCAGGCTTGAGCTCAGGCCACCCGAGGCATGCCAGCCCAGTGCGGCGACACCAGCGCATGGTGACAGGTAAGAAACTGCTGATGTCAACAGTTAAATTTAAGACACTTAACTGTTTTTATTTGTTTTTAAATTAGGATGGAGAAGAAGAATTTAACCGTGCTAAACTGCTGAATATAGGATTCACAGAGGCTTTGAAAGAGTATGACTATGATTGCTTTGTGTTTAGTGATGTAGACCTCATCCCAATGGATGACAGGAACACCTACAAATGTTACAGTCAGCCACGGCACCTCTCTGTGTCCATGGACAAATTCGGATTTCGGTGAGACGCCTTTCAGAGGGGCATTTTGTTCCTAATATTGCTGTTAGCCTAGCAGGCCAGGCGCAGTGTTACACATCCCCACCCACCATTGAAAGCCTGGGAAAATGTCTCTGGCAAAAGCCTATTTTGGCGTGTGCGTCCCTGCAGGGAGCGGGTGGCTGTGAGCAGGATTGGCTGGAGGGAGGGAAGGGGGAGAAATGCAGCTGAGCAGTTTATTAAAATTCACAGCTTCTGGAAAGTGAAACATAGGGCAAGGAAAAACTAAGAGCCCGTCATTTTGCAGATGCCTGTGTATCCATTCTTGTGTTTCAGGCTGGAATGGGGAAGGCAGGTAGTATTTCCACCCAGTCTGAAAAGTGAGACACTCTCACACAGTGAGAATTATGTGCAGCTTTAAAAAGACTGCATCAGATGCTATTTTAAGAGTAAAACGAAATATTTTTAGCGGTTTGATTTTGGGCCACTGAAGAACCTGCCCTGGTATCTGAGAGCAACACAAAACGAAATGCCTTTCAGCATGCATCTGGGTTCAGCAAGCTGCTGCAAACAAAAATGTGGCTGGGTTTTCCTTTTTTTTTTTTCTACCCCAGATCCCCAAGGGGGAGTTTAAAAGCTCATCTATAAAGCAAAAACCAGTCATGGCCCCATGGTGGCCAGTAGTGCTAAATATACAGCAGTAGTGTTGGTGGCAGAACCCCTGCATGTTTCCACTCCACTCCAGACCCAAGCTGTGCTTTGGAGCAGGACTGTCAGTGGCACCGCAGCAGCTGTGGGTTTTTCTCCTTCAGCTAGGTGAAGCTTAGAGCAGAAATGCAGGCCCCAGGTTTTTTTTTTCTGCTTGATGTTGCAGTTATGAGGTCTGCGGTCGGTCCTGGTGATCCTTGTGTGGGCCCTCTCCTGGTGCTGTGGGTCTGAATTTTTTGTGTCCACAATCCCGTTTCAAGCAGGAGCTGGTTGGCTTTATGTGTGCAAGGTCACGCTGATGGCTCAGTTTTGGGCTGCGAGCTTTTCTTTGGAGCACCGGGGAGCATGGAGGTGCGCGGTGGAGCTGCAGGAAT
This sequence comes from Phalacrocorax aristotelis, assembly GCF_949628215.1. Classification (NCBI taxonomy): domain Eukaryota; kingdom Metazoa; phylum Chordata; class Aves; order Suliformes; family Phalacrocoracidae; genus Phalacrocorax; species Phalacrocorax aristotelis. The sequence goes on along the minus strand of NC_134311.1, from coordinate 13,105,257 downwards.
AAAAGGCTCTGTGGCACCTCTGATGCCTCACTGAGCTGTTGCCGCTCCTAGGGCATGTATGTTACCCATGTGCCCTGGTGAGGCGATATGCATCTCACTGGCCTGTCCTTTGAGGGCAGCGTACTTCTTAGTGAAAGGCTGCAGCCATTGCCAGTTGCAAAATACTTCCCAGCTGTATTTGGACTGAGCCCACCAGCTCCCTCTGCCTCCGCCGAGCCCAGGGCACACGTGCTGCTCCCTGCTGCACAGAGGTGCCTTGCAGCAGGTGCTGGCTTGCTGTGGGCTGGGGTGAAGGGCAGTGGCAAGCCCTTTTTGGGTATACAGGCTGCGTCTTGGCTTGTGCCTTTCCTCCTCTAATGGCCTTTTCTCCCTGCTTCCAGGTTGCCTTACAGTCAGTATTTCGGAGGCGTGTCTGCCTTGAGCAAAGAGCAGTTCACAAAGATCAATGGATTCCCAAACAACTACTGGGGCTGGGGTGGCGAAGATGATGACATTTTTAACAGGTAAATAAATGCCTCCCTTGGCACACGGAGTGCATCCAGGGTGGGGATGAGACTTGTTGTTCTTCCCTGGGTGCGGGGGGATGCAGAGTGTCTTTTCCCACTGACTGCAGGAGCCTCCCCTCCGGGTGGACGGAGGTGGTGTGTGGGCAACCTGCTGGCTCAGCAAAAGCATGTTCCTGCTGGATGCTGGCACCCCATTTCTCAGCTTGCAAGGTGTGCTGGGGAGTGATCCAGCTGGAAAAATGCCACCCCTGCCCCACACATGCATTGCTTGTTCACTGCGCAGCCTTGCAAGCTTCCACACCAGTGTGGGGGTTGGAGCAGTGCACTTCTTGGTCTCCCAGCACTGGCCAAAGGAAGGGGATTTGGGGCACAGAGTGGGGTAGAGAAGACCTTGACTGACCTAGCCCAACAGAGCCAGAAGCTTGCCAGGGTCTGCAGCCTTATAGCAGATCCCTTTGTTCCCAGGAGAGCTTTGTTTGTTAGGCTGTAAATGGCTCTAAATAACACCATGAGCCATCGCTTCCTGCCTGAAAGGAAGCTGAGCAAGGCTCAGAACTGCAGGAGAGGACAAAAGTATTTGCACAGGGCAGCCTGGGAGCACACCTGCTTGAAGACTGGGGTAGATGGTGGATGTGGGGTTGTGCTGCCTTACAGCTTCGCATCCCCAGGGTGGTTGCTGTGAGAAATCATTGTGGGGGGCATGGATTTGGGAAGCCCTCTTCATATTTCTTGATGCCAAAACCACTCCGCATGGTCTTTTCTGTGGGCTTTCCAAGCTCTTCTGGGCTTCAGGAAGGGTCTTCCTAGAAGTGCTTGTACCTTCCTGAGGTTCAGCATTTCTGTTTAATAAACCAAGCGAGGGACAACCTTCCAATGGGGCAGGGCATTCAGAGCAAGGTGGTAGTGCTCTCTTTTTGGGGCAATTAGGTTTTGAGGAGCAGAAGATGCTATACAGAAGTGAAAAGGGAGACGCAAAGAGGAAGAAGTCAGGTAGTTTTTCAGCATTGGTGCCCATGAACCGCAGGTGCCTTGCAGAGAGCATGCAAACAAAGACAGGCTGCTCCTCACCCAGTGGTTCCCAGTTGGGACCATTGTGTCTCGCACCATGTGTCCCCCCCATGCTGCTTCATCACCATTAACTTCCATTTCTACCAGCACTGTACCTCTCGCATCCCAAAAAATCACTCTTCTGGCTCCTTTCCCGATGGGTTAAAAACTAGATGCATTCCATTAAAATTCCAGTCTACAGCCTGGAGCAAGGTTAATGTGAGCATTGGGTGTGAGCATTGGGTGTAGGCATTGGGTGTTGGAGGAGCTGGTGGTGCAGGTTAGGGTGCAGTGAATTAGCATATCCTTGGTGTTGGCAGCGGGACAGTCCCTTTTACCCATGCTGACGTCAGTGCCTGAGTGGAAAGGGACTGGCTTTCCCCCCTTCAGGTGTTAGCAAGCCTGTAAATGCAGTAGCAACATCCTCAAAAAAAAAAAAAAAAAAAAAAAAGGGAAAACCCCCAAAACCAATGGTCATTTGTGGAGAATGTGGCAAAACGTCTCGCATCTGTCACCTGTCACAGGTGTTTAATGTACTTACTTTTTACAGGCTGGTGTTTAAAGGCATGGGGATATCCCGTCCGGATGCCGTCATTGGGAAGTGCAGAATGATTCGGCATTCCCGGGACCGGAAGAACGAACCCAACCCCGAGAGGTGCGTCTTCCCCGTCCCGCAGCAGATACAAGGGGCACCTCCTACCCTTGCTGCTCGGGCTGCTTGGCTTTGTCTTTGCCATGCAAAAAGCCCCATCATGGAAAGCCTGTGGCCATCTCCTCCCTTGCTGACCTCTGTTGCCTGTTCTGTAAGCTGCCCCCTTCCCCTTTCCAGTTTATTACCTTATTACTCATCTTTTCCCCAAGATTTCACTGTGGCATGAATGCCTCTCATAATTTTTTTTCTTAAACGCAGCAAATGAAGCTCTGAGCAATTGTTTCCAGCATGTCTTTGGTGTATAAAACATGTGCTCTAGTGCAGAGCTGGAAAAGGACCTGTGTGATTTAAAAGCTTGGCTGCTCTTTCTTGGCTAAAATTGGACCCCGTAGGGATGCCTTTGCCCACTGCTTAGGCTGGCCAAATCTGGGAGTTTATGGGACCCGTGCTGATACTCAGATTGTTCTTAAATCACCGGAGGTGCCCCCTGATAGGCTATAAAAAATGTTATGCAACGTTCGGATTGTTTAAATTTTTAAAATTTCTTTTCTTTCTTTCTTTCTTTGTTGTTTCTGCCCCTGCCCCCCTCTTCTGCAGGTTTGAACGAATTGCTCACACAAGGGAGACAATGAGCTCTGACGGCTTAAATACACTATCCTACAAGGTGTTAAGAACTGACAAGTACCCTCTGTATACAAAGATCACAGTGGATATTGGCTCACCACATAGCTAACATCACAGATACTCGAGAGACCTTGCCTATCATGCCCAGGACATCTGGCCTCACCGATGCTTTACATCTGCTGGTTTTATAACAGTTGCAATGAACACAAAAAAAGGCCTCTTTTGGTATGCCAAAGCATCTCCAAATAGGTTGGACAAGTGCTTTTTTTTTGTTTTTTAAATTCCAAACTTGACTTTACATAACTTTCTAGCTCTCCATTGTTTTCTGAGTACATAAGCTGTACATAAGAGTTGTAAATATTTACTTTGCCAGAAAATGTTGATTCTGATCTATTTGCTGCAGCGCTCCCCATGTTGAGGTAATTGCTGGACTCAAATTTCACTGATTACAACTGGGATGGATCAGCAATTACTGCCCATGATATTTTGATATTGTAAATGAGGTGGATGAAAACATTCCTTTTAATTAATTCGTGGCTTTACTTTATGAAGGACTGTAAAATGCTGCTAAAATTATACAAGTTTACTCTTTGCATTAGATTTTATTTTTTAATGGAGACAATATCATATATTTTTTTCTCATAGTGACCAAAACAAACATCTTCTCTGTGTGCACAGCAAGTGTTGAACAATCAAGTCTGGATTCAATGAATGTAATTTCCTATAGGCTCAAAGGAGGCTTTGAGTCATTTGAGCCAGAGTTTGCCAGAATTTGCCAGTGAGCTCTTTGCGTAGGGTGGAAGCTACACATATGGTGTCTGCAAAAACCACTGGCTTCAGATAACCTTACTTCTGGATGTGGTAGTGACTTTTTGCCTCAGCACAACAACACCTGGGCGGTGGGTTGTTTTTTTTTTCGGGGGGTGGTTTTGGGTTTTTCCTGTAATAAAGATGAGTTGATTTAAATGGTCTGTTAAATTATGGCCTTAAAATTTGCTGACGCTTGTTAACAATGATAGAAAGTTACCATGCTATTTAAACATTGTCTGAAGCTTCCTAAAACCAAATTTTTTCTTGAAAGGTCATGCATAAAACTTGAATTCAGTTATTACTTTTTTGTTGTTGTAATATTTTAATAACTTTCTAAAGTAATTTGTATATCATAAGCAGTATATTTAATACCAGATTAAACTAGGGTGCAGCATAACAGCATATGATTCAAGGCCTCCTTTATCTTCAGACTAGTGGGCTTTTTATGTGCATCATTATGTATAAGCCATGTATTATATTTGCTCTGCATATTTGTCCATGAAATTTCCTGCGGTGCTGAGATATTCACAGCAGGGCTGACATCCAATCGATTTTTCTTTGCCTAAAGCCTGTTGCAATGTGTGTCCTCTATTGGGAAACTCCCTTCTGATTTTCTCAGGCTTTGAGAGGCATGCACATTTTGGAGTACTACTTTTTGTCAGTGTACCAGGGCACCACCTGTACAGACTCCCTGCTTTTCCTTCCTGTGACCATATAAAAGCCTCAAGCGCTGACACCCTCAGAGCTGGTTTAAGTGATTTAAAGGACTTGGCCAGAACTGAGAATTGAATTGCTTCTGGCAAGTACTTTGCCACCAGCTCTGACCACAGCAATTTGCACTTCCTTGGCCTGTGCTGAAGGCTGTTGAAATCAGGGACAGTTGTTGTATTGGGGATCATCTTCAGCACTGCCTCTTCTTTTTTTTTTTTTTTTTTTTTTTTTAGTTTGTGGGGTTTTGTTTTATTATTAATTTTTTTATTGAGACCTGAAGGTGTTGCTGAACCCTTGCACTGCAGGGGTGGGATCCTGCAGGGGCTGGGGGACAGTGCATTTCTTCTTAGGCCAGCAGGGCTAAAAGTATGCATGGAGACTTTAGTTATTATGGAGACACCCAGCTGCCTTTTCAGTCTCCTTTTGACAAAGTGATCCCCCCCCCCCGTTGGCTTAAAAGCTGTTGCTGGCCAGACTTGCTGCTTCAGTCGTGCTGGGAGCTGAGTGAAGGTGGGCTTGCACGGAGCAGGAGTGAAGCGGAAGGAAGCAGTGTTGTGTTTAAGAGCCATTCTCATGTGCTTATAGTTGCATTTAAAAATGACTCCTTTTTGGCAGGTCAGGCTCCAGCCCTTGCAGATTCAAAGGCGTACAAGAAGAGGATGTGCTACATAAGTTAGATCAAATGTCGACCTGTAGCTGTAGCCTGCACCAGTAATGGAGGTGCAGGCGAGGACTTTTTTTTCTTTTTTTTTTAAAAGGTGCCTTAGAAGCAGGGCCCCACTCCTACAGGTAGCAGATCAGCACCCAAACTCATGAGGGTTCCACTGAAAATCCCAGGTCTCTGCAGAGAGCACCTCGATTTTGTGCTGAGCCTTTTGGAAATTGGAAGAGTTGGGACCTTCAGCTGTAGTGGTGTCTGTCTGCTAATAGGCTATGCAAAGGGGTAACCTGTTGTAATTGAGCGGTTGTTTGGGGGCAGGAGTGGTTCCTTGCCTTATGATTCTCTGAAGATTAGAAAGAAGTTAGTATAATAACTCATTGTTTTGCTCTACTCCGAAATCATTGAATACTGTGGAGGTGGTCTGAGCACTTGTTTCTGGCTGTTACAATCAAAGGTTTCTACACATGTGCCTTGAAAGAGGAGAGGAATGGAAACTGGAAAACCAGGAAACCTGAAAACCATTTTCAACAGAGATACACTAGCGGTGCAAGAAACTGTCGCTTGGTTTCTCTTCTACTGCTAAAGCCACAAGCCATGTAAAAGCTGAAGCTGCTTTTCATTGCTTGTTTCGCCCTTTGGTGCTGACCTGTGATTTCCAGATCTCATTGTCCCTGTGTAAACTGTATTGGGCAAACTCACAAAATGCTCTTGATTCAACCTGGCCATGAAATTTCTCTTTGCGGGATTTTTGGGGGCCTTTTCCACAAATGCTCATATTGCACAGAGGTGAATTCTGGCCATGACCTGTGGTGGGTGGTGTTTTCCTCTCCCATACTGGTAGCAATGTTCAAAGTGATACTGTGTGTAACAGTTGAAACCCAGAAATAATAGCTGCAAAGGAAACCCTAATACGTGGTTTCTCTGGGATTACTGTTTGCTTGTTAGGATGAGTGAGTGTCCTGGCATGCAGCTTTTCCCTGGGATGTTACTTGTGTACTGGACTGCTTATGGGTTTCCTGTAGATGGTTTTGCTTTTGCATTTTTATCATTTATATATCTATGGATTTATAATCCGATGTTCCTGCTTTACTATGGATGACAAATAAAGTATTTTCAGTTATGGTGTCTGGCAGCATTACTCTGAATTAACCCTCTGGATAGGTGGGTTTCTGGCTGATGGGGTGGACTGGGCCATGTCTTAGCCTCTTTGCATTAACTTTCTCCAGCTTTTCCCCCCTTCTGGCTGCTCTCCCGAGTTAATTTCTCTTTGCACTGCAAAATTTTTACCAGTATTAGAGAAACAGATTGGAGAGTCCCCAGATGACACCAGAAAACTGTAGGGTGGCTTGTTTACCTGTGGGTAGGGGGGTAGCATGCAAACCCCTCCTGCAACCAGGCAGGGTATGCAACCCCACCCCAGGCTGTTGTCTGCTTGGGGGAAATAGGCCACTGCTTGCTCCCTGGGTGCTTGTGGGTTTGGCTAGAGCATGGAAATGGAGAGGTCATTCCTGGGAAACTGATGCAAGCATTTGCCTGTGTTTCTTGGCACTTTCTCATGAAAACAGTTCATGTGGAAGAGCTCTTTCTGGCTGCAGCATGTGGCTAAGGCTAAGGCAGTGAGGTCCCCAGTGCTTTTCAGGGATAGATGGGCCTGTTCTTAGCTGGGACCAGCTACCAGCCTCTGGGGTCAGGCTGGCACAGTGGGCAGGACATCCCCAGGCCCCTATGGTTGCTTGGAGGCATGCTCTGAAGACCATGTCAACAGAAGACTGTGGAAGAGGGCACTGGCCCTCTGCCTGTTTCATCCCTCCAGGGCTTGGACGGGGCTCTGGGGGTGGTGCAGGAGCATCATTGTATGGAAGTTGCCAGCAAACCGGGGTGCAGCAGAGGGCTTGGACAGGGACATGGTCAGGGAGGGTAGGTAGTCCCTGTGGCATCTTTCATTGGCTTTTGGACCATGAAAGGCATTGCACAAGAATTGTGTTTTCTTCTCATGGTTCAAAGTTTGGTATCTGCGGGCAGAAAAATGGTTCGAGAGGGACCTTCCACTTTCTCCTACTTCCATCCCCAGAGTATTGAGCTGTTCCTCCCCTTTTCTGCTCAGGGCAGGAGTCTCAGCTCAGTGGCTGGAAGAATTCCTGTGTGGAAATTTTGTCCCTTGCTGAAAGAAGCAGCTGAGAAGTGTCAGTAGGATTTCACCTTTCTCCGACTGGTTGCCAAGGATTCCCTGGACCAGGTCAGCATGTGGCTTGCAAAGGATCCCTTGACTCTTTTGCTGTGAGACCATAGTTGCTCTAGCAGAGCTTCCTTTCCCACCTCCAGCTCCACCTGTCTGCCAAAAGCAGGATGCGTGAGTAGAGGTCTCTAACACTTATCCCCACGTTTACCCTGCTACACCTTCCGGTTCTCCAGCCCATAGGGAAAAAAACCAACAACAAAAAAAAGGCTGTTGTTAGAAGGAAGAAAATTACTAAGCTGGAGTTTTCTGATCCCTTTCACCCTCTTGGAACGAGTCTGAAGTGGGCGTGATTGCCCTTTGTTCTTGCTCTGTGTCTTAATGCAGCAGTGCTGACACTGGATCTGTTCTTATTTGCCTACATCCCATATGCAGGACATCTGTGCACTGAAGGACGATACACCCATACGAGACCTCTGTCTTCTGTGTACCCAAGGCAGCAGCCCTGCTGGAGCCTGTTTTCTTTTTCCATCTGCTGGTCTCAATGTTACTGCCAGCACTGCAGATGTTAGCTCACAGAGACAGGATCTCTACAGACTCAGAGGTGACTGACTTCTCAAACTTGCACTAGATCTTGCAGTGAAGAGCTGAGTGGGGAAGAGAAGGGACTGGGGTTGAGTCCAAAGCCTGGACCTGTGGACTCTTCCTGGTTACCTTCCTGCCCTTCACATGCTTGAAAATAATCTTCAAGAAGTCTTGCTCCATAATTTTTCCAAGGATGGAGGTATTGCTTACAGATGACAATGCTGATGAATGCAGAGATCTGAGAGCAGGCTTGGCTTGTGAAGATGCTGTAACAGTCCATTGATCATTGTGGTCTTCTCCATATTGCCCAGCACCATGACGTCTCCTCCATCCATCAGTGGACATGCATTTTCTCCAACTTCTAGCATGCCTGTAGAGTCCTGTAATACTACCCTGATGACCTTCACCAGTCTGACCTGTAGGTGGTCTTGGACCTGCCTGATACCACCTCTAAGGATCCAAGCAAGAAATGTTTATTACATTCTTTTGCTGTCTATTGTACTTTCCATTCTTATGTGCATCTTTTTTATATTTTAGTGCAAGAAGCTCACTTTTTAGTCAAGCAGGACTTCTTCTGAAATTTCCTGTCTTCCTGCAGAAGGAAAGGCTTGGGAGATTCAGGATGGACACTGTGAGACACCCCTCTCCCAGGAGAGTGGTGCAGCCCTGGGATGGGGTACTGGGGTGGCAGGGGATCTCCATCCTTGGGAGGTTTCAAGGGTCAGTCAGCAGTTCCCCAGCTGTCTGACTGATACAGCAACAAACCAGGCCTTCAGGAGCACCAAGCCGGAGACAGTAAAGCAGCAGGAGAGTGCAGTCCCTGTGCAAAAGGACACTGCTGCTTTGGTGGCCACCAGCTAGAGCCACAGATGATGGCAGCAAGCTTGGAGAAGCCTGCAGGGTGCTGCCAGGGAAAGAGCATGTAGCCAAACAGTTGCCTGTGCTTTCCCAAACACACTTTGCCAAAACTCAGCATGGTATTTACCACTGTGACTGTCTGCCCAGCTGCAAGAGAAAGGGAGGAGCTGTGAAGCTTTCCATGCTTGGGTCCAACTCATCCAGAGCTGGCAAAGGGACACTGAGGGCATGTCTGGAAGCATTTCTTCCAGCCGTCTGTGGACATGCTGGCTGCTGGCACGTAGGACATGGCAGTAAGAACTCACTGGCTGGGGTTTTTTTTACACTCTCCAAATTTCCCTTGAGAGGGAGAGAAACAGCTTGGTCAAAAAATGCAAAACATTGGCAGACTCCCATGTGAAACAGAGACAGGCTGAAAAGTCATTCCTCCAGCAGCACCCCACCTATCAAATGCCCCAGTTTTCTTTCTCCAAACCACAATCTGGAGCAGAAAAAAATCTCATTTGAAACAAAATTTAAAAAAAAAAGTCATTACTATCACCATATCTCTTTACCATGGGATTTAGTGGCTGGTCTAGGGGAAATGCACTGACAAGTCATCACAGGGAAGAGCAGTGCTAATGAAGGGGTTATGGGGTCAGAACATCACTCCAGGGGCAGGATGTACTCCAGCAGCCTGGGAGGAGATATCTCTGCAGCATAACTATTGTCCTCCCCATTTCCAGAAATACTCTCAGAGATACATGGGCCCAATAAAGAGCATGAGATGCCAGAGATCAGCACTGTAGAAAACCAGCTTTGAAGGGGAAAGATTCTTTTTCTGTTGTTGGTCCAATTTCTTTGCCTTTCTGATTGCAGTATGACCAGGGCAGATGTGTTCTTACAAAGGTGGCAGTCCTAAGCTCAGTCTAGGCACTGGGGTCTGCATGCAGTTCATGCATCCACTCACTAAGCATCAATGCCTGGGGACATGCTTGAGACAAGGAAGTGCCAAGGCTATATGAAGACATCAATGACACAGATGAGATGGGGTGTGGAGGTGAAACAAGTGCATGGATGCAGCTGTGCTCTCTTCCCTGCCTAAATAATTCTAAAACATCATCATTCCCTTAGAAAACGCAGTTGCTGAAGCAGCAATTGACTGTGGTTTCGTTACCCCTAACTTGCATGAACATTGTGGTACTTCTCATGAGGAATCCTCTAGAAACAAGGTCCCAGCATACCTCATTGATATAATGAGGATTGCCCAGATAACATGGGGAACATGAGTGGAAACTGGGATTGCTCAGGGAGGTCCACCTAGCAGACCTTAAAACTGTGATCTTGCTGAAATGAGAATTTGTGGTGGACATGAAGCCGGGTGACTGCAGAGGTGGTGTGAAATCAGTGGGGCTACAAATGCTTAATACATAAAGGGCAGCTGACCATCAGAGTCAGTGGTGGCAACTCCAGACTGCAGGGCTGTACCCAGCCGATGTGGCACTCTGCCTGGAAGTTTGCTCTCTGCAAAATTAGCTGCTTCTAAAATCATCGTGTCTAAAACACTGCCACTGGCCTGCTTTTGAAGCATTCTGCTAAGGACTGCTCTGTCCCACGGGTGCTAGATTATAATGCTGCCCAAAATGATGATTAGACACACTGAGTTGATACATAATAAAGCTTAACTGAGAACTGGAAGATTAGGTAGGAGAAATATGCAAAAAACCCCATGCTAAGACACACTTGTGGCACCATGCACCAGCCTGAGTGACAGTGGCAGCTCAAAAGGGTTTTGTCAGGGTTTGCAACCAGGCAGATGGTGAGAATCTCCATCCTTGGAGATGTTCAAATGCCACCTGGATATTGTCCTGGGTGACTGGCTTTAGGTGGTCTTGCTTAAGCAGGGGGGTTGGACCAGAAGATCTGCAGAGGTTCCTTCCAACCTCAGCTCCTCTGTGGCTGCATGTCATCCCCAGGAAAGCAGGGATGCATGGAGCTAGGGCACTCACAACACCACAGTCAACCTGCAGCAGTGTTCCAGGGACAGAAAACCCCAGGAACACGACATTCAGCATCTGGCACTTGTTCAAGGTGTCTGAGTTTCTAGACAGTCCTCAGCTCTTGTCCTCCACCCCCTTCCCAGCGCAGCGCCGGCAGGTGTTGCTTTCCCACGCTGCAGCAGGTGCCTGACCCTGTTGCTCAGATGTGTTTCTCATTGCTCAGCTGCTGCTGCTTTTCTTTGGTACACTTAACACACGCTTTTCCCAGCTTTTGAGGCTGCACACCTAATCAACCGCCAGTGAGTTATTTATAGTCCTGGAGCCTCTGCTTTTGACCTGTTCCAAAACTTTCAAGGCATCTAATACTATCACACATCACACATTATTAACAAGAGACACCTTGTACCACAGGCCAGTTCACACACCAGGGACTCATGACACGCTGGCAACAAGTACAAAAAATACAACGGGCCAGGACAGGCTCCTGGTATGGTGAGCATTTGCTGTTTTAGTGTAAGGACTGGGGCTGTTACAGCAGCAGCAATGTCCTTCCTGGTGCAGCCCCAGGTGGCAGCAGGACAGAAGTGAATCAGAAGCCTCAAAGCACCATGAAAATGCTGGCAAAGCTCATCTTGCAACAATGCAGCAAATCTGGCTGTAGGACCCTATGGGAAGGGGGAATATCTATTTTGAAACAAAGCCAGTTTCCTCTCTGCCACTCCCTGCATCCCCTTACTGACAAGGATGTCCAAGATGGGAGTGACTGAGTGGTCTGTCCAGGATGCAAGCACCAAAATGCAAGTAGTCTGTCCAGTGACACTTAGCAGTGCAGAGTAAAAGGGATCCTCGCTACTGAGGTTTTACCGTGGCTCCTGGGTTGTTACTCAGGAACTGTGCGCTGCTTTTGAGTCTTGCCTTTTTGTACCTATTAAGAAGTGATGGTGATTGTGGTCTCCCATCTCTCAGTCCTGCTTCTCTTCTGGGAACAATTAAGATGCATTAGCTGCCCTTTGTCTCATTATCAGGATGTTTCATGTCTCCTGCCCTGTTCCCTGTCTTCCCAACGCTATTTTTAATGGCTTCAGTATGGCCTGCTTTAGGCTGTGGCATATTTGAGACTGAGACCACCCCTGGTTTTGGGGTGGTCCGGAAAGTAGTAGGATCGCTGTAATCAGCTAATGAAGGTGACGTCCACGGCAGGCTGCTCCTGCCACTTGTTCTTACAGGTGCTCCCATACCCATGCAACTCTCCATCCACACCAGCCAATGTTTTCATTGCAGTTCCTTGCAGAAAAAGAAAACTGGCACAGTATTTCCAGCATGAAGATAAAAGAAGTAAGGGCAAGGGAACAGTTCACCACTTATCCAAATATCAGTTTGGCACTCAGGATAAAGAAAGAGGCTGAAAACTGCTACTGAAGTCAGCTGTGAGGCACAGCATTGTCAAACAAACTTGTTTTCTTCTATTTTTCTTCCTTCAAAAAAAAAAGTACAGGATTATTGGTTCAATCCAATAAAGAAAATGGTGTTTCTGTTACATAATCAGATTTCCTCAAAGCATTTTTTACCATGCATCACCTGAAGCTTTGGCAAGACCCATGCCTTATGCAAAAGAAAGAGAGCTTAAGAAGTGTTTTGGTGACCTTGCAAAAAGTAGCTTTGTGAACCTTTGTGAAGTTTGCAGATGGCAGAAACATGGTGGCATTGCAAATAATGGCTCTCTGTTACAGGAGGCTCTGGACCTGAATAAATCATTACAGTCTGGTGAAATTATCTTTAATAAATAAATGACAAAAATGCAACTGAAGGCCAATAATGCCAGGTGTGAGATCTGCCTTGGAAAGAAGTGTTGCAGGGAGACTGAAGTGTATCTGTGGGTAACACCATGAGCTCTTTGTGCTGCAGTTAATAGGGATAATGCAACCTCCAGCTGTAAGCAAGTGGGTAACAGCATTAGAAACAGAGGGATCTTGCTTCTGTGCGCAGCCCTGGTAGGAGAAACACTCAGCTGCTGTTTGTATTTCCAGAGGAACAAGGAAACATGCATATTCAAAAAGGCTGCAGAAACGAGCAAGGAGTGCTACAGCTACAGGAAGATTACCCTATGGCACACAACTGAAAGGAAGAGTGTCTCTGAGCCCTGCTCAGAGGTATAGCACAGCAAAAAGGAATGCTCTGATAGACCCCTCTGGCCTTCAGTCTTCCCATCAATAATGTCTCTGCTTTGCTGCTTTCTTTTCCCTGACACTGGGTTTGTCTCTGGGGAGGAGGCATTGACAGCTTTGCAAGTAACTTCTGTGGCTCGGTATTGTGATAGAGACTATAACCCAGGGGTCAGGCTGCAGACCTGGTTACCTGAGAGGGTCAGAAGAATATCCCTTTTCCTGGTCAACTGCATTTTCTGTTTTAAATCCTCCAATTGTTTTATCAGAGATGAAAGTGCTGATCAAGTTTGGCAGGGCAGCGAATTAAAATGATCAACGTGTACAGGAGGCTTGAATGGCACTGGGTGGGCAAGGGAAGCGAAGCTCACCTGTGAGCTGGGATAGACCTGCACATATGATGGCTTTCCTCTGGGTGGATGATTTCATCTTGAAGGGCTGAAATTTTTAATTCCTAATCTTGTCTGTGCAAGCTCTTGCCAGGTCTCTAGAGCCAGGGCATCCCCTTTGTTTCTGGGTGCACAGCATGAACCCTGTGACTTGAGTGTGTCAGGAATAGCAAGATGAATGCCATCCATCCACCTGCCCAAGCACTGCCTGTCCATCTTTCCTTCTGCAGGTTGTCCAGACAGGGGTCCTATTTTCGCTTACCATTTATTTGCTCACAGATGTGCACGGTCCTGGGAGAACAACAACCTCAGCTCTGCCAAATCCCTTACTGCCTGTCAGCGAGAGAACAGCCTCTCCACAAACATCAGGTATGAAAGCCCCAGCATGGGGTCAGCACAAGCGGATGCAAACATCTGGTTTTAGCAAACCAGTTCCTCCTGAACTCCAAGCCAAGAGCAAAGCAGCTTTTTCTCTGTCCCTGGGAGGAGGGGACTAGGCCCTGGACCTCGGATGTATTCCAGCAGAACATTTATACAAGTCCTCCAGCAGTCTGCCAGAGGACTGCCACGTGGCCAGACAGACGTTAAACAGAGCTAGTCCCTGAGGGGAGCAGTGGCAAGGATGGGAGAATCTTGGCAGCTGAGTGCAACACAGGCCAGGACAGGGAGGAAAGCAGATAAGCCCCCCAAAATCCTGCTGGGAGGATGGGGCAGGACAGCTGCATGGCTTTCCAAGGAGACACCTGAAACCCACGGTGAAACAGCCTTGTGACCACAAAGCCAGAGGGAAGCCCAGCAGTCAGCTGCCTAGGAGAGGAGCTGGGGTGGCTCATATGCAGAGGGGAGTGGGAATAGATGCTGCCCTATTGCCCTGACCCCTCTGGTGTATTTCTTTCTCTGCATCTGCCTCAGAGTTGTCCCCCCAGCCACCACCAGCAGAGCTGATGTTAATGCAGCACTGGACACCCAGGTCAGGGGAAGGCAGGCTGCAGAGTCCCGTCCTAAACCAGCCAGAGCCAGAGGAGCTCGCTCAGTGCAGTTGTCAAGTCGACCAACTTCTTCATATCTCGGTGGTGATTATTTCCTCCCCCCCCCCCCCCCACTGCATTCCTCAAATAGCAACATTTGTTGTGGAAATTCCTCTCCTGAATGGTTTCAGACTAGAAATCTGGGAGGATGCAGGGACAGGATGAGGACAGAGATTACACTTGCCCTGGTCCTGCGTGACAGGCTGCCCATGTTTACACAAGTTGCACCCACCAGTGTGGTTGGGGGAAGCAATGTCCCATCCCGCAGCTGCTAAGCATGTGGTTTATGTTGTCACATCATTTACACTCCCTCTGTGGTTCAGCACTTTGCTGCACAGCTGTGGTGGCACACCAGAGCAGCCCACTCTCTCCACCCCTGCTGCCCCAAATCCCCACCCCTGCCCCGGCTTCAGGACTGTGCAAACTGAAGGAAAAGTGCTTCATATGGCAGGACTGCAGCTCAGCAGAAGGGATCTGGCAGCAGTGCTGCCAAGCCCTTCGGCAAGTTTTGCTCTCTCTGGTGGCCACCGTACTCTATTTCATGTTATTGCCCGCTAAGGCATTCATAGTTGTGCCAGTTGAGGGAAGCCTTGTATCCACAGATGAGACTATGAGCACAGATGTTTTGGAGGACAGTGATGAAGGGGTTCCTGGCCTGTGTTTGAGCACACTGAGAGGGAGATTAACCTTCAGGATAAAAACCACACCCTGGGAAGTCAAGAATCGAGGGAGGGAAAGGGGCTGTTGCATGATTGTTTACTCTTCACCCCCTGAACAACTATTTGGTGTCCTGGTCCCCTTGACAGACAGTTGCAAATCAAGTACACAGGGAACATCCTGTCCCAAAGATGACTTGGTGGGGGAAAGGGTTATTGGCACCAAACTGAGCAGCTGTGCTTTTAACCTCAGCCTGAAGCCACCAAAATCTTGCCAGACTGGAAAGCAGATCAATGTCACAGATCAGGGACTTGTCTGACACGTTGCTGGGGAGCAGAAGACACCTGAATGTGCTCATGGACAGGACAGAGCTGTGGCACAGAATATATAAAACACCTCCCACCTCTGAAATCCTGGGCAGGCTGAAGGACGGGCATCCAGCTCTGTCACTATGCACATGCAATGAGTGCACACCTCTTGCTGGCAGAGACCATGCAGATGTATATATGCCAGACAGCCTGGAGCCACTGCTGCTGGGACCCCCAAAACCTACCTGCTACAAAGCTGTGCTGCTTCCAGCAGGTTGTGGGCTTTTTCTTCAGCCACAGCGGCACTTCATCCACCAGGAAGGTCCTTAAAGCACGAGGACAGGTTCTTTGAGCTGCAGACTGACCTCATCAGGTGAGCAAGAGAAGGGAAACAGCCTGTGGGATCCCCAAAAAGCCAGGAAGCATGGGGTTGCATCAGAGACTGAAAATCTTTGCTCATGCCCACATTCTCTCCTGCCCAAATACTGCATCATGCTATGGGTCCACACTGTGACTGGAGCCAGGTATCTATCTTACCCTGGATCCATCATACTCAGTAAAACATAATCCCAAGGATCATGTATGTCTCTGTTCACCCATGTGTTTCTGCAAGGTCCTAGTATATAAAAAGACAGCAGAGACATCTTGCACTGGAACACAGAACAGAGAACAAGGCTGCTGTGCTAGGGAGCTGCCATTTCCATAGCTCCAGGCAAATCCAGATAATTGTGGAGGGTCAAAACACCCACACAAGAGGGTCAGTCCTGTAGGTCAGCGCATGGAAAAGAAACAACACCCTGCACTACACCAAAATCCTATGGCAGAGAGGGTCTGAGTTGCAAAATTTTTTGGGCAACTTCCAGGAAATAAATTAGCCTCACTCCACTGCAAACACAGGGATTTACAAACCTATTGTGAGATGGCTGTCAGGTCCCAGGAGCTGTGGCTGTTCTGGGGGGATCAGTCTGGGCTGTTTTGGCCCTAAGGGCAGGCTCTGCTGTTGTTTGGGACAGATGTTCTCTGTGGCAGACTGGGCAAGGAGACTGCTCGCAGGTTACAGGAGTTCAAAGCAGCTTGACCACAGCTTTGGACATTGGGAAGTGTGAAACCAGCAGGCTGAGGGTAATGGTTCCTTAGAAGTGAAGTGCCAATACATTCATAGCAGAGAGGGACAGAGGCCACATTGCCAAGAAGGGCACTAGGGGTGGGAGTCAGCAATGCCTTTGGGAAATGGACGCGGGACAGGTTTTGCCACCTTGCACCTCATTTGGGCTGGTTCCTGCTAGCAATCCTGTGATGCACCGGGAGGAGGGACGCGACCTTTCTCCAAGGAGTTTCATGTTTCAAGCATAGCTTACTCCCATCATACCAGTATTTACACAGCACTTACTGGTCTCGAAACAGAGCACATAAAGAAACACTGGAGGACTTCCCCACATCCTCACAGTACCATTTGTCACTCAGACCTGCTGCCCAGGTAGGGACAAAGAATGGTAATTTGAATTTGTTCACACAGTCTGCGGGTAGCAACTGAATATTTCAGCCCCCCCAATCAGAAGAAAACCTATTTTGCCACACATGTAAGACTGAAGCCCGCCCTGAATGCCAGAAAGGTTCACAGCATTCACATGACTAGTAGTGTTACATCTTTTCCTGGCCCAAGAAGAAGGAATAGCCTCTCCATTTCTTACTAGCTTGGCTTTGGCTCCTTGCACATCCTGAGCAGAGACACCAAATCACTTCTGGCACCCAAACACTGCACAGTGACTGCCGAGAATACTGGCTGCCCAGCCTGGGACAGGGAGAGCCAGTGTGGGTGGGTGCATGCTGGCCTTTCCAGCCAGATTTTCTCCTGATGGTCCTGTTCCTCCCTCATAAGCAAATGCTCACAGGCCAGGGATGAGTGGTAACCTGCCTGGGAGCTTTTATGTCCTCTGACTCCCACAGACGCAGAAGGTGGAGTCTGTATCTTCTGCTAATGGTGATTTACAGCTCCCTGCTCTGTGCAGGGCCTCATCTGAAGCGGGTTGCATTTAGATCACACCGTGGTGCTTGCTAGTTCTTCACACTGGTGGCTCCTGCTCTCAAATTGCAGCTGCAAAGACCGTGACAGTTAACTCTGTGCCTAGGGAAGGATCATGCTTCAGCTCTCTTGTTGCTCTTGCCTACAGGTCTGGACCAGCATGTATCTGGACACAGCATTTTGCACACTTGCACAGCTCCAGCCAGCACATGGCAAGAGCACAAGCAGATACCCTTGGAGGAAGCAAAGAGGAGTGTCATGCTAAGCAGAGGATGCATCCTTCAGGTGGACATGGGCCCAAATTTAGCTGACAGAAGAACTAGTTAGATCCTCTCTTTGACATATTTCCTGCTCTCGGGGTAGCTCGGACCTTATATGCATTCCTCTGCCCCATTATTGACTTTTCATGAGGCACACAGCACCCTTTGGAGCGAAGCTGGGGACAGCAGCTCTGTGTGCTCCCTGCCACCGCAGCAAGGAGATGCTGACTCACGCCTGCAGGTTGCCATGGAAACTGCAGCCATCATGCCTGAAATGCCATCATATCACTTCTGCAGAACAGCTTCTGCCAGCCCAGGAAAAAACCAGCTGTGCGCCAAACCACCACCTGGGAGACATGCCTCCAACCCACTGCCAGCAGTTGGGACTGCAGGGAGAGGCTCACCCTGGCACTGCCACCTGTGGGAGACAGTGAGAAAGCCCCATTCCTCCTCCTGTCTCTGCTGCCAGCCCTGCAGCAGTTAGGCAGAGCAGGAGGGCAAACAAGGCAGGCCTGAGCTTCAGGAAGCCCTGTTTTTTTTTTATTTTGGCTCCAGCCCCAACCAGACTCAGGGACTGGGTTTCCTTCCTGCTTCCCTGTGCAGTCAAGACAGCACGTAGCTGCCTCCCTGCCCCAAAGACCCCTTCCCAGTGGGCGTACAGTGCTTCGTGGCCCCACGTCTCACTGCTGTCCCTGTTTGCCCAAGGAAGAGGATGCCCATGGGAAGGTGCAAGTACACGCTTACTTTACCGTTGCCTGGGCAAAGGGCTGCCACAGGGGAAATGCTGTCCCTGCACAAGGGAAAGATGCTTACCTGCAGGAGGGGTGCAGTGAGGGACCAGAGGGCTGATGGGGTCTCTGGTCTTGGAGATACTCCAAACCCAAATTGATAAGGCTTAGGACAACCATGTTGTCCCTAAATCAAGGTTCTTCACTGGTGTGCAAAATGCCAGTCAATTCACTGAGTCGAGATACTTGTCTTTATTGCCATTCTGCAGAGTGGGGTGTCAGGCATTTAACATCAGCCACACCTTTTAGAAACACTTCGGGTCTTTTATACAAAACGATAACAAAAAGAAGTCACGTGAAAGTATCTGATTGGTTACTTGTACAAAAGTTCATCCAGGAGCCTCTTAGTTTGGCTCGTTATATTAAGGTGGGCTCATGTTTACATCTACGGTTCTCCTAGGGGTGTGCTTTTTAGTATTTATAATTACCTAAGGCAACCAGAAGTCATACCTTCATCCTATCAGTTATCACTCAGTTAAGGTATTACCTCACCTCCTGCTGTGGCTTCTGCCTGAACAATGGCTAGCCCCAAGGCAGGTATTTGCAGATCTTTGTTTTAGGGGCTTTCTATTCTCTCTATTCAAGGTTAAAAGGCCGACCATCATGGTTGTTTTAACCCTTCGATATCAACCAGACCTGCCATTGGGGTTAGCCCGCTTTGAGCCAGGGATGTGTTGAAGTGCTCCAGAGCTCCCTTCTGATTTAAGTGTTCCTCTGATTTCCTGGTAGTATGAGCTAGCTGGTTGTCTTAAGTTTTGCAGAACCTCCGAAGGGCATATCCTGTGGAAGATCCCCATTCTACAGTCCCGTTCAGGACTGTAACTTGCACAACACCCATCTGAGCCGTCCTCCCCACTGCGGTGACTAAAAGCTGGGTGAGTCACTTGTGCCACTCCACCACTGCGAAGATACAGGGCATGTCCTGCTAAGTGACTGTTCTCTGGTGGCTGTGGAAGGTGCCAGTCGCAGCAAACTTACTAGGAGAGAGGACCTCATGAGGCACCATGATTTAGCTTCGTGGCCTTCCCCAGAGAGACAAATGAGATTAGACAGCTGATGTCAGTTAACATAACGTTTCACCACATGAGGATGTGGCCAAGAAAGAGAAGTGGCTCACAGTGGCTGCAAAAGCCCAGCCTGCAGTGTTCCCCAGCTTTAGGACCTCAGCATCTACGGGGTGGATCCTTAACACCAGATCGATTTAGTCTTGGCTGCCTCTGGCAAGGGTGAGTGAATGACCTGCAAAGGTGAGGGTGGAGAGAGAGACAAAAGGGTACAAAAGATCACACCTAGGGGTTGAGGCTGTGAAAGGGCAACCAGGGCACCTCCCACAGACAATTCATCTCAGATGCAGCCTTAGGGCTGACTGAACATCCGCTCCTCACACCCCTCCCTGCCTGTTGGTTTCTGGAGGAGCTGCCTCCTGCCTGAAAACACAGGATTTGGCAGAGGTGGCGATGGGTGAGGCCCCATCTGTGTTTCTCTGCCCAGTTTCCAGAACGGTGGTCGATGGAAAGTGGTCTGACCCCAGCAGAGTCTGGCCCTTCACCCTGGGGTGGCTCCCCTTGGTGTGTCCCAGGCTGAGGCATCCCCATGCAGCACCCTATACCCCCGTACCCTACCACAGGTCCACCTCATTCACCAGAGACCCAGCCCAGCTCCTCTACCCATCCTCCAGACTTGGTCACCCACCATGTAATGTCTCCCTGCATCAGTATTTCATCCTGCCGCTTCTCCTGTGCTCCAGCTGTGCCTTCATTCCCTGCTGGGAAGCTGAGTCCTCCCTGGCCTGCCCCTGCTTTAGGCTCTCAACCCCAGGAATCCTGATCCAGTCCAGCTCCAGGCTCCCAGGGCTGCCCAAGCAGATGGAGATGCTGCATGTAATTCATCACTCATGTCGATTACTGACATACATACCCAAAAACAAACGCCCATCTGAGTTCACATTTAAACATAGAAATATTTTTCAGACCTGGTGTTAATAAAGGTTACAGATTTGCGTTTGGGAGAAGAAGGAGAAAACTGAACAGGAGAAAAGGGGAGGCGGTTCTTGAATAAGCAAATCTTTGTCATAAAAATTGCCTGGATAGCTCTTGAGTCCTTTTGGATCTGAGTGCAGAGAGGAGACAGATGTTCCTGATGCTCTGCTGTATTAGCTGTTGGTCCAAAATTTGTGCCTGGACCTCATTAAACTGAAATCCTTTTCTTATATCTTCTCTAAATTATTCCATCTATGGTAATGTGAATGCACTAGACAAATTAGTCCTAAGAAGAAAAATCTTCCCCATTCTGACATTTCTAGACTAGGAATAATTACCTACAGGAAAAACTTCAGACGAAGGTCCTTATTCTAAGACTAAAGCCCCATATCCTCCATCCCCCCCACCGAGGTTGCTTGTACATGAGAGCAAACACAAAAGCCAGAACAAAGGGAGAAATTTAATTACTTTGTTTTGGGAATTTTGGTTGGAAAAATAAAACAGAAAGGAGTTCCTTTGTTAGCAAAGGCTGTGGCTTCTTTTGTGAGCAGCTTCCATGTGGTTGCTGGTTGCACATGAGTAAGTGATTATCCTCTTTCAAGTAACATCCAGGAAACTCTGAAAAAGCACCAGAAATAATTGCATTGCAATGTCTTAACAAATCAAATTTCTAACCCCTGCTGTCAGAGTTACAGTATTGCTGGGACTACAATACAAAATAAAGGCAGAGCTATAAAGATTGTCCTTTAGGGGAAATAAGTAACTTCTGTTAATGTTTAACTCCGTGGGCTGGTGTTGCACCAACAGCTCAGGGCAGAGACTGACCCAGCATTTCATAAACCCCTGCTTCTCTAACACAAGATGGTACGATAGAAACCCACCCAGCAGAGACCATAGTGATATCAGTAAGAGCAACACTGGAAACATGGTGTGGCCAAGGATCCCAGGCCTCCTGAGAAAACAATGCCTAGCTGAAGCAAAATATAAGGACAAGCCGAAGGACAGCAGACAGTGCCAAAAGATTCCCATTCTGACTGAGAAAGGAACAGGCTGTGTCACAAGACCCACCTAACCTTTGCCTTTCCAATGTGCTGGGAGTGATGGCCGTGGGAGGAAGCAGAAAGGAAGGTGCTGCTGGCACCTTGCACCCTGGCATGGCTCTCATGGTTACCCCATGCAGATAATGAGATACCTGGGCCATGCCATCAAGCTGTATAGTGTTCACTCCAGTGCCTAACACACAGCAAAACATCTTGCCTGCCACCTTCTGCCAGCATGCCTGCCCACTTTGGTCTTCCTGCTGAAACACTTGGGATTCCACCGGTTTGACAACCTGTGATCTTGGCAGGTCTGCGAAGGTTCGTGAAGGAATTTTTCTTGCACTTTGCCAGCATCATCACTCGTTTCTCCTTATTATAATGCATTATTTTGGAAGAACTTTTTGGACTCACAGAAACACAAGAGCCTCCAACACCCCTCCACTGGCCTGGCTGTTCTCCTCCTCGTACAGCCCAGTAAGCTGTTTGCATTGTTCACAGTCAGAATTACTTTTGGCCTGTGCTCAAGTTCATGTTCAGTTACCTCTGAGTCCCATCCAGCAACTCCACCAGTCACTTCCCAGCCTGGACCACTGCTCAGGGTTATCCTTCCCTTACCCCTGTGCACCAGGCACCACTGGCACTTCTACTTGCTGGGCTTTGTGAGCCTCCTGGTGGCCCAGTCCTCCCATTTAGAAAGGTGCCTCTGGACTGAGGTTCTGCCTCCCACAGCATCACCCACTCCCTCATAATGATTATTTCCAGCACTGTAAAAAAAAACCCAAACGATGTAAGTGTACATGTACATGTACATGTGTGTATATATATACACACATATAAAATAATGTTTTCTAGAACTTAATCTTTTGTCCGCAGACATACGAAGCAGTACAAATAGAAATATCTGATCTACAAAAGAGGGAGACAACCGGAGCTGGAGTTTTCTTCAGGGTCTTACGTGTAAACCCCTTGTGATGCTTATAGTAATTACCCTGACTGGTTAAACTTTGAATAGCAGCATTTGCCATGAGACATGATGCTGTCGGCAATTTAATTAAGCAATTGAAAAGCAATGAGGTTAATTATTTGTGAAATGGTTACCATAATAATTTTTCAAACATTTGCTGTCAGGCACCCTGAAGCCGACTTGTAACTGAGCAATGTTATCACCAGATATATCCTAGATAGGTTTGGTTTTGTTTTGTTTTCATTTTTACCCCACAAAGGCATCCACAGAGCTTCTCCAGATGAAGGATAGTTCCTTATCCAGGTATTTTTGTTGCATTTTTAAGGGCTCCAGTAAAAGCACAGCAAACGGACGCTTGAAGCTGAAACATGGCTTGAAAGAAATCATATTCCCATTACAGGGAAGCACAGCCAGCACATGTATTTGTTGTGGCATGTTTCTTGGTTCAGGCGCATGAACAAGAGTGCAACACTACCTTCAGAAAACAGGTGTGCATCTTGGTCATGGAGAGAGAGGCCTTCTCCAATTCCTGGGGGAGAGTTTTGGAGCATGGCATGGTCTGTCATGGTGCTATTTGTGACAGGAATGTCAGGATGGAGGTTGTCCCAGCCCAACTCTCCACACTCCCCATGGCCACATGGGGCTGGGAGAGAGGAGAGGCTCCCTTTCACATCACACACATATCACAACAAGAGGTAAAAAACTCGTCATTAAATGCTAGCAACAAGTCTCCGGGACCATCCTTGGATCCTCTGCTGAGTCCACGGCCTCTGTGTGTTGGTGTCGTGCGGTGACCTGGCCAACAACTCTGAAAGGCCCAAGGTGGTAAAGGGTCTGACACTGGGTGGGAAGCTGCCCTTTCTGTATAAGCCAGGAGAAAGCTCTCCTGGGGCAGCACTTAAAGGAAGAAGGCTCTGTACAGCCTTCTCACCACAACAGCCCTCGATATATGGCAAATTTATTCTCAACAAACGAGAGTGAAAGCCAAGCAAACTTGCAATGACAGCAGAATCACAGGAAAATTCAGGCTGGGAAGGACCTCCGGAGGTGTCCAGCTCCTAAGTTCTGCTCACAGCAAGGACAGCTTCAAGGGCTTGTACAACCAAGCTGGGAAATCTCAATGGTCTCCAGCTGGTCTCCTTGCCTTGTAGCACAAACATCAGACCCACAACTAGGACTCATTGCATGGTGTGCCTCTGTGGATACCCTCAGCATAGGCAGGTACTCTGGGTGTATTTATTGCTACTGTTAAGAGCACAGGAATCTGCCACCCGAGCCACCACTACTTGGATGGGCAGGGGGACAGGGCACCAGAGACAGAGGAGGTCTCCACCCTTTTGTGAGTTCCTAGACACAGATGTACAAAGTCACAGCTTGTTCTCATACTGGGGAGAGACCTGCTCTGTGCCAGGGTTGGAGACCTTCAGAGAGCCCCGCTGGCTCCTGTGCTGCTGGGTCCTGTGCAACCCTACATGTCACCCTGGGCTCAGCCCTGTCCTCCAGCCAGTCCATGCACAGACATGTGAGAGCACGAGGAGGTGTATGCACACTGCACTGCCCAAGGTGCACCAGAAGCAGCCCTGGGTGTTCACCTCCACTACCCTAGGGCTACCTCCAGCACCTACCACCTCTGAGCTGAGCTGCTTCAGCACACTCAGCCCTGATCTGAATGGGGAGGGGTATGAACTGGAGACCCCCAGAGGCTACACCACCAGCCCTGCTGGGGGTATGTAATTACGTGAGTGAGGCAAGTTCGTCATAAACAGCAGTGGCTGAAGGTCCTTTTACAAAGTTACTCAGTGAAACACAAAATGTGGTCTGTGGAACACAAATGAAATTAAATCACTAAGCAATGCCTACAGCTTCTCTTGTTGCAACAAATGAAAGAAAACCCTGCTTAGGTGCAAATACCTGCTAAATCTGCCTTTGTTACGAGACATGGGTGCAAGCTGATCCACCTTAGCAACTGTGCCCTTCCCATCTTGGCTTGGAGAGTCTGCAGGCAAATAAGACAACTCAGAGACAGCTTTGCTTTCTCTGAATGTCAAGTAGCTGGCTTTTCTCCCTTTGCCAGGGGGAGCTGGGCTTCCCTCCCCTCAGCTTGGGGTCTTGGCTATAAAAACAGTAAGGGGAGGGTCCCAGCAGATGTTTCCAAGACTCTCAAACTTTTTCTTCAGTCCCTGTGAGGTGTGTGCTCTGCAGTGACAGGGACAGGATACCTGAGGATCTCATCCAGTCACCCAGCTGCATGCTGATATTACAGATATTAATTTTTAAAAAATCAAACCCAAACCAAAACAAACCCAACAGTTTTAGTTAGAGGATTCTGCTTGTCTCCAGATGTGCCTTGTCCACTCTGAGGTTCATTATGGTCAGGCTACACACAGAGCAGCAAGAGGACACCAGCTCCTACGCTGCCATCCCCTGCAAGCCCGGCAGCAGTACAGACTGCTGGAGTGTCTCTCTGTCCCGGCAGCAGTCCCTCCCATCAGCCCAGCTCTCCTTTGCTGGCTGGAGAAAAAGCCTGGCAAGTTTTCTCCCTGCCCAGGCTCATGTAGAAATGAGTGAGAGGAGTTGTGGTTGTCCAGTACGTGTTTAACCTGGGAGAAAGCAGCTTTCTCCATCGGACACTGCCTGTTCAAAAGGACAGCAGCTGGTCCCCTGCACTGCACCTCTCAAGAGACACCCAGAGGCAGAGACACAGCCAAACGAAGGGCAGGCAGCTCAGACATTTTGAGGTACTAAAACTGCTTTTGTTTGGTGTGTCAGGGAAGAATGGCCTGAAGAGGTGCTCTTGCTTGTGCCATTGATGCCTGAAATCCCAGACACCTGGATGCTTTCCTGCCATGCCACACAGGAAAGCACAGTGACCAGCACGTAACGTCAAACCCCAGCCCTCTGAGTCTGCAACCCGGGCACAAATGAGCTTTGTGTGCTGTCAAACTGTTTTGCTCCAGAGCCAAGCCTCAATCACAGGCAAAGGCATTTCACACTGGTGACAGAGCAGCAAGACTACTGCTTCCGGGAGAGCAGACCAAGCATCTTGCTGGTGCTGTCAATCCCTGGGCTGGGACCCAGATTGGGGCTAACCCTGAAGAAAGACTGCCACCTGCCAAGCCATGAACACAATTCTCTGTCCCTTCCTTACTCCTGCTGCTCATGTTACTCTGTCTCATCTCATTTGTAAAAGTGTCCAAGAGCACAGACCAAGATTACGACTTGGAAATACAACAGTCTGCAAGTTAAATATTATCAATCCTATTTAACGTCACCAGGCAGTGTCATTATTCATGATTAGTCTCCAGTTACATAGAAATTATTCTTCTCACAGTTCTCCCCTGCCTGCAGTCCTTAAAAATGAAAGGCAAATGTCTTGAATCAAGTTTTGCTTATGAATAACAGCCCTTTCAGCCGAATTTTTAATTTCACTTCTAACCTTGAAGCAGTTTTGACATGAGTCACACGTTAAAATCACTCAAACGGGCTGCAAGGTCCAGCTTCAGAAATAAATCTGTAATGTGGTCTCCCCTTCCAAGATGATACAGCTTAAGCACACCATGCCATGCTTTGCTTTCAGGAGGCCTCCTCTGCTCTATATGCACCCAAATAAATGCCTGGCTGTCCTCATATCACAAATCATTTAGGACTCCAAAAACCACGCAGATAAGAAGCACAGGGGCCACCCCCATGAAAACTGTGCAGGGGTGCCTGCGTCTTTATTGGTTCCATGCACCTCCATGTCCCCACACCGGTGTGTAGTTGCATGCATGTCTTCTGCAGATGCTGTGTGCTAACTGCATGCAGAAACACTATGGGGCTGGAACACTGAAAATTGCCCTCCATGGGAACTCCAGCAACTCTCTGGCCATCTGCAAGCTGTGCTGGATCTCTCCGTGCCCCTCAGCTGCTGTTCCTCACTGCAAATGGCAAAAAACTTCCCTGCACAACCCAGTGCTAACATTACCTTCCCTGGCCTCCTTCTTCCGGCATCCTCCTTCCCTACCCAGCCTTAAGGTCAGCTGCACCTTGCAGCCTGGGGAAGGTGCCAGTGCTTCCGAGATCGCTGAGGCAGAAGTCATAGGGCTGAGATAAAGCTGGTGGGCAATCCAAGAACAGGCCCTTTACACACTGCTGCAGAACCCTTTGGACCCTCAGGCACATGTGAGGAGCACCAGGCAAGCCAGAGACTCCCCGTAACTGGCTGTTCTCCCAAACCAGAGCTCAGGCCCTGCTGCAGCTAGATTCAGTCCTCTTCCCCACAGCGGTGGGGTAGGCTTAGTCTGAAAGAGGATGTGAGACCCCTGGTTCAAGGACTGCAGGTGGCCTGCCACCGAACATAGGTGCAGGAAATCTCAGACCACACTTGGGCCATCCTTTCACCTCTCAAAAGGAGAAGTAAGAGTGGCTTCAGCTCTAACCACACTCTGTGTGAGCGCCTTTTGCATCAAGGCCACCTTCCAGGGAAACAGCAGTTCCCACGGCTCGCCATGGATGCTCAGCCAAGAGAAGAGCAAAACCCAGGCATCTCTAGTGACCCTTGCTGATCCACTGCACACACATCTGGTGGAAAGGTGGGTTTCAACCCATCCCAAGAAAAGACGAGAAAAAGCCCATAGCTAATGTCAACTGTGGAAGCAGTCTCTGTATTTTGGAAGGAAGGTCTCCCACCTGGTGTGACCTCAACAGGCTGGAGGAATGGGCCAGAAGCAACCTCACAAAGTTCTGCATAACCAAGGTGATCCTTCCTCACAACTTAGCACTGCTGAAGATGCATTTCTGTACTGCGTCCCGTTCAGGGCTACCCAGTACAAGGAAGATGCTGACAGGAGAGAGCCCAGCAGTGACCACCAAGGTGGGGATGAGGCTGTAGCATAGGCTGTATGAAGAGGCACTGAGGGAACTGGACTTCCCCAGCCTGGAGAAGAGACAACCAGAGGGTCCTTACAGGGGTCATTCACTGCCTAAAGGGTGGTTATAGAAAAAATGCAGCAAGACTTTTCTCAGAGGCAGACAAGGACAGGACATGGGACAACAGGCACACGCTGCCGGATGGGATGTTCCAGCTGGGCATGAGAAAATTCCTCCATATGAGGGTGGTGATCTCAGAGACCAGATCTCCCTGCTTGGAGGTATGCAGAACTCAGCCTGACAAAGCCCAGCACAACCTGATCTAGCTTTGGACTGGGGAGTTGTACTACAGACTTCCAGAGCTGCCTTCCTAACAAGACCTCCTGATGATTCTGTCTTACTGTGGGAGGGAGGGAATATGGCTGCCTTCCTCTGGGGCTTTTGGCTGCCCCCTGCTCTGAAACATCCCTAGTGCTCAGAACACATTTGAGACGCTACATGCATCTCCCTCGTCATGCCTGGGCTGCTGTCCTCCTCGTGCAACATTAATGTGGGAGGGAGGATGATGTTCGGTGTGGTTTCTCCATGGCCTGGCAAAGGCTGGAAGCTGTGTGTCCCAGCAGGCTTGCCTGGAAGAAGGTCTAAAAACCCAGAGCAGTGTTGGAGCTGGCCCCACTATACTGCATGGTGCTGTGCACTTCCAGCCGGCCCAGGAAATAATACAGCTGCTGCAGCTCGGAGCCCCCTAACACCATTTCAGAGTTCCTCTCTGCTGCTTCTTTGAGGAGCATTTCTGTCTATGCATCCACAGTTTGACTGATGCAGAGCAGTGGCTGAGCAGCCAGAGGATCAAGACAAGGGAAGAAAATGACTGCGGGCATGTATTAAAGTAGTTAGCTTGTCCAGCTGAAAGAGATTTCTGCCAAACGATTTTATAAGGAATGAGGCATTTTACAGGAAAAGCAGGGCCTCTCCTCTCATTTCCTCTCCCCTCTTCTCTATGAACTTCAAAGAAAAGAGGGGTCAAAACAGAGGCCAGGGAACTGGAATGGAGTTCCTGAGCCCTAAAGCCTAATTAGTCCAAGATACATTTCACTGGCTATCTCTCAGAGACAGGCCTAAATTACCAATCCTACTGGCTGTGCCACCGAAGATCAGACAAAGCCAGAACATATTCCGTTTGCAAGGTCCCAGCTACACGAGGGCTCTAGAGGGGCCCTCAGCCTAAGCCCTGCTGCTGGCAGGGCTCTCCAAGCACCCCAGGCTTAGTGTGGCCACAGCTGAAACCCCATCCCTAGGACAGGGATCATCTCCACCTCCCTGGTGCCTTGTCCCAGGGCTGCTGGTGAAGAAGTTGTGCCGACTACAATCCCCCAGCACTGTGTGGCTGTTGCTTCTTTTTGCTATAACTGATTCTACCAAAAAGCCTTCAGCACTTTGCAGCTGCCTGTCCAGCAGTTTTAGGCTGATGTTAAAACCCACTCCTGCCTCCCCTTGGCCAGGTGAGCCAAGCCCAGCTCCTGCCAGCTCTGCCTGCAGGCCACGTGCCACACACCCCTTTCCACCTTGCAGCTATTTGCAGGCCCCCCTCCAGCTTCGCCGCATCCCTCCCCGCTGGATGCCCAGCAGAGGAGATAATAATTCCCTCGATCTGTGTCTCCTTGCATGGCTTGGCATATGGTTTGCCTCACCAGCAATGAGAAGCAAAGCTTGGTTTTGCACAGGTTTAATGGCTCTCTGGAACTGCATACCAATTTCAAGTCACATGCCTATCCCTGCACAACACAGGTCTTGGGGTGGGTTTTTTTTCTGGGACCCATAAAAAGTATTCTCAAGAACAGAGAGACAAAAATGACATGAGCTGTTTCCCCTACACAGCCTCTCTCAAGATGCTGGTCTCAGAGGGGTGCATCTTATTTTGAGACTACAGTAAATGCACTTTGACAGAAGGACTCATTTCCGTCCTTGTGGTCTGAAAGCTGAGAGAAGCAAAACTCTACTGCAGGTCACTAGACTGTAATTTAGAGAGCAGAGAAAAGACACCAGTGTCACTGTAAGCTTATGTGGCCTCCTAGGTCCATAGGACAGCTCTGGAGCAGGGGAAACTAAGCCTCACATCTTGTGAGGCAGTGGACAGTCGCATATGAAGCTGGCAGGGAAAGTGAGGTCCTCATGGGTATACAGCTACCCTAAACTGCAGGCTGCGATTCTGCACCCCAGCTGGCACCTGGATACTGCTCCCCAGCAAATGCGGACGGCTGACATGGTCAGCGTAAGGAATGGCTCACTCCTGGCTCGGTGCTCCAACTGCTGTTCCAGGGAAGCAAGAGAGCAGGAGGGATGCAGGAGGGGAGTGCAGAAAACTGACTGCTTTTGAATTGGGAGGGACTTGAAAATTATTTTATTCAATTTTCTGCCAGAAAAAAGGGTAAAATTCTTTCCTTAAAAATTTTTATTCCAAGGCACTCACCCAGCTCTCACTTAAAGAGCAGGTCTGGGACCGATGAGGACTGGGTTCAGCTCCCCATTTTACTGCAGATCATCTGTGCTGCATAGCTGCAGCAAGATTGTTTACCTCCCTTTGCATCCATTTCCCAGTGGAGCCAAAATATAAAATGGAAACCTTTCCTCCCCTTATGTAATGCTCTGCCAGAATTGGCATCCTGTGAGCGCTGGCTGGAAGGACACAGGACTGTTGCCAGCAGGAGATCAGGTTGGTCATAGCTGTGTCTAGCCACAAAGCCAACGTCTGCTTCTTGTGTGCTTGCCCAGCACTTGGTGTGTCGGGACCCTTTTCTCTGATGAAGTTCATGGTGAACTCTGACTCACCACACAGGGAGGTTTAGCTGGGGTGTCCACCTCCCTCAGCAGCTTCTCAAGGAAGGGGGGCCTCATGCGGTATATACCACCAACATCTGACCAGTCTGTTAGTGCATTCCTGTGCCGGTTTCACCTTTCAGAAAAATGCCATCCCAAGGACTGAGGCAGTTCGGGACCAGGTAGCCTGCCTGTTTGGCTTTTCCTGCTGGAGGCCAGGATCACGGGAGGGAGGGCAGGCAGGAGAACACCAGCTGAATTTACTGACAGATTGAGCCAGATTCCTGTGTGCTGCCAGCACAAAAATAGCTGCCATCTTTGGATTTTACGGCTTTGCTTTGTTACAGTCTGGATCAGACTTGTTTTCAAAACAATCTTCAACAGACATAAATACACCTGTCAGTGAAAACAAATATGCCTGGAATGATTAACTGATACTTCCTGGCAGTAATCCCTACACCTCTGTAATAGCAGCTAAAAAAAAATGAGTTGGTATCATGGGGAGGAAACAACAGCATGCAAAACACTAGCCGTGTGCCTCACTCACTATTTTTTCAACTTTACGCTATTGGATTACTTTCTTAAGCACTCTGGGGACAGAGACAGCGAAGAACAGCTTTCGTTGGCAAAGGCAGGCAGTTTCTCACACACGGCTCTATTTTCCATGGCTCATCCAGCAAATTGTAAACTAAGCGTAAAAAAACAGCAAGGAACAAGTCCATTCAAGAGGAGCCGAGTATGATAGATTTCACATCCCGTGTGCTGGCAGCCTAGCACTGCTATCAGGCACTTACTGGGGGCAGGCGGGAAGTGCCCCATGCCTAGGGAGACATAAGGAGCGAGATCTAGGGATCAAGGGTGCCCTTCCCAGAGAGGCGAGGGAGCTGCATGCAGCCAGGAGGGACAGTCCACTTGACTCATCTCCTAGCTTCAAGAATTTTGGCCTCAGAGTCCAAGCAGCACGAATGGACTGCCCTTTGTGTATTTAAAGGATGGTTGTCTCTCATGTCCGCCCTCTCCACCAGACAGCTCTGCCTGCTACAGCAGCATTTTTCCAATTCTTAGTCTATAATTAGGGAAATTAAGAGAGAATCTTGGCTGCTTTAATTATAACATATATATTTGCCTTAATATGTATTAATATAATAATATATACTATTATGGTTTAATAATAATAAAGTAATACTGCTTTATGCCAAGTGTCATTCTTGCACACACGACTATGTTCTTGAAACAAGGAGTCAGCCGCTGACTCCAGGCCTGCAAGCAGCGAGCAAGATCCCAGGTCTGCATCTGCAAACCCGTGCATGCAAAGCAGCAGGTGTCGAGGGAGCGGCTACACACCACACCGGGCCTGACATGCAGCCCGGCGCGCCGGTGCCACCGCAGGGATTCCTCTGAAATCTGCACGAGCGAAGGGCAGCGGGTGGGCTGCAGCTGTGCGGGTAAACAGCTGGTAAACCTGGAACCACCGTTGCCCTCCTCCCGGACCCCGCTCGGTCCCGCGGCGACGGTCCGCCTCCGCCAGGGGGCGCAGTCCCCGCCCCGCTGCCATATCAGTGCGCATGTGCGGCACCTCCTCCCCGCCCATCTCGGCTCCGTGAAGGAAGGCCCGGGTCAGGCGGAAGGGGTGGTGCCGCGCGGTGCGCGCGGGCCGGAAGCGGAGGAGCGCGAGGCCGGAAGCGGTGGTGGAGGTGGCGGAGCGGTTTTCGTGAGCGGGGACGGCGGCGCCAAGATGTCGATCGAAATCGAGTCCTCCGAGTGCGTGTGGCGGCGGGTGGGAGGGCGGAGGGCGGGCCGAGGCGGGAGCCATTGTGGGGCGGTGTGGCCGTGGGGGAGGGGCTTCCCCTGAGGCGATCGGGGGTGTAAGGGCGGTCGCGGGGGGGGACCGGGGGCGGCGTCAGTGGTGATGGCAGTGCAGTGCCAGCGGCAGTGGCTGTGGTGGTGGTGGCCGTGTCCCCTCCGCCACGGCCTGGCAGGCGGGCGGGTGTGGCTACTGCAGCCCGCGGGGAAGGTTCGCCCGTGGGACCGGTGTGGTGAGCGCGCCCTGTTCCTCTGCAGCGTGATCCGGCTGATTATGCAGTACCTGAAGGAGAACAGCCTCCACCGAGCCCTCGCCACCCTCCAGGAGGAAACTACTGTGTCCCTCAACACTGTGGACAGCATTGAGAGCTTCGTGGCCGACATCAACAGCGGGCATTGGGACACGGTGCTGCAAGCCATACAGTCGCTGAAGCTGCCTGACAAGACCCTCATTGACCTCTACGAGCAGGTCAGCGACTGTGGGCTGTGTATGGACTTTAATAGTCCGTGTGGAAGCTCCTCTCTGGAGTTTTGTGCTTACCCTTTGCTGATGCAGGTGTTTGTCTCTTGATGCAGGTCGTGCTGGAGTTGATTGAGCTCCGGGAACTAGGTGCTGCCAGGTCTCTCCTGAGACAAACGGATCCCATGATCATGCTAAAACAAACTCAGCCAGAGCGGTACATCCACCTCGAAAACCTTTTGGCCAGATCTTACTTTGATCCTCGTGAGGTACATTACGTTCTTCCTAGAGACATCTTGGTGCTGTCTTGTGTGTCCCCTAGCATTGGTCCAAGTTGCTAATGGCTCATGGCATCCTGGCTTGCCCGTTTGGGGAGTGGGAGTGTGCAGCCTCACAATTTGATGATTTTACACGTTTTGTGAAGTGTTTAGGAAGTGATGTGTAACACTTGATCATGAGGCAGCAGAGCAGTGGTTTTGAAATATACTGTAGGGGGGAGTTTGGAGGTTTATACCTGTATCCTGCTGCAGGATGACATCTGAGCCTTGCTTTCCTGTCTTATGTATGCCAAAGAGAATGTACATTTTGTAAATAAAATTGTTGTTGTATAATAACAATAATAATGAGGTATTATTTCTGACTGGTTATGCCAGTCTGACGTTTTTTTGTGAAAGCATGTTCCAAATGTGTAACGTGTTGATGTTAAAGAGAAGGGCTGTTTTGAAGGTCTAACAGAATATTAGTCTGGAAGGGGCCTCACTTCAGAGCAGTGAATATTTTTACAGAAAGAGTTTGGAAGAATTGTGCCATAAAAATAACTTCTCTCTAGGCATACCCAGATGGAAGTAGCAAGGAGAAGCGGAGAGCTGCTATTGCACAAGCTTTAGCTGGAGAAGTCAGTGTGGTACCTCCATCTCGTCTTATGGCGCTGTTGGGGCAGGTAAGTCTTGAAAAATACTTCGGTAGTGATGTTGGTTTCTGTAGATCTTTGCCACATAAAACTAACTATGATATAGCTGATTCTCCAACTTTGTAAAGCTAAAGCTTAAATACTGCACATTTACATGTGGTGTAGTTAAAAATATTTTCTCCATGTGGCAAGGATTTAGTGTTTGTAGGAAAAGTCAGCGCTCCAGTGGTAGATGTCTTGCTGTAGAATAAATAATCAGTGCAGAGAGAAGATTATTTTCAAAGTGCATACTAACACACACTGTTTCTATTGTTGTACTTATAGTTCTTTTCTGATTCTCAGGATGTATTAGTTGATACTTTGTGCAGACAGTATTTAATGTATTTTGCTGTTTTATGGCTGAGGTCTTACTTTGTAAGCATAACAGGTGTTGAAGGCAGGTCTCTGCTGAAGGGGTTGTATAAGGTTCTGTCTTATGAAGTTCACTTGTGCTTTCCAAGAAAGCTTATGTGTCATTTTTAATTCTAATGTATGCAGCTGTAGGCAAACAGACAACAGGTCTTGACTGAAATCAACACAATATTGAACTCACACTGTGTACTGCATACTGTGTACTGCATACTGACGGTAGAATGAGAAGGGTGGGCCCAAGTACTTCTGAGTTGCAAAAATCGTTTGGGGATAATGTTCTGTTCTTTTTGTGGCCATGAGATAGGAAGCATAACCTGGTAGTTGTTGCCTGAAGTAATTATTTGCAGTGTATTGGTTTCAAACTGTACCAGTGTACAATTTGTAAAGGTAAAAGAAACTTTTGCTGTGTTGTACTAATTAGAAGCAAGTTTTGATGGGGAGGATGTATGTTAACCGATACCTAACTGTATGGCTTTCACCTCCTCAAAAGGCACTGAAATGGCAACAGCATCAGGGCCTGCTTCCCCCTGGTATGACAATTGACTTGTTCAGAGGCAAAGCAGCTGTGAAGGACGTAGAAGAAGAGAAGTTCCCCACACAGCTGAGCAGACATATTAAGGTGATGTTGTGTTTGCTTCTGTGTGCGTTACTGCTGCTTATTCCTTCCCGTGCTTTGTGTTGGGAGATCAGAGTAAACCTTCTGAATTCTTCTGTTCTCTCTTTTGCAAGTCACACACACCCACACACTCGCACCCACCTACCCGTGTTTTTTTAACTTCTCCATGCTTTATTTCATCAGGAAACTTTTCATGAAAGTCTGAAATGATGTCTCTTAAGAAGAATGGGTTCTTATGGTATTTGTGGATTTGATAAACATATAGTTTCTTTCACAGTTCAGAATAATTCAGTTTTCAGAAGTGGTTTGCTTAGCCCGCTTTTTTATTTGTGCAAGGAAATATTAATGTCTTAAACTTCTGTACATGCCTATTAGCTTCTGTGAACCACCTAAGTTGTGATCATGAGCTGCTTCATACCAGGTCAACTAGTATGATTGGTATCTCGTTTTTAAGCATTTTATTATATAGATTTCAAAAGAGAAAGCAAGCTGTGCTGTAATGACATTGTTGTCCTGCAGCACTCATGACATGGAGTAGGCAGTTTCCTCCTGTGAAGGCTTTTCTACTTCACGCAGCAGTTCTGTACAGTGAGAAGTGTTAGTTCACTATAGTAGCTCTTCCAGTTTTCACAATGAACAGGAGATAATGTTTTTCGGAAGTCATGAATTGGAACTTGTGAAATCAATTTG
This sequence comes from Phalacrocorax aristotelis, assembly GCF_949628215.1. Classification (NCBI taxonomy): domain Eukaryota; kingdom Metazoa; phylum Chordata; class Aves; order Suliformes; family Phalacrocoracidae; genus Phalacrocorax; species Phalacrocorax aristotelis. Next base: position 13,070,495 of record NC_134311.1, on the reverse strand, counting down.
TTATGTTCAGTAGCAGCTTGGTAAAAATGCTTTATTTGAAGTTGTTTTGATTGCCAGTACTGGTCTTGGATTTTTGTATTGAGTGGTGAAAACTTTTTCTATACTTGGTTGTCATGGTCACTTGTATTTAAAATTAAAAAATTTTATATAAAAAAATACCAAACATAATCTGTGAAAATTTCACTGGAGAAACGTCACTCCAAGTGAAGCAATTTGCACTGCTTCAGAAATTCCTGAAGTCTGCTAGCAATACATGTTGGGTACTGGAAGGGTGTTTGTTAATGTACACAATTCACTGCAAAAACAAAAATATTAAGACAACCAACCCAACTGCTGCTGTAAACGTGGAGTGTTTGATGTAAGTTTCACTAATATTACCAGATCAAAAGGAGTTTTTTTCCTTTGTTTTTGAAGTGCTGGTATTCAGGTGTTGAGAGGTTTTTTGGTACCTTAAGATTAAATCTGTGAATGCATGCCTCTAGAAAATACTGTATTTTTGCCACCAAAATCAGACTACAGTTTTGTTTTAATGAGTTGCTTCTTTTAAATTGCTTATTAGACTTAATTTATATTCTCCTATAAAACAGTTTGGGCAGAAGTCGCATGTGGAGTGTGCTCGTTTTTCCCCGGATGGACAGTATCTTGTTACTGGCTCTGTTGATGGTTTCATTGAAGTATGGAACTTCACCACTGGAAAGATTAGGAAGGTAAATTGTGCCATATTTCCCATGGATGGTTGACTGGCCAGAGCGCCTGGTTTTATTCTTTGAGATTATACTTTTATGTTAATTTTAATTTCTGAGGGGCTGTGAATCTGAAAGGGTTGTCTGCCTGGGAAATACAAATATTGGTCTGGGATCTTTACATGGGTTTAATTGTCTGGTTTGTCATAAACTTACCTCTGCGATAACATGTTTTACCTTTCTGGATCATTGTGGTTGCCTTTAAAATGGTGGCAATAGCACTTCCCTGTTGTTATAAGGCTGTGAGGTCTGCTTGATGACAGGTCATAAAATATAACTGAAATTAAAACTGCTAGCACTTCTGCACTTTGCCTTGGAATAGATTTCACTGAATTCACCATTCTTCTGCTTTCATTTAGGATCTGAAATACCAGGCACAAGATAATTTTATGATGATGGATGATGCAGTGCTGTGCATGTGCTTCAGCAGAGATACGGAAATGCTGGCAACTGGAGCACAAGATGGAAAGATCAAGGTACAAATCTTTCTGTATGGAATGTTGGTAGAGGTGGTGACCAGAAAGATTAATTTGCAATTACAGTAATGTTGCAATTATTAAGTTCAGCATGACTCAGAAACAAATATCTGTTGGCTCTGACGTTTAAGCTGCTGTGATCTCATAACAAAGTAACTACTATTTCATTTGCTGTTTCTTCTCCAGGTGTGGAAAATCCAGAGTGGTCAGTGTCTGAGAAGATTTGAACGAGCACACAGTAAAGGTGTTACATGCCTCAGTTTCTCTAAAGACAGCAGCCAAATTCTTAGTGCTTCTTTTGATCAGACAATCAGGTAAATAAACTGAGAATGTGTGAGCTACGGTACAGGAGAAAAGCAAAGAGAGTTTTCACATTGAGCAGTTAAGCTTTTGAATACAGATTCGTTTGACCTGGGATTTGATCCTTTTGCATTGAGTTTTAGCACTAATACGAGAGCATGACTGCTGAGGGTTGGAGAGGAACAGTTTGAAAGTTTGACTTTTCACTCTGCTTAACTTGCATTATTTCAGGGCTAGGGGCCAAGTACTTCTGCTCTATTATCATTTATGTTGACCTTGTGTGTTTTCTTTCTGGCAGACTCGTAGCTTAGGAAACAGTTTAGTCAACCTTCAAAAATAACATTTTTTTAATAATGAGCTTGGGTAAAACAGAGCTGAGGATAACAGGATGATGACATTTTTTGAAACAGCCTAATCGTACTCACTAGCTTTAATAGCCAACATGACAGTAGTTGGTCCCATCCAGTTTTATTTTCCTTGTAAAGCAGAATCATGAGCTCTTCTTTTTCTACTATCTAAAGAAATCCTCTGAGAGCAGCTTTAAGTATTTTTATGTATCTTCTCTGCTTCCTCCTGGTAGTTGCCAGATAGAGCAAAATTTCCAAGAGTGCTTGGGAATCTCAGTGAGCAATAGTCATGGCTCTCCTGGGCTTGAATAAGGGTCTGTGTGTCCCTGTGAGTTGTGTGTGGATGAGAGAAGATAAGGTGCATCCCTACACATCCAGGGACAATGACTTGTTTCGTCTTGCTGCTCCTTAAGTCATGCATTGCCAGCCCTTATTGTAAAAACGTTCTTGTCCCAGGTCACACTCTGAATCCATCTCTAATCCCAGCCCCCAGGTCCACCCCTCTATTTCTCTTGGATCCAGGGAACTCCTGTTAGAGTGGGAACAAGAGAAAGAAGGCCCCAAAGAAAGTGCTTTCTGGGCATTTGTTCTTCCCAGCAGCCAGACATGGAATACTGGAGATCCAACCCTGGAAGACAGCCAGGCTGATGGACCCTGAGAGCTTCAAGAGCAATTTGTATTGGAAATGGCAGCGCAGCCTTGCCTCTGCTTTAGGGTGCTGGTTTTAGATCTGAGCATCTCTTCAGATGCACATGGTGTACATGGTGTAAGCTCAGCCTTATCAGCCTGGAAGAAGAAGGCTGAGAAGGAACCTAGTTGCCTCATCTAGAGGTAGCCATAGTTAAGGTGATGACAGACTCTTCTCAAGTGCACGGTTCCTACAAGGGACAACCTCCAGGAAGTGAAATTCTGATTGTATAAAGGGAAAAAACTTCTTTTTTCCCTTGAGAAAGAAGCAGTGCTTGGACAGTGCTGAGAGAGTTGGGTCAGGTGAGGGAGGGATCTCAACCCTTGGAGACTTTGAAAGCTGAATTGAATAAGACCATGACTGACTTACTTGGAAGCTGCTGTTGTTTTGAGGAGAGCAGTGGAGTAGAGGTCTTCTGAGGTCTCCTCCAGCCTAAGTTATTCTGTGATTCTGTGACATGTACCAATGATTTGGGATCTCTGTTAGAGAAAGATCATGTGGCTGGATGGCTTATATGTATAAGCTGGCAAGAGGAAAGAAAAATCTTTCAGAGATGGAAAAGAGCCATAGGGACAAGATCATTTTTCTCTTCACTCAAAAAGATAATTCCCATTTCTCCAGGTTCTCTCTGCAGTTCCGCTTTTGGACATTGGAATTTTTGCTGTTTGTCATGCAAACCACCCTTTACTGTGTAGCACCGTCACTGTGTTGCAATATGAGCTGTGGGCTTTTTTTAACCAATCTGTATAGTTCAATTTCCCAATGTCTGCAGCATTCTTTTTGGGCAGTGAAACTTATCATGATGTTGAAGGCCCACAAGCTCAGATCCTGGGAACCCAGGAATGGGAGTTGAGTCTTTCTGCAAGCTTTGGAGTTGCTATGGTACACAATCCAGTTAGCGTAGTTAGCAAGTTGATAGTGTGTCAGCTCAGTTACAGTGGTTGGATGCGAGGTCTGTCTGCAGAATATCCAAGGAAGTACATCCCTCTTAACGTGGTTGGGCTAAACTGAACTAACTTGGTGCTATCTGACATTTTCTGTGTGCTGAGACTTACATGCATACAGTTACTGCAGCTTACCTGGTGTGCAGATAATCTGTTAAGGAGCAACGATAAAGCAGTGGGTTGTTGTGGGACAGGTATGAAGGTGGTTAGGCTTGCATCTGTGCTCTAAGAAAGCTTGAGTGTCTGTGCAACCTGTGTAAAGCAGACTAAATTATAAAACAGTTTAATTTAGAAAGTACCTCTAGAGGTTTCTAGTCCAATACGCTTCTCAAAGGACAGCCAACCTTTCACTTAGGACAGCTTTCTCAGGGCCTTGTCCATTTCAGCTCTTAGTGACTCCGTGGGTGGAGACCACACTGCTTCTCTTGGCATCTGTCCTAGGGCTATACAATCCTCTTAGAGATTTGGACATAAGTATAAAGACCTTTTGTTTTCCTTTGTAACTTGTGCCTTTTGCCTCTTGTCCTTTAGCTGTGTACCTCTCTGAAGGATCTGACTCCATTAGGTAGTGACTTGTTAGGTAGTGATGTTAACCAAATAGTTTGGTGAGGACTTAAATACCTTCTTTTTTTAATTTTTTTTTTCTTAAGGATCATTGCAGAGTGCATAAAAGCAAGAACGAAAGTTAGTTGTAACTTCTAATACTAGCAAATAGTCACAAAAATACTCAAACTCTGTTCTGATCTAAGTTACCAGATGAGCAGCAACCTCATCAAACCCTTGTTCCTGCAGCATGTAACGTCTGGAAAGTGTTGCCTAACATTTGCATGGTGCAGTAATTCTGATCCTGCACCTATCTGGTGTCTTGTTACTGAGTGGAATTTGCTCACTGCTGGGTACATTTGGTTTGCAGCAAAGCTCGTTTGTTGCTGTGCAGACACTTTGCTGCAGTTGAAAGCAGCTTAGATCAGTTTTGTCTAATTCAGTTATTTTTCTCCTCTGGAGTTATTCTTACTTACTTAATTTGATTAACTTCTTTGTCTACAAGGAAGACAACAGTTAGATGCTACTGAACTTTCACTTCTCTGGGGTGAACACACCCAGCCCTCTCAGCTTCTCCTCACACATCATGTGGTCCAGCCCTCTGGCCATCTTAGTGGCCTCTTAGTGGGGGCCCGAAGCTGGACACAGTCCTCCACTCCAGAGGTGGCTACACCTCTGCCAGCTAGTGGGGAGCCTTGATCTGTAGACTGTGTGTCTCCTAATGCAGCTGCTGTGCAGCTGGGTTTCCTCACTGCCACAGCACACTGCTTACTTTGGCTTTGTTCTCCCCAAGGCCTGCCAGGTTCTTTGCTGCAGACCTCCTCTGCAGCCGGTCAGCCCCCAGTTGATCCTGATGCTTCTGGTAGTTCTGCAACAATCTGTGCTGAAAGTCATGAGGTTTCTCTCAGGCCATCTGTCTGGTTTGTCAAGGTTTCCAACTTCCTCACCTGTCTTTTTCAAAATCGAGTTGCAGGACATGGGACTTAAATTGTGAATCAGATTGATCCAGTGCTTGATGACGGTATACGTTTTATGTTTACCTGAGTGGGATTATGTTATATGTTTAATAGCTTTAGGCTCTTGCCTGTACCATAAAACCCAATGGTACCAGTGGTGCTGCTTTAGATGAAAATGAAGAAATGTGTGGATCTGGAGGCAACTGCACAATGAACAGGCATTAAAGAACATCTTAATGAGAGATGTTAGGCCATTTAAATCCTCATATTTATGAAATACAGCATAAGCATTTTAATTGAAATTATGTAAGGTTGGATGTTGAATCAAGGACAGCAACCTTCCAATGGAATAAAGAATTCAATTTTAAGGCTTCACGCTTCTGCTTGAAAAACATATTTCTGTAGCCAGTAGGTACTACAATTTAAAGCTGATACAAATTAGCAAAATAATTTCCTCTTAGATGACTGAGCAAACTCTTTGCAGAGTTGCACAATAAGGGACAGCCTTCAAAAGAGAAAAATTCTGGCTGTGTGTAAAGAAAGAATTCTTAACTCAACTGGATAAGGCCTTGGTTAAGACCCTGACCAAGCTGCTGTCATGTAAAGTTGAGTCTGTTGGTCTGGACACTTCCAAACTCAATTCTGTAATTTTTGTTTCGTCAGCTTCATGATTTGCCCTTTCATAGTCCTGTCTTCTAATATGCACATTGTATGTTACACACAGGTCCTTGAGGATGAAGTTTGACAGTATTTCCCTAAGCTTTTCACAGGAACACATAATGCTTTTGATGAAAAGGGCTTGTGAAAAAGACCTATGGCTTGCAGATTTTTAGCATTTTTTATGGTTGCCTAATAAAGGTATCTAGATTCAGTGAAGCCAGAGAGTGGTTCAGACTACCTCAGTTACTCACTCAGTTGTAATCTCTGGTGTGTGGCAGGATTCACGGTTTAAAATCTGGGAAAACTTTAAAGGAATTCCGTGGTCATTCTTCCTTTGTCAATGAAGCTACTTTTACCCAGGACGGCCACTATATCATCAGTGCGTCCTCTGATGGCACAGTGAAGGTAAGACAGCATTTACCCTTTGTAAATAACACATTCAGACTCTTTGCCTGTTGTAGCTGGAACTACTCAATGTTTATGTAGTACTTAAGAGGAGTAAGGCATTATTGTGTACAGGCCATTACTGATTAATAATAAATAAATAAATATAGAAGCAGCTACATTAAGTCAGGCATCAATGCCATGCACAGGGGGTGGGTAAACAGATAAGGCTTATGGATGTAGCCTAGGATAGCATGACAGATTTTGCTCATATTAAATGGGGCATTACTGCAAACTTGAACTCATTACTAGACTGCCCAAATCATGGGAATAGTATGAGAAGGTGGTATCTTTAATTTTGATTATAGTAGTATGTAAACAGCAAAAATATTCTACACATGTTGAGTTATATTTTATTTTAAATATTAAACAAGCAGTTCCATTTCTTCTTTCTGAACAGCTAGAACAGTCTGGGGTTGAGCCTGAAGCAGCTCTAAGCTGGGACATCTCTCCCACCAGTATCAGTGAGGCTTTGCGTTTTCAGCAATTTTTTGTGTCTGTCTTGTGTAAGGAAAACTGCATGTGCAGAGGCTGCACATATGTTCACAGATACCAGCTAAAACCAGAAAGCAAGTCTGGACTCACGCCTCAGGGAATATGCTTAATGAAAGTGAGCCAGGCTGAATTTGGATAATGGAAATTGACTTTCAGTTCAGTTGCAGTGAAATTGTTCACGGTGTCCCCAAAACAGAAGTGATATCTTTTTTTTTTTTTTAAAATCTGCTTTAAACTACAGTTTTTAGAATTCGTATTTCCCTTCAGGAGCCTTAAAAATATGAATCCTGTATCCTGAATCAGCTCCTTGTTTAATTTTTTTAAAGCTAATTGTTTTTACATTTATTTCTCATACTAGGTTTGGAACGTGAAGACAACGGAGTGCTCAAACACCTTCAAATCTCTTGGCAGCACTGCTGGGACAGACATTACTGTGAACAGTGTCATTCTGCTGCCTAAAAATCCAGAACACTTCGTTGTTTGCAACAGATCGAATACAGTCGTCATTATGAATATGCAAGGACAGGTATGTGATCCTTTCAAGTCTCTCTTGCTCTCCTTCTGTGTCTCTGTCATTTTAAGAATGCCAGAAGCCTAGCTGATTGCCTAGCCTTGGGTTAAACCTGATTTCTCCAGCTTGCTCTTGTGACAAACTATTCTGTACTGTGGTTGTAGAAGAGCTTGACTTACTGAAAGTGATTGCAGCTATGGAGAGACCTGTGGTCTGAACAGATGTAGTGGTGCGTGAATATTTTTGCCCTGAACACAATAATGATGTGCTTCAGTTTAATCCTGTGAAATACTTTTGGGGGGATCTCTTTACAGATTGTAAGAAGTTTTAGCTCTGGTAAGAGAGAAGGTGGTGACTTTGTCTGCTGTGCACTTTCACCTCGCGGTGAATGGATCTACTGTGTTGGTGAAGATTTTGTGCTCTATTGCTTTAGCACAGTGACCGGCAAGCTGGAGAGAACCCTGACTGTAAGTTTGCGGACTGTAAGCTTTGAGCTTTTGCAGAGTTCTAAACACAAGGATAATCTAAGTGTTCATTATTTATGAAGTCCATAAGAAAAAGTCTGTAAGGAGAAGTCTCATGCCAAGGAACCTTTCACCTCTAGCAGCCATGATTTGTAACAAACACATTCCAGAACACTTGGCTGTACAATGTCTTTAGGGTTTTTTAGAACCATTTTAATTTTAGAAGTATGAGAGTGTTTACCCACTGAGCCAGGAGTGAATTGGTTCAAACTTACCTGAAGCAGAGCATGTCTTGACCTGGGCTCCAGGTGATGAAGAATCTGACCAAGCTGTCAGATTTAAAGCTGTCAGGCTTAAATTTGCCTTCGAATAAACTAAAGAGGAATACCAGCTTGAATGTCTAAATTCAATGGGGAACACTCAGATGTCGTGAATTTCGGTGGATGTAAACCTTCGCTGAACCTTCCCTCACCCAGCAAAAAGTAACTGCTATGTCACAAAAACTGTTTGCAGCTGGAACTTAATATCGGGGGGGTATTCCTCCGCTTTTGCTGTATGCACAAAGCGTGTTAAGCCTCAGTCCAGCTTTCCTCTAGTTCTTGTTTGAAGAGACTATTTGGCTTGAATCTGCTGAAGGAAGAATCTCCTGATCCATCTTTCTGCTTACTCTCTAGGTTCATGAAAAAGATGTGATTGGCATTGCTCACCACCCCCACCAGAACCTGATTGCCACTTACAGCGAAGATGGCCTCCTCAAGCTCTGGAAGCCATAGCTTGATTTTACAATGAGCTATGAAGTGTGCCTGTTAGTTGCAGGGTATCGATGTTTGTGCTTTAACAAGGTCCAAATCCCGAGAGTGTGATATTGGCTCAATTTTCAGTTCAGGTTTCCAGTAAAAATGGCATTTCTACTTCTTGGTCTGAAGTTAGGTAGATTGATGCTTAAATATAGCATCAGCTAATTTTAAATACTTTTATTTTTACCAGAATAGCTGAACCAACTTCAGTGAGAGGGTTTTTTTCCATCTCCTGAAATCTGTATCTTCCTACAGTGTTTTATTATGAAAGCTGAATGAACTAGAAACCTTACACGCTTAGAAGTGGTTGCTGGCTTCCTAGAATACAGTAAATTTTTTTTTTTTTTTTTTTTTAATAAGCGAATTATGTGGAATGGGAAAGCTGTCTCTTCTCCACTGCTGACACAAAGGCACAGTTTTCCTGGAATGCAGATGAAATTACTCTCCTCAGCTTGAAGGCAGAGGCTTTTTTAGTCCAGTGAGTTTTGCTGTGTTCAATTTTCCCTTTAATTTTTCCAGTTACACTTATTAAGTAGTGTCACACAGCTTCCTTGGAATGAAACTATTCTTCCCCATCTCCCAGCACTTCCGGCTATAAGCCTGCCTAACAAGGCAGTGAGATGTAGTTGGTTTTTTTGGTACATTGGTTAGTTGGTCGATTTGTTGGTTTTTTTGATGGGTTCTTTGGGGGGGTGGAGGGGTGTTTTTTTCTTTGTTGGGTTTTCTTTGGTTGGTTTTGGGTTTTTTACACATCAGTTCCAGGCTGAAAGGAATTATTACCTGGGCCCTCTTCCTATAAGTGCATATTGTCTTCAGAGCACCATTAACTGAAGCAGGCCTCAGGGGATCAATATTTTGAAACATGCAAAAAGCTGATTTACACAGGCCAAGTTCCTAATGCTGTGATGCTGCACGTGCTGCATTTGTTTCGGTTTTTTTCCAGTTTACTCTGTTCAGCTTCCTATTCTCCCAAAAGGGCATGGCATACTTAAGCTTCAAGTGATCGTTTGTAAGATTTCTTTTTAATTTCATATACCTGTGGACCTAGTTAAGGTGATCCTTAGGTCCCACACTATGATAAAAAGAAGCTTTCAGGCTCTTCAGTTTGGAGCAGATGATGATTCCATCTGAGATCCTGACTAATGCACACTTTCGTGAATGTACACCAGAATCTGGCCATAGTATTTTCTAGGATGCAGCAAAAAAATGATATTTTGTTTGTAACGATTAGACAAATGCGTGTAGGTTTCAGTCTACCGCACTGTTTCCTGTCCTCATCCCTTGTAGAATACTTTCATGCCACAGTAATCTGTTTGAACAGTAGTAACTTCTCTTTGACTTAATAAATTAGTTCCAATTTAAACAACCTCACAATTTTATTTCAGCTGGAGGGCTTGCTCCTAATGCAGGTATTGGTTGTCAGCTGGTGGCCGACCTACAGCTCTGACCGGTGCACTTGATTGGTGGTGTTCATATTGGTCTAAGGAACTGCAGAAAAATTTCAGCTTAACCTCTCACATAGCATTGCTTGTTTACTACAACTGTAATGTTTAGTTCTGTGTTTAGCTGTAGTGTCTTGGTTCCCAAGTTGTTTTTTACTTCTTCAATATGGCAATAAAGTTATTTCTTAGATAGCAGGAAGTGATAATTTTTCCTGCCTGAAAAGACAGTGGCGTGTCAGAAACGTATGAGAAGAATACATCTGACAAGCTCCGTTGGCAGTTAGTACTTTTGATACAGGAGAATATCTTGACAAAATACTTTCAATATTATTTAACTTGTGATTCATTTTGCTTTCAGATTACATGCAGCTGCTAATTCTCAATGTAAACGATATCTTATATTGTTCTTTAAGTAGTTGTAGCAAATAAACCTGTCAGAATCCTGAATGTTTAAAGATCGAAATACATCCAAATGTAAGAAAATCTGGCATTTCTTATGCTTTTCAAGAGTTTCAGAGTTTATTGCATCAAATATTCCAGACAAAATAAAAATGTACTCATACTTAAGAAAGGGCAAGGGTAAAACTTACCTCCTACCTTCAGCTGTAATTTGTAAAATAGCTGGCAGTTGGCGTAAAAGTACAATGATAATCTTGAAAATGTTAATTTTTAAAATGAAAATTGTAACTTTTTTTTAATGTATATGTTAATTTTTTTAATGTAATGTAGGGAGACATTTTCTCCCTGGAGGATCAGCCAGGTGTTAGGCTACTTACTTGTATGTAAAACTTGAACAAGGCAACATCTAGTGCTCTGAACTAATATTAAAGAAAGCATTGTTCACCCATGGCCCTTGCTTTATTCTTGAATTATTTTGCTTAGAGCTGGTGAGTTCTGTCACACATAAAGGAGTGCAAAATGCTTTGCAGGGGAGTGCTGTGTAATGAAAGTCTCACAGTCCAGTTCATCCTCCCATTTCTGAACTGGAGGTCAATGGATTTCAGCCTTGCTTGGGTGGAATCAGCTGCCTGTCTGTATGTGCTTGCAGAATGCATGTGGAAGAGCTACTGCCATCTCAGCAAAAAGTAAGCAAGCTTAGGTTCTCCAGGATACAGTCTCAGCTCTCTTGGCCTTTCCTCATAGGAGAGATGCTCCAGTCCCCCTATCATCTTGGTGGCCCTTTGCAGGACTCTCTCCAGTATGTCCATGTCTCTCTTGTACTGGAGTGCTGAAAACCTGGCACGGTATTCTAGGTGTGACCCCTCACCAGTGCTGAGTGTGTGGGGGAATCACCTCTGTCAGCCTTCTTTCCAAAAATGGCACATTGCTGGCTCATGTTCAACTTGGTGTCCACCAGGACCCCCAGGTTCCTTCTTTCTCCAGCTGCTTTCCACCTGGGTGTCCCCCAGCATGTGCTACTACCTAGAGCTGCTCCTCCCCGGGTGCAGGACTTTGCACTTCCCCTTGTTGAACTTCATGATATCTCTGTCATCCCATTTCTCCAGCCTGTCGAGATCCCACTGGTTGGCAGCACAACTCTCTTTATCAGCTACTTATCCCAGTTTTGTGTCACCTACAAAATGACTATATAGGCAGCTGAGGCTATGTGCTGTCCCACTATCCAGGCCGTTACTGGTGATGTTTAACGGGGCTGGAGGCAGTATTGATCCCTGAGGTATACTGCTAGTCACTGGCCTCCAACTAGACCTTGTTCCGCTGATCACCGCAATCTGAGTCTGCCCATTAATCCAGTTTCCAATGCACCTCACTGCTTTTCCATCCCGAAAATCAACAGCTCTGTGGGGATCTCAAGGGTAACAGTGCCAAGGGCCTTACTGAAGTCCAAGCAGACAATATACACTGCTCTCCCCTCATCTATGAGGCCAGTCAGTTCATCATAAAAGCTGGTCAAGCATGTGTTGTGGTTCAGTCCCAGTCGGCAACTGAACACCATGCAGCCGCTCACTCACTCCCCCCACTTCTCTGGGACAGGGGAGAGAATCAGAAGAGCAAAAGCAAAAAAAAAAACTTGTGGGTTGAGATAAGAACAGTTTAATCAGTAAAATAAAATAATAACGATAACAATGACGATTATTATAGTAATTACAACAATAACAATAATATAATAAAAAGGAAAAGGGAAAACAGGAAAAAAAAAAACAGAAACACAAACGATAAAACCGCTCACCACCTGCCAACTGACGCTGCCGGTCCCTGAGCTGCGATTGCTGCTTCCCTCTCCCGGCCGGCCCTTCCCAGTTAACGTACCGGGCGTGACAGTACACGATATGGAATATCCCCTTTGGCCAGTTTGAATCTGCTCTCTTGGCTGTGCCCCCTCCCCTCCCAGCTTCTTGCGCGCCCGGCAGAGCATGGGAAGCTAGAAGAGTCCCTGGCTAGTACAAGCACTGCCCAGCAACACCTAAAACATCTGTGTGTTATCAACATTGTTTTCATACCAAGTCCAAAGCACAGCACTGTGCCAGCTGCAGTGAAGAAAGTTAACTCTATCCCTGCTAAAACCATGACAGCATGACTTCCCCTTGGTGAAGCCACGCTGACTGCTACTGATGATTTTCTTGTTTTTCATGTGCCTGTAAATGGTTTCCAGGTTTAGCTACTCCATCACTTTCCCAGGTATCGAGGTGAGGCTGACAGGCCTTTAGTTCCCTGGATCCTCTTTCTTGGAAACAAGTGACTTTTGCTTTCCACCAGTTTTTGGGTACTTCCCCCAGTTGCCACGATTGAGCAAAGATTATTGAGTGTTGGCCTTGCAATGACATCTGCCAGGTCTCACAGAACTTGTGGGTGCAGCCCATCAGGGCCCATGGACTTATGTATGCCCCGTTTGCTTAAGTCTTCCCTGACCTCTTCCACCAGGGGTACATCTTCCTTGCTCCAGACTTCCCCCTTGGTCTCCAGAACCTGGGATTCCTGAAGGTCAGTGTTGCCATTAAGACTGAGGGAAAGAAGGCATTAGGTACCTCAACCTTTTCCATGTCCTGTGTAACCAGATGCTCCATTTCATTTGACAATGGCCCCACATTTTCCTTAGCCCTTACTTACAGAAGTTCTTGTTGTCTTTCTTTGACAATCAGATTCAACTCCAGTTGAGCTTTAGCTTTTATAACTTCATCCCCAGATGGTCAGACAATGTCTCTGTGTTCTTCCCAATTTACCTGTCCTTGGTTACACTAGATGCTTGCTTTTTGAGTTTGGCCAGGAGTTCCTTGTGCATCTAACAGACCTCCTGGCACTTCTGACTTCCTGTTCACTGGGATGTACTGCTCTTGAGCCTGGAGGTGGTGAGCCTTGAATATTAACTAGCTTTCTTGGGCCCCTCTTCACACCAGGGCCTTATCCCATGGGATGTTTCCAAGCAGAACTTTGAAAAGACAGAATTGGCTCTCCTGAAGTTCAGGGTTGAGATCCTGCCTTTTACCCTCCCCTTCCTGTCAGGATCCTGAGCTCCACTATCTCATGGTCACTGCAGCCACAGCTGCCTTTGACCTGCATGGTCCCAACAAGCCCCTTGTTGGTGAGTACGAGGTCCAGCAGATCACCTCTCCTTGTTGGCTCATCTATCGCTTGGGTCAGGAGGTTCTCACTGATGCTCTCCAGGAACCTGCTGGATTGGTTGTGTCCTGCTGTGTTGTCCTGCCAGCAGACACCAGGGTGGCTGAAGTCCCCCATTCTTTGGGCACTGCAATAGTGCTCATCTTACCTCCTAAGGATACATGGCATTTCTTTGTCTGTGGTTTTGGAAAAGGATGGCTTAAATCAAACCTTCCTTCCCTTCCTGTGCCTTACTAATGCTTTGAGCACCAATCAATCGCAAATGGAAGCAGTAACACATCTTCCCAGACAAACTTGCTAATGAAAAGGTCATAGGACAAGTTGTTCACTTGTCTGACCTTGCATCACACCGCAAATTCAAAGCAGATTTGGAATCATTGAGTTTACACCTCTGGGCTGAGCAAGCTTCTTGCACTGCTGCTGGGCAGCAGGCAGACAAAGCACAGGGAGGAGAGGACAGTTAGGGCCCTGAAGCCTTACAGGCAGAAGCAAAAATGAGAGCAGGCTCTTAAATAAGCCTGCAGTGGGCGTTTTCAATTTCACAGCAAACCTGTGGCATTCTGGGGGAAAAACAAGTCCCACATGCCCTGCGCACAGTAGAAACAATCATTGTAATAGACTAGACTATAAGCCTGATAATATGAATTTGGTGGTGTTGAAACTGAAACACTGGAAGTAATTGCAAACATCCACTCAGGTTATGATAGATTGGATTACTATGCTGGTAGTTACAGAAGCAGCTATTTTGTGCTACTGCATCCTCAATTTCTACAGCTGTCCATTCAGTTCATTCCCCAAAATGGGAAACTGTATCCCACATAGGGGAGCAAGAAGTCAGGAAAAATAGTCTTATTTTTCAGTGGCACAGAACACGTTTTGCTGCTTGCTGTAGCTGTACGATACCCAGAATATTACGGGAGAACTAAGAAGCTTGGAAGAGCCACACATTGGACTCAATATTCCACTTGATGGTCTAAGGGCTGGGTCCTCCTTGCTAGCTCTTGCCTTCGCTTGCTAGTGCTTTTTGCTGAAGGGTTACTCTACTGCTGCCAGCTGTTCTTCAGGATGTAGCTTTTACATCAGTCACTAGCTCATTTCAAAGCCAAATGCTAAACTGGTGGTGTCTCTGCTTCCCTTTCTGCACTAGTAGCAGCATCTTTCCACAGGCTGCTCTGCTGAGGCTTGTCAGCCACCCTCCTGGAAGGTAGAGCTGGCCCATCCTCTAGACTAGCTGTGCTGTCATCAAGCTTGAGGCAGAATTGGCCACCGTGGTCTTGAGAGGAAATCAAGAACAGGAACATTACCTCAACTGTGCTGATGCAATTATGGGTGTGGTGAAAGGAGAACTGAAGTGTCCCTGGGGGGAAAAAAAGGCTATGGAATGGTTTTTCATGTAATACAGTCATCTGGAGCAAAACAATGTCCTGCCCTCATCCTCAAGGCGCTGCACCTTGTTTGCCCTAGCTGTTTTGACCCAGTGGTTAAGGGAAAAAAAAAAACAAGGGTGCTTACTGAACTGAAAATAAGTTGTGTATTTTAGTGCTGTTTAGTCTCAAGACAGTTGTGCAGGAGTCCTGCCCCTAGCTAGCAGCTGGGTTATCCTCTGTTCCTCCCGACTCAGCCAAACTGTCCCACTGATAGAGCAAAGGCTCCTGCTGCTCACATTTGTACAGCTCACTGATGAACTCATTCAGGTAGAATTTGGAAAGACATTTTGCCTCCAGAATTTTATTCCTGCTGTGACAAAGAAAGAAAAAAAATGTAGGTGAAACATGCAGGGAACCACTACTCTGTAGGTACCTAAAAGGTAACTACATTTGAGGGGCAAAACCCATGGTACTAGCTGTCTTTATACAATGAAACCCATAACACAAGAACTAGAGACATTTTCTAATACTAACATCTTCCAGATACTCAATTTACAACACACATACTGTCATGTTGCAGCTATTTGCGGGAAGAAAAACCAAGTTCTCTTCGTGACACTTTGGCTTCACAGCAGTATGAAAAGCATAAGCTCTGTCCCAAGCCAGATGGTAGAACAAGACTAAACTAGAGGTTAAATCTGGACCTGTCTTCTCAGCATATTTTCTGAAAGAAGATTTTGGCTAAGATTGTCTATGAATAGCTGCCTAAAAAGAAGGGGGTGGTGTCTTTAAACCAACATCTGGTCTAAGAAAAGAGGCAAGGAACAATTTTGCAATTATATTGGAAATGCTTCATCTACAATAATTAGAACATTCATACAGAATTTTCAAGATTCAGCTTGAAATAATGCACACAATACATTTCAGAACATCCTAGATGCATCAGTCTGTTGTATTCACTGAGGGTATGTTTCTCTCCTCTGCAGGTTCACATAAGCCCACCAACAGGGCTGGTACTGCTTTCCACGACAGACTACTGAGGGGTATCTGATTTCAGCAATCAAGGTGGAAGTCAAGCTTCACATGCCAGCAGGCTGACAGATTCCAAACTATGTGTGCGCTGATAAAGCCTGGAGGTTTTTACTCATGCGCAGCAGCAGAGGAAGCTCCTGCAGCAGCCAAGCAACCACTGGCTGCATGTGCAGTGTGGTGCAGGACAGCAGCCAAACAGTAGTCTGATGAACCAAAGCAAGCTTCACATCTAGCTCCAGGGTCAGGACCACAGCTGGCAGAGGAAGGGACTATTTGACCTTAAGTGCAGCAGCTTCAGAGAGCTTGTGCATAGCATGACTTTAAGGGGCCTGTGAAGATCGACCACATCCTTGTCAGCTCCACAAATCACACGGTTGCAGGGGAGCCAGTTCCCATTTAACAAACACCAGTACAAGCCCAAAACATTAACATGTTATCCTAACTGGTACAAAATGTAACTATATCTTACCATGATAAGTACTTCTGCATACTTCAGTAACAAGAGTATAGGATCTAGAATACCTATAAAGAACACCACAGCGTCTTAGTCTAAGCCTGGGCAATTGCACACATACAGGAGTTACAAGGCTTGGAGGAAAAGACAAGCAAGTAAGGGAGTTTTTTGACCAAGAGGCAGGGGCGAAGTGCAATCAACTTCATTTGAGCTTGCATCCTGGAGCTTTATACAAATTGCAAAGTCAGTTTAATTACTTAGTTTATTTCTTTATGCTTTTAGAAACAACTATGGCTGGATTGAACAACAAATAGCAGGAAGTGAGGGTGAACTGCTTGTAGTCCTTCACTCATCCACTAATGCATACAAAACAAGCATCACAAGTTATTCACTGGCCCATTTATGATGTCTGACATTGAACACCACCTCTAGGGTGATGCTCATCATCTTCATAGACTTCTCCATTATAGTGGTGTTTTCTTTTCTGAGATGGATCAAAGTCTACTAAATCCACTTGTTCCATTTCCTCAGTTTCTTCTATTTCCTGCCTTGTAGGAAGCAGTTTTTCAAGTAAAGACAGCTTATCTAAGGAGAGGAAGCCACTCTCTGGGAAGTTCACCTGAAATCATCAAGAACTGCGGTTACTCGAGTCTACCTGAATTGGCCATTTCCATCCCACTACAGGCTACATATCTGCCAAAGTCAGCTTTATCATCACAGATGACCTAAACCTAGTGCTTTAGAAAACAAAAAATTATCCAACATTTCTTCTGCCTCAGGCTACCCTCTGGAATCACCCTAGAAGCAAAGTACAGAATATATCAACCTTAGAGATATGGTCGAATCTCCTGTAAACCCATAGCAGACAGAGCACGCTGCCACAGCTCCCACCCCACATTAGCTTCTCTCCAGAGAAGACATCAGCATTTTCCAGCCTACTCCTTTGCTCCAGCACAGGAAAACTTACTAATCCATCCTTCCAAATGATGATAGAAACTAAAGAAGGCGCCAAGCAAATAGAAATTCACAAGGTATCTGAAGAAATTCTTCTGGTACTTAACGTACTTTGAGTGTTCTTAACTATATCTTACCATGAGCTGTAAGTACTTTTGCTTACTTCAGTAACAGAGTATAAGATCTAGAATTCCTATGAAGAACATCACAGCATCTTAGTCTACGCCTGGGCAATTGCACCCTATAGTTATAGTTCAGAAATTCTTCTGGTACTTAACATACTTTCAGCACAGAGTGTTCCAGAAGCTCTCTTGGTTCTGAACTGTAATTCTGTTTGATGGATTACATGTTCTCACCATTGTCAAAAACAAATACCAGACCAAGACATCTGATAACTGGTATCTCTTCTAGACTGAAGTAATGCTTAGAGGTAAAATTTTCAATGGATATTTGGTGCTGAACTATGCTATGGAAGTAAGTTGATCCACTTACCCTGAATTCTATTATCAGACGTCCTTTTTCATATGGTCTGCGATAAATTGGCATACCTTCATTCAACACACACTTAATAGCCCCATGCTTCACAACCTGGCCTAAAAAACAGAACAACAAAAAACACAAAAACCACCAAAAAAACAACCAAACAAAACCAAACCCCAATCAAAAAAAGGAAGGCATCTGTGCAGGCAACAGAAGCAGCTTGAACTCCCTTCAATATTAAAGGAATCTTCTACATTGTGGTTAGACAGCTACACCAATATAAAGTAGTCTAACAGCGACTTACTGCCTGGTAACTTCTGAGCAGGAGAGCAGGCTGATGTCTACATTATGTTCTTGTAACCTTGTTATGCTTCCCACAGGAAGCATACTTATAAATTTATTAAGTGCTCCATCAGTTCCAAAACTGAAAAAGTGGTTTTCAAAGACCCACAGCCTTCAGTTCTCATGAGGTGTCCTCAGGGTACAAGTATGTCCATGAGCTATGGTCAGTTACTATATCATGCAAAGAGAAAGTTACTGCTGACTGCTATCCAAAAATCCATTTTTGTTTAAAGATTTGTACTGCAAAGACTAGGAGAAGCTTGATGCCAGCACACATCCCTTGTACATCAAAATGGGATGCTTCTGTTCGTTTAAACTGCCAGCTTACATTCACTGTATACTTTGAATTTGAGCAGGAAGTAAACCAACACTTACCAGGATGGGAGGTAATAATAATAGTTCTATTATCCAGCGTTGTGATAGGCTTTTGAAAGCCACATAGCGCTTCAACCAGTTGAATGTCCATAGGCATAAGAAGGTCTTCATCTCGTCTACATTAGAACCAATCAAAAACAGTTACAGAAAGGGAGAGGCAGTAAAAGGATCATACCCAACTTCAAGACTTAACTTGGCAAGGACAATAGAGCTGTGATTTTAATAGAAGCCCGGACAATTAAATGAAGAATACTGAATATTGATGCAGCACTCCAAGCCAGCAATTACAGGAATGATACCCATGCTGAAAGCCATTACTGATCAAGCCTAGCTATCCAAAATGTAGAAGCGCTTACTGAAAAATAAATAAATACAGCAAGGCTCAACTGCATTCAGTTTCACTTCACTGCTCCTTCCTAATTCTACGAAGAATTATCTCTCAGCCTCCTAAACACTGCAACTGGGGCAATTAATCCCTTCCTTTATGTAGATTAATACTTCCTTAAGTGCATCAGCTATCTCTACGTTATCTGTTACACTTGCTTTCTGAAGATCTGGTACTAGGGAAGTCTGAACAGGTGATGGCCACTCTGGCTTATGATGAAAGTACCTTCTAGAAAGCACCAACGAGTATCTGGAAGAGATAATGTAATTGTTTTAATTGCCTATTCACTAGCACTGCCATACTCAAGTCAGAAGTCTGCATACACTGCGGGTTCAGGGGCTATGACATCCTCCAGCCTATTTGAAGAACTGAGTTACACTTCACTCATCCTGTTTTGAAGGTCCCTGAAAGGAGCCTTGCCCAAAGAGTTATTTTTAGACTCTGATGGGAGAAGGGGAACATTGCACTTCTCCCAGAAGCAGCATGACCTCAGCATAACCTCACAAGACCAGTAATATCAAGGGTTATCTGAGGACACCAGAACTGAATGCAGTGACGAGAAAGATGGACAAAAATAATCCAGCAGCGTTGTGACTTCAACGCTGGTTAGTTCAGGTAACCATACAAACAGCTTGGCCCAGACTGTCCCTTTGGCATACCCGATTCAGTATCTGTTTTCACTGGAAGATAAGAAAAATCAGCTGAGTAAGCTTATCCAAAGCAATCAGAACTGATTCTTAACCTGTGAGCTCAGTGTTCT
Organism: Phalacrocorax aristotelis; assembly: GCF_949628215.1. Lineage (NCBI taxonomy): Eukaryota > Metazoa > Chordata > Aves > Suliformes > Phalacrocoracidae > Phalacrocorax > Phalacrocorax aristotelis. Next base: position 13,050,960 of record NC_134311.1, on the reverse strand, counting down.
CGGGCACAGAGTTCTGGCACCACCTTCCAGAGCTCAGCACCACACAGGACAGTCGGCAGACCAGCTGCAAGTTTCCCAATGATCTCTGACTCACCGTTCCTATTTACAAGTACAATGTCAGTGGCTGGTGTTAAGACAAATGTTTTCTCTAAATCCATTGATTCTGTTGTTACTTCTCCAAACAGAAGCAGCAAGACACCAAGTGCCAACACATTTCTGCTAGATGACTGGCATTGCTTCTAATCAGACCAAAATGTACTTGGATCAAGTGGACAGACTCATTTCACAAACATTAACTTGAGACAACGAGGCTTCAACACCGATCAGTACTGTCCAGTACACGAAATACTCGAGATGTGGTCAGTGCTGCTTGAGCCACTTTTGCTTTTGCAAGAGAGAACAGACAGGACTGACTACCCTGCCCAGCACACTCAGGCAGGAAACGAAGTATGGGAAACCACCTCTGGTCAGAAGGGTGAGTGTTGTAGTCAGCAAGTTTGTCATAAATAGGATGCCTGAGGAAAAGTAAACACATTAAGTTTTCTGCGCCTTGAAGCCAACTGGGCAGTGAACAGCTGCCCACACTAAATGGTAATTTTCTGAGGTAAGTGATGAAATGTTATCCTAGAAAGAGCAAGTAATCACCACAAATATTCACATCTATGAAACAACATCTCAATATTTTACAAATTCTTAAAATTCAAGATTTGTAAACTCTTAATGACTGTAATGGGTTTTCTTTACCTTCCAACCCCTCCGACTGCCAACACTCATGTAAGAATACCTCATGCTACCAGAACACAAGTGGACACAACTAGTTTCAACAGGATTCCTGCACACCTGTGCGACTCTGGCCACTCAAACAAACTCACAGGTAAGTTCCAGGCATATGATCATATCTACTGGTACTTCCAGTGGATAAAAGGCAAGTGGTAACCAAGGAAGCATGTGGACAAGCAACTTGGGGGTTAACATGAAGGAATTCCACAGTTTTTACCTTGTAAATACAGAATGGTCTTTCTGATCCAAGACAATAATAATGTCCCCTGGCTCTAATCCTGGCTCTTGGTCCCCTTCACCATGGAATGTTATTTTCTGACCATCCTTCATTCCTATTGTAGAAAACAAACATTTGTCATTTTTTAAGTGAAAAGCAGCAGTAAGAAATGTTTTTATAGGCTGATAACTCTATCAAGGCACAAGCTGGTACCAGGAGATCTCTGGATCTTTAAATTAGAACATCACAACCTTCCCTTGAAGCATTCATGGTTTTTTTAATCCCCTCACACTTCCAACAGATTTTAGCAGTGTCAACCTGAAATATGTCTCAAGATCAGTAAGCTTATTGTAGTGCAAAACAGCCACCTGCCAAGATAAAGTCCTTAAGCGAAACATTATCAAAACAGATTTCATTACACACACAATCACTAAAAAGAAAACAAACACTGTGTACAAATTAGATTTTGAGAGCAAATGACCAATCAGCTTTTTCAGTTTTATAAATATATACGGCAGAGCTACTTATGATCTCAGTGCCTGCTGAGTGAAGAATGCTCCCTAGGGCTGTAACTGTCATGTAAGAAACCCATTCCATCCCCCTTAAAAGTCTCTTCAACACAAGTCCTAGCTGCCTCATACGAGCTCACAGTGTTTTTTGTATAAAGGGAAAAAAAAAGCCCTCTTCTCAGCAATTTCCCTGTTTAGAATGTCAGTAATATATCCCTACTAGTGCTCATATTTAATGTAACTGTAGGATTTTCCCCATAAAAACCAAATGGAGGCATTGCATAAGGTGCACTCATACATAAAACAGTTGCAGGTGATAATAAGGCGCAAGTATGTAGAAGCCACGTGCTTATCACCTTGCTCCATCTTACAAGCTGCACTATGCCAGAGATTTCTCCCACCAGCTTCTGAGCAGTCTCATCAACAGAGGTATATGTCACTCAACTCTGTCACTTTCTCCCGTCACTGTGAGAGTTCATGTATCGAGTTGCATTTTGCCAGGCAAAGCATACCTGCACCTAGCAGCACTGTCAGGGTTGCACAGTGAATAGAGCTCTAAGCATGAGAGGCTTAGTGCTGTTTCTGCACCCTGTTACTATAGCAGACCTGGTTCCCCTTCACACTGTAACACAGTAGAAGTGATCGGAGTCTGCAGGGTTTCCCTACAGGCAGGGAAAACTCATTAGGCAAGCCAAGCCAACAAGTGGTGAGTTTTACTTTAAACCACCCAGCCACCTGATGAAGATTCACTCCTATGAGGTTGCTCAAAAATAGTTAGTTCACTACTTACAATACTGCAGGTTTCAGAATTCATTCTTAGCTATGCGCACAGGTATTAGATGCAAACATAGAGGTGATCAACCTTCCCTAGAAACAAGCCTCCTACTTTTTAAAGGCAGCAATGGCCAATTTTATTGCAAATGTATTCAGCAGTGTTGATCACCGTATCAACAGCACGCATTTGCTAAAGCTTCTGTTTTAGTGCTGCAAAGTCAGTCAGAACATCAGAGTCTATTACTTCATCTTAGTAAGATACCTCACCTTTGTCAATGTGAACTTCTAGTATCTTCTTCTCTCTAACAATTTTTCTGCCAGTGCAGCTCTTACACCGGTCCTTGGGGCTGATACGCTCCCCATGCCCCTGACACTCCATACACACAGACTGGATTTGTTGCACCATTCCTGGCCCAATCTGGTGAATTCTGATCTGCATGCCTGTTCCTCTGCAATTCGGACAGCATTCTACTGCACCTTTCTTACCACCACGACCTAAGGAGAAAGAAAATTCGGGACAGATGGTTATCCACTGCCATAAAAAAAACCCTGAAAACTTTAGAAGCAACTTGTGCCTGGTTTCAGTTTCACTGTTACCTTCACATTTGTCACAGATAACATTCTTCTGCAGCGCAAGTTTCCTCGTTGCACCATTGTACATATCTTCTAAACTTACTGATAACTGATGGACCACATTTTTGCCTGTAGAAGAAAACAGGTATCTACTCAAGTTTCAAAGCTTGGTCTCCAAGTAACAGTAAACTTCCTATTTCATTGTGCTCAAGTGCCCATAAACCAAGCATATGAGCTTTACATCCTGTTCTAGCTTTACCTTGTTTTGCTGCTATTAGTCAATTACCCATTCCTATCTGATATCAAATTAGGTAACAATTCTCATGGCTTTATCTGTAATGCTTCTCTCTTAGAATAAGCCAAAAGCTACTCTGTGAAAGCACAAACAGTAACAGAAACGAAGTATGTAGAACCTTAGACAAATGTCTAAGTTTTATAATGCAGGACTTCAGTTTTAACAAAGTGACTGAATGTGTCTCCTCCAAAGAAGTGGGAGATACTGTCTTAAGTCAGCAGAGTACTTTCTTCCTCCCACCAGGGGACTTCCTGGAAGCTGAATTGAGTAATTTAATTTTTAGACTCACGAATTAGTTACAACTTTAGGTACAACAGGCTTAATTTTGTGAAGGACAGCAAGTTCTGGTTTACTAAGAATACTTCAATAAAACACTAACATTTTGATACAAACCCTTTTTCCTTTTTCTCCCTTTGTCATCAGCTCTACACTAAGAAGTGGTGGCTTCTTCGGCACTACTCTGATCCGGTTTAATTAACACCACAGTCTTTCCCAGCGTGATTAATCTGGACTTTAACTTCTGAGCAGCATTTTACTGCAGCTTCAACTGAATTCCAAAGAACAGCACAAGAAAACAGAAAGGGTTCACAGGCTGAATTGGATTTGGCTATCTTACTTAGATATAGTTACACAGAACTAAAGAGCAAACTCACATTTAGACACCACATTTACAGTAGCTCAGTTAAAAAAGTAATTTTAAGCTATATTAATGATTCTGTTTCCTCTTGAGTGTATTAGCATCCAGGCTTACGCTCAGCTAAAGGCTTTCCAAACACAGAATCTGGTTAGCTATTAACATGAGACAAGGCACAAGAGACCAAACTACCATTGGATGAAACTAATGCCCTCCCCTGCTCGTTGAGAGTATTGAGGGCGAGGATCAATGTTTTCTCTGGTTTTAAGATCGAGCCTATGACTTAATTTTAACACTATCTAAAAGTCTTAAGCTGGCGGCATTCTCCTCGGCGACTTTGATCTTGCCGACCACGGGACCACGCCATAAAGTCTGGGGAAGTGTGGGAAGATAGCAGGTTACCTCGCCTTTCTCTCTGCATCCTCCCGCCGCCACCGAAGAACATATCGAATATGTCCATGGGCGACCCGAAGCCACCGCCAGAGCCGCCCTCTTTGATGGCCTGCTCGCCTCCTTTGTCATACAGGTCCCTCTTCTTCGGGTCTGACAGCACTTCGTAAGCTTGGGAAATCTGCTTGAACTGCGGGAGACACACACGCGCGCGCCGCGCCTCAGACACCCCTGAAACCCTTTGGGGCGCTGAAACCCCAAAAGGCGACCCAGGGGGCTCCCAACCCCCGGGATCCCCCTCCCGACCTCCCCCCCCATCAGCCGCTCCCCACGCCCTCCGGGCAGCGCCCCCAGCCCAGCAGCCCCCTCCCGCCACCGACCTTCTCCCCCTCATTGGGGTTCTTGTCAGGGTGGTACTTGAGCGCGAGCTTTCGATAGGCCTTCTTCAGCTCCTCGGCGGAGGCGTTGGGCTTCACGCCCAGCACATCGTAGTAAGTAGTCTCCTTCACCATGGCGGAGGGCGGCCCCTGGGCGGAGGGCTGCCCCTGAGCGCCGGGCGGTCCCGCACCCCACGGCGGATCCTCGCCCAGACCAGATCCCGACTTTTCTGGAAAGTTCCGAGCCGGTCCCGCATCCGGGCGCTTTTGAGCCGGCGACGCCCCGCCCCGGAAGTCCCGCCCCGCCGGCCGCCAGGCCGTGGAGGAGGTCGCGCAACCAATAAGAGTGGGAGGCGGAAGGTGGCTGGCCAATCACTGCCGTCCCACCACAGCACAGCTCGCCCGCCGCCGCTGCTCCCGGCGTGCACCGCACTGCGCATGCTCTGGCGGGCAGCCTGAGGGTAGCTGCCGCCATCGTCTTCCCTCTGGCGTTACGCGTGTGCACTGAGCAGGCCCCACCCCCGGCATCTCCGGTGCTCGGAGGTACCGAGCTGTAGGCGGGTACGCAGCGACACCCTCGTTCGCCGCCTTTGTAGCCCCGTGGGGCTGGGTTACCGCCGGGCCTCAGGCTGCCTGCGCCGAGCCGCGCGCCGCGCCTGCCCCTGGTCACGCGGTCGCCGCGCCGCAGCAACTGATTGGCTGAGACTGCTGGCGCGCGCGGTGAGGGCCGGGGGCCCCAAGTTGCCATGGGGACGGGGCCCGGGGTTGCTATGGGGATGGGGCCCAGAGACCCCCGGCACCCCCCGGGCCGGTAGCCACCGCCGTGAGCGATCCGGCGGGGCCGGGGCGCTGCCGGCCGCCCGCGGGCCTAGTGGAGGTAGCCTGTGCCGGGCCCCCGCCCGGGCACGGCGGAGTGTGCGGTGAGCGGTGGCGGGGGCCTGTCGTGACCGAGGGGTTGCGGTTGGGCGGGCCTGACCGCAGGCCACACGTTTGTGAGTGAGCGGCAGCGCCGGTGTCGTGCTGGGGTCAGAGGGCTGTTTCCACCGGGATAAGCTGGCGGCAGAGCCGGGAGGCGTGCCTAGGGTGGGGGGCGCGGGGTCTTGGCTGTCCGGGGTCAATTCGGTGTAAGCGTGAGCGTCCGGTCTTGTAGCATGGTCCATCTGCAGACTGCTGCTGGAGGAAGCTGTCCCTCTTTCTCGCCCTCTCTGTCTTCTGCCGCCTTCTTTGTTTTGGTGGGTAATTTCTCAGTTAATTTCTCAGTTAATTTCTCAGATCGACTTTGATTCAGTGGGAAACAAATCACTTCCTGTGTGAGTAGGGTTTTCTGTCAGACGGAACTGTTGATCCAATTGATTATTCCTGTATACGATCCACGGATGTGAGAATGTGCGGTGATGTAGAAAGAAGGAAAATAGGATTGCCCTCCCAACAGCAATTTGCTCCTAGATTATGCTAACACTTTGCCTTGAGTTTCAGAAATGTAGACCCAGTCAGCAGAAATGAATCAGATAATGAATGGGAACCTCCAGGACCCTGTCCCCAGGAAGGTGACCCCTCGGGAAGCTACGTGTTAATAATGTACCGTTTGTTCTGCTCTGTAGCACAGTGATGCGTGTGTGCTGGCTTGTGGGGAAAGAGAAATGCAGTCAGCGAATGAAACTGCCACACTTGGAAGCAGTTGTAATTGGGCGTGGCCCAGAGACTGGGATAACGGATAAGAAGTGTTCACGGCAGCAAGGTAAGGCTTAGCTCAAATCCCATTTTCTACAAGCAGCAGCAACCAAGCTTGTGAAGAGTGTGACGTACAAGTACGGCACTTGTGTTTATCAATAAACATCATTCTTCTGTTTGGATAAATTACAGTGAAGCTAATGGACTGATGTTTTGCCCTAATTTGTAAGCCTGCTTTGAGCAAGGTCTAAATGGGATATTACAGGTTTGCCTTGAAATCTAAGCAGGCTTTCCATAGGCTTGCTTCTGCAGTTACTGGCTTATGGTCTCTTTTCTCTGCATGGTCCATAGTGTTGCCTCATTCTTGAAGTAATAAAGGTTTTTTTGTAAGTGCTTATGGAGATCTCTGGCTCCTGAAAAATCAGAGGAGACACCTAATAACATGAAGTTCACCTTCATAATCTAAGGCATTGAACATTTACATGACTCCCCAAGCCCGCAGTCATGTTTCATTGCCTGTGCTCTTGTTCTGTGCGTGGGACTTCATCTCCCTAGTCTTCCACCAACTGATTTTTAGTATGACGTGCTATTTTATAGATGCACCGGGAGAACATGCTAAAAATCTGTGACCTATAAATTACTGCCCTTCACATCTTCCCTGCCTTGTCTTTCTTCCGTCTGGACAAGTCCCTCTCCATGCCTTGTTGTCTTAGAGGGCTGGTGAGAATAGCAAGAACGTGTAGAAGACTCCCACAGATTTCACCTTTATTCTGCAGTAACTTTGCTGATTCATGGTGTGAAATGCTCAGGTGTGACTCAGTGTATGGGTTGGTTCCATTTTACCTGTGGTCCTGGGAACAGGGGATGAGGCAGAAGTATTCTGTGTGTACATTCACAGAGGTAGCAGATATTAAAATACAGGAATGTTTTATGCATGGGGTAGTTCAGCGGAGTTCTGGCCATTCTATTTACACTGTTTTGTGACACTTTGTTCTTTCTTTCCAGTTCAATTAAAAGCAGACTGTAACAAGGGGTATGTCACAGTTAAGCAGGTATGTTTTTAAATAGGTGTACAATATTTCTGATACTTACTGGGTCAGCTGTTGTACTTAAACTCCACAAATGCTGCAAGCGATTGTTCTGATCACGGGGTCTGAATGGCCTGAAGCTGTTTTATGACCGAGGAGAGCACAGCAAGTGGTCCTCAGAAGGGATGTCTTTTTTTTGTGTGTGTGTGTGTACGTCAATGAGAAGACTGCACTATTCTTCCCAGATATGCTCTAGTCTTAGAGAGCCAGACATGCAGCATCAGGGGATGCTGCTGTGAATCTTCAACCTGTTCTTCCAGGTGCTACTTTTGGGAGGTTTTGGAGTTCCTTCCCTAAACTTGCCGCTCTGCCTCCAGCACCTTAAACTTCTAAAGCTGAGGCAGCCCTTCATTTAAGGTCAAATTTGTTCTTGTGTTAATGGGACTGCGCAGTCCTGGGAGGCTTTTGTTTTGATGACTGATAGACCGAAGGTGTGGTCGCCTCTGGGAAGGGAAGGGATGTGAGGCAGCCCTGACGGCATTCTCATGTTACTAACTGGATGGATGTAGGCCTATTCTCTCATACTTATGAGGACCGGTATACCTGAGGTAATATGAAGGGAATATTCTCTAGCTTCACGTGCTGGGGCGTGCATGTGCACCTGCAGCATCAGCATGTGTGGGCAGCACATCAGTGTGTTCTGCCTACTGAGGACTATTTTCTTCTGTCAAAACGCCTCCAGAGCTCAGTAAGCACAGGGACTCCACCAGTGTCAGGTGAGTCCACCAAAGATCTCTCGGACAGTTTTCCAAAGTCAGCCTTAGCTACAGTTTGAATACCGTGTTACTGGAATCTCAGGGCTGGGAATACTTGCTGGTGGTGGGTGCTGGCATGTTCTCACTGCCTGCTCTAGATTTGCTTCCCAGGTGATTTATGTGCAGCACAGGGTTCTGGTGATCAGTTGTTTGATAGCGTATTGGCCCAGGGGATGTGAATTGTACTTGACTTGAGTGAAACTGCGGAACTGTAGGCTAAAGAGATCCTGGCTGCAATCAGGCAGGTGTTTCAACACAGTGAATACCAAGTGATGAGAGGCACAGTACCATCTTGTGAAGCAGGCAGGTATCACCGTGACAAAGCTAAAGAAACATTCTGTGACAGAGTTTATCATTCACAGGGAAGAGCTGGCTTCCTGAAGCTGGTTTCATGCATAAACATTAACCAAAAGCATTTTGGTGAAGTTGGAGACTCCTAATTTCCCTTGCGTCACCCTCACGATCAGGCAAAATCTGTCTGTCAAGCAGTCACTTATGTTGCCCATGCCACTTTGTCTTATCAGTTATGCCTGAGATGGAGGAAAATGTGTTACTTTGCAATTATTAGCTACACTTCAGGTAACTTCTCTGTCTTTAAAACACTGTTTTGAGGGGAAAATTATTTTAGAGTTGCATAGAGCTGTAAACTTGTGCAGTGAGAGGCAGGTAAAAATTTGACCTTGCTGTCCTCATTTTCTGCTAGAATAGAATAGATATCAGAGTTGGTTTTCTGAAAGTGTAAGATGCAAAATGAAAATAAAAACATTGAAATACAGATAAGCTGGTATATATGTTGCACAATATAGGTGAGGTGGGCAGAGAGGTTTAGCCTCTCTTGAAGGAGCAGGTAAGTGTTGTCACTGTGGTTGAGCGTAGTCTTCTGTGGGCTGGATAAGAGTTACCATATTTGGCTTGGGAAATGAAAAAGAAAAACCAGGAGCAAAGCGATGGTCTCTGTGTAGTGAATTCTTCCGGGGACCCAGAGAGGCTTTTTTCCTGATTCCCCCCCCTGAGAGGGAGTGTGTCGCAGGTGTTGGCAGTGGGCTGTGCTTGGTGAGCCAGCTCTTGTGAGCTTGAACTCCGTTCTCTCTTGGAATGAGCCAGAAGAGCATGCTTGTGTATTATGAATGCAAATGTGTTCATGGAACGCCATTCAGTAGAAACACAAAACAAGATGTAGTAAAGAGGAGAAGAAAGACAAAGTAAAAAGTAAAATAATTTGAAAACAGGAAACTGTGGGGATGATTAGGCTGAGATAATCTGTTAAAACTGAAGTTGCTCTTCAGAAATAATCGTTACTAACGCTGTTACTGTTTTAATGGCTGTTTAATAGGTTGCTGATTTTTTATTTGAGCAAAGAGTGGCATCGGCTTTGCTGTAACTCTGTAGCCAGCTGCTGCAGTGCTGTTGGGTTGCTGCGACACCATGCCCCAATGGTTGTGTGCTGACAGCTATGATTGCAAGGCTGGGCCATGGAGCGGTGGCTCCAGCGCTGGACTTCCCTGGTCCTCTGGAGTGGGTCACTGTGGGGAGGTGATGCAGTAAATACAAAATGCATTTTCTTTCCAGGATAGTGATATTCCAGGGCAATGGAGTGGTAGTTGGTGATTCCAGTTACAACATCACTTGTTTTCCCCCCTGCCCCCCCTTTCTCCCTACCAAAGATAGGAGTCAACCCAACTAGTGTTGATCTTGTGAATATTGGCAAGGATGAAGAGGTGAAAATGAAGCCAGGCCAAGTTCTGCATATTGTGAATAAACTTTACCCCTACACGGTGCAATTTTCCGAAGAGTCAGGGAAAACTGTTACAAAAGCAGAAGAGAAGATACAAACGGACGAGACACCAAGTGAGGATTCCTGCGAGAATGATGACGTAGAGCTTGTGCCCAGAAAAACAATGAAGATGGAGGTGGTGGATACACAAGGCAGTTCTGCAAATCAGAGGCTAAGCAAGACCAGCGTATCTCCACATGAAGGAACTTTGAGCAAAAAGGCAAGTGTACTGGTATTAGTCCATGTGCCCTTTCTCCTTGGGTTGTCCACTCCATCAGGGCTTTGGTCTTTCACTTTTGTGGGTCCTGCTGATGGGGAAGTGTCTCAGGTGAACAGAGTATTCAGAGCATGTGAGCTGATGTGCGCTGAGGCAGCAACTCCTGACATCACCCAGGTCCTGACAAAGTTACCTGGTACCCCTTCTAATTTGGGCTGGGGGGTGGGTGGGTGTGAAGGGGCTTCCTTTTGTAGCGAGCGAGGATTTAATCTCTTGTTCCTGCCACAGTTTCTGCTAGAAGGGCAGTCCACATGAGCTCAGTTTAGCTGGAGTCACACAAGGATACTGTGCTGGCTCTTGAGATGAAATCTGCTGTGTTGCAAATGGAGTGGTGGTTATCTAAAAGCTTATGCACAGAGAGTGGAACAACTTGACCCTCTTTTTTTTAATTGGCTTTTTTTCCACCCTCCTGCTTTTGTAATTTGTTGTGGTAGAACCATGTTTACATTAATGAATGTTACCAACCAAAATCTTTCGAAAGGGAGTTTTAGCCCCGCTGGCATGGGTGAAATAAAAGACTGCTTAGTGCATCAGGAACTATAACAGTGCAGTTTCTGGAGGAGAAGGCACAGAAATTAAACCCCCTCAGGACAAAATTTCAGTCCCTGGTTGTGGTGGGTTGACCACTTATTTTGTTTGTGAACTCAGGCTAGTTACGTTAGGGCCAGATTTGTGGCGGTATGAGCAGAGAGACAAGGTGATTCACACTGTTTCTCTGTCAGCATTTATGTTTGAACATCTTTCTCTATTAGAATATGATGACAATCATCGATAATGCCTGTAAAGTGATCTGAACAGATAGAACACTATGTTTTGAAAAAATTGCATTCGAGGCAACTTCTGTAGGGATTCAGTAACCAAGTTAGTGTTGGCTTGATCTTCCTGTGCCTTTCTTGTTTTCTATACAAGCCACTCCTTGCACAATATAAAAATATAAATACATCTTAAGAGCAGGGCCACACACCGCAACCACTTCTTTGTCCTGTGCAGAGCAGCATGTGACAGGACAGTTAATGGATGTCCTTTGGCCCTTGTGATCCATGAAGCAGAGGGTCTTCTAGTAAAGTAATCCGCCATCAATAGTAATCAATGACTGTGCCATAACATGTGCGTGCAAAATTATTAAATTCAAACACACCTAGAGCTCCATGTTGTTAAATTTCCAACATTTGAAAAACTTAACTTTGAATCTTAACAGTGTTTCGTTAAAAGTTTTCAAAAGTAGCATTGTGGGGGCAGTTGGAGCAGCTGCGTTGGCATTTATAGAAAGAAAATAATTCAGCTGTCATTCAGCTGTTATTTTACCCTTGTATACTAATGAAAGGACTTAACTGAATGCTTTAAAACACATAATTGGACTCTTAATTCTCTTATACATTACTTTTTTCCTTCTGTGATTTAGGAACATTTGGGACACTGGAGTCAGGGTCTAAAGAGCTCCATGCAAGATCCAGAAATGCAGGTGAGAGCTGTACACTTGTCCTTTACAGCAGTTCCTGTCTAACAAAGTTAAATGAGCTTTCTTTCTTCCTTTTGCAGTTTACTTTAATGATGTAATTAAGCAGGATTTCCTATGGAGTACTGTGTAAGGGCTGAATTGTACTTGCACCTCTCTCTGTAGCAGCATTAATTTGGTAGTCTCTACTATACTGATTTTGCAGAATGTTGTTATCTTTATTGAGTCCTCTACACTGCCAAATTTGGCCAACAGATTTCAAAGAGGTTGTTGGGAGAGCGGACAAGCAGTGCAGTTGCTTTGTTTCCTCAGGGAAACCAGCTAAAATGGGGGTGTGGTTTGAGGGTGAGCAAGTAGCAGAGGCTTCTGTTTCCCGGCAGTCAGCACTGCCTTGTTTCCAGGCATGGTGCAGTTTCCTGGTTTCCAGTAGACTCCTGACTGCAGTACTTCTGTGCCAGCTGGCAGGATGTGACCCTGGGGCTTCTCCTCCACCCTGTTTCCTTGTGCCGACAGGAACTTCCTGGGTGGTTTCTTCTAATCTGCAGATGCTCCTCCCTCCTTCTCCTTCCCTATGGCTGCGCAATGGTTTTCCTCGAGCTCTTTTTTTGTTGTCTGCTGCCTGTTTTTGGGGAGGTCAGACTAAAGATGGAGAAATCTGACCAATGTTTTTTGTGGCTGCAGGGTGTACGCACTTCCTTGTTACTGTATTCTGAGGGAGCCCTGAGAGAATCTTCCCTATCCATATATAGCACCTATTTGCATTTTATTTTTAAGTTATGGCAGATATATAGACATCTCCTTCTCAAAAGCAAGCTTTTTATCTCAACTCCAAAACAGGGAGAATGCTCTCCATCAGTATTCCACTGTCTGGCAGAGTAAGGCCTGAAGCTTGGGTCCATTTAGCTTAGGTTTTGGCTGGCTGCCTGCTGCACAGCCATCTTCACATCAGAGAGGTGTTTTTCCCTTTGTACTTCTTAGCAGGAATATGTCTTCAGGAGGATGGATATCACAGACACCTGTGATACTTGCTTCTGGAAATCACTGAATAATTTCAATTGGAAAAGACCTTCGGAGGTCACCCAGTCTGACCAAATGCCCTCGATGTGATTGCCCCAGCCCTTGTCTGTTTGAGTTGAGATGATCTCCAAGGGCAAAGATCCCACAACCTCCCTGCTCCCGTTCAGGTGATGATCGCCCTCAGTCTGAAAATAATTAAATAATTTCTGTGATAACTAACCAAAAGGTCCCTCTTTTTTTGTTTTTTTTTAAGTTCAAGTCTAAAGTGTTGAACTGCGTAGAGTTGGAGGAGAACTGGATGCTCATTCTCCTGGAAATGCCAGCAGTTTCAAACAAGTCTTTCTTTGAGGAGTGATAAAGCTATTGACGTACTTCCTTACTTTTTAAACATGAAGCTTAATCTTCACCCCTTAAGCGGAATTTCATTTAGCACTTACCAGACAGTGCTTTCTTGACCCAAAAGATAAGCTGGTTTTAAAACTGTTCATTGAATGTTAGAACAGAAATAACTCTTTGTGACTTAGTGTTAGCTTTACTGGTTGTGGTTCTGAACTAAATACACAAACGATAGAATTCCTATCTTTGCTTTTTAATCAATTATTAAATAAATGTCAATATTTCTTTCTTCTGAAAACATTTGATCATGATCCCATTCCCACTGGCTGCACATGCAGACACTAATGTGTTTATATAAAAATATGACAGCATCTAGCAGTCTTGCTGCTGAAATAATCAGCCCTATGATTTGTACACTGATAAAATTTTCATCTTCCTGTAGAGCAAGACTGATCAGCTCTGTGTATAAGCACAGGAGAATAATTAGCACAGATTAGACAAAGACATCATCCACCTCTCAGCAGTAGACCCGCTAAGAGATAGAAGAGACACAGCGCACAGTTTCTGCTCCAGAACATGGCAGATTTTTATTGCCAGGAGCAGGCTGTCCCTGGGTTCTCCACATGCTTTCCTACTGTTTCCCTTCATCAGCTGTGTCAGATTGTTGTGGAAGGCAAAACAAAATGAAAGCGCGGGAAGAAGGGCGTGATAGGCAGGAACCTGGCCTCTTTTTTGCAAGTGATCTTACCAGGTAGCGTATTTGGTAGCACAAACTGAAATAGCTTAGACTGGAATGTTTTTGTCTGTGTAATGCTGCTGGCAGTCTGCAGCGCTGAGCACATCGTACGTAGCACCTCTGAGGCTTGTGGTTCACTCCAGAAATCTGTGAACGATGCGGCGGTCCAGTGTGTTCCTACCTGCTCTAAAGTGAGCACAGTGCCGTGATTTTGTGTCAGTGACCACAGAGCCTGAATGGAGTCTGGTGGGAGCAGAATCTCCTGGACCTCACTGGTGTCTGAGTCCAGGTGATTTTCAAGAGTTCATATCCACGTGTAGCTGTGGTTAACTTACTGCTGTATAAGAATTGACAGCTTTTCCCTTAAAGTATATAAGAGGGATGCTGGAACATCTCTCTGTAGCTGCCTGGCACGTGGTATGGAAGAGGGCACATATCCTGGGCCAGCCTAGTTCCAGCAGAAGTCCTCCTTGAAGTGCAACGCTCTGCTGCTTGACATTTCTCCCCATCTAGTAATCTTTCCTGGCTTTTTTCCTGGCAGTACGTGTTCCACTAGCAACGCCTATGTGTTCTTAGGGACTTCTGCAACCACAATGGGATGTGCAGATAGGTAGTGTCTCAAAAATCCAATATAGTGCTTATAGGAATAAGATATTTAACTTCCAATCAGTAAGTAATCTAGTTATTTGTTTTGCAAGGTTTACAAAGATGACAAGACTGTAGTCATCAAGGATAAATATCCCAAAGCTCGTTACCACTGGCTTATCTTACCATGGGACCCTATTTCAAGCTTGAAGTCAGTTACCAGGGACCATCTTGAACTTCTGGAACATATGCATGGCGTTGGGCAAAAAATGATTGAACAGTGCCCTTCCAGAGAGAGCCTGAAGTTCAGACTGGGTTATCACGCTATCCCCAGTATGAGGTAAGACCTAGATGAGTCATCAGGTGGAGACCCCATTCTGGTTATACAGATTTGGGGCTAAATCTTTAATGTGATCTGGCATTGCTGGTGTCCAAGTCGTCTGGGTGCGGCTGCGCATGTGCTGCTGTGTACATGCCAATGGGCTACGCAGGTGTCGTGGGTCAGTGGGGAGCCCCCATTGGGTTCCCCTAGCAGAGGTCTGTAGCTGGAGCTACGGCATGCCTGTGCTGCAGTCCCAGCAACAGGCGGCACTGCCAACTGCCAGGTGCTAGGGCATCCCCACCTTGTGCACTGAGCTGTGATCAGGGGGTGAGTCTTAAGCCTATCAAATCTGTCCTGATACTGAGGAAGGATTTGAATCCTGTGTATAAATAAGTCCAGATGTTACACTGTCCAAATGCCCATGGGTACTACAGTCAGTGTTCCTAAGTTGTTCTGCAGTTCTTGGACAAAGCTTTGGGCACTGATCAAGTCCCATTCAGGTACTTTACAAAGCTTAAATCTTTTGGTTTATTAAAACCACTGTCTGCCTTTTTTGGAAGCTAGCAGGGATAGAGACTGTAGTTAGGGGCCAGTAGCATATGCAGACTAGTGACCTTGACTGCTTAAGTGAAACCCTTGGCATGACATGGTGCTTCCAGAACAGACGGGCCTCTTCTGCCACAGGATTGTGGATCAGATGTGGTAAGACTGATCCATAAGGCTGGCAGTCCGGCTCTGCTGAATTACGTTTGCAACTGGTACTACTGCAAAAGAACTTCAGGCATTAACATTATTATTCTCTCTTACCTACATATTTGTTTCAGCCAGCTACATTTGCATGTAATCAGCCAGGATTTTGACTCTCCAGCCCTGAAAACAAAAAAGCACTGGAACTCTTTTACTACAGACTACTTCTTAAACTCTGAAGGTAATTATTAGAAAAGGTATTCATAACACACAAACCTGCTTGTGTGTTCTGGCTTTGGGCTTTTTTCCCCAAACATGTGTAAACCATAAATTCTATTGTGATAAGTGAAAGGTTTTATGTAATTTAAGATATTAGGGAATAGTGCTAAGTAAAGGCAACCGCATTTTGTGGCTGGTTTAAATCAGAATGCAGCGATCACATGCTGTGCATGAGAAGCAGTGCGCAGAGATTCTGCATCGTCATGTGTTTCGCAACACTGCATGGTCCCAACACCTCCTGTCTCTTATTTCAGATGTGATAGAGATGGTAAGAAGCAAGGGAAAAGTGACGGTGAAGGATCGTGTCTCTGAACTTCTCAAACTGCCCCTCAAATGCCATTGTTGCAAACAACAGCTGTCCACTATCCCACAGTTAAAGGAACATCTCAGGAAACATTGGCCAAAATGACTTTTCAAAAAAATCATCTTACAAACTGGCTCAGATTTCAGGCTACAGCAAAGACCTCGACATGTATGGTTTTTGTTAACTGGAATGACAAAGGTAACATTGGAAAAAGTAGCCCGGAAACAGCAGCATGCTAACTTCGTAATAACTGAAGAAAAAATCCCCCCAACAAAAAATAAAGTGAATTCTGAAATTGAAGGTGTGTTTGCAGCTTTGTTGTGGTTCTGCCACACTAACCTGTACGTGAACAGAAGTCGGGAAGAAGTGTTGTGTTTGGACGAAAGGATTTATTTTAATTCAGAAGCTGAGGTGTTGAGCCCAGTTCTAGGTTTCTACTGAGAGGAAAGAAACAATGATTTAGAAGTCTTTCTCTTGATGTGTTCTGCCTATCACTGAAGTTTCCCTTAAGTGAGAATGTTGCAGAGGCTGGTGTGGCTGACAGCAAAACTGTTCAAGGAATGTACTGGAAGCGTACGGGAAGGAGCATCAGCTACAGTGTCCCCACTTTGCTGTGCCGCGGCGTGGCTTGAAGGTTCCAGTGCTGCTGAACTTGCCCTTGTCGATGGAGCAGGCATTACTCGTCACCATACAGCCCGGGTAGTCACTGCTCAGGCTCTGACAGGGGCAGCCTGTCTCTTTCATGTACCAGGATGTATTTAATCATTTTTATATAAAAATATGCGTATCCTATGCAATAAGTGGCTTCACTGCTCCCCAGAGTAATAAACTATTGAGGTTTGTGGTTACTTGGCTGTACATGTTGAGGCTGGTACAGAAATTGCATGTTTTAATGCTGCCCTGTTTCTCTACATCGGGACTTGGGTAAGCCTCTGTTATTTGATTGTCACCAAGATGCGAACTCCCAGATAGGCAGCAGAGCAGTATTAATAAAGATCTGTTTCTGGGTCCAGAACTGGTTTGTAGGGTTAAATTTAATGCTAAACCCAGCCTTGACTTGTTGAGTAAGATGCCCTCGGGGTGAAATGGCTTTCAGTGAAAGGGCACACAGACCTTTCGTTAAGAGGAGAGGAGAGGGTGTCCTCTTCCATGCCCCCATGCAGCAGCTGGTTATTGCACACGCTCTGATGGGGCAAATAGTGACCTGTTGCTGCTGGAAAAGACCGAAGATGTTCCTGTAGTGGAATGGGGGACAGTAAGGGTGAGGGGTTGGCTGTGGCCTAATTTCAAGCACTAGTCACACTGCAGTGTTTGCTGACATTAGTAATATTATGCCTTAATTTAGAAAGCAAAACTTATTAAAAAAAAGAGGATCAACGACAAAAACACAGCCAGGCTAGGATTCGCACTTGACACAAACTAGGGCTTCACTTGGCCCCAGAGGTGAAGTTGTGCTAATGCCTAGCAAAAGGGACTGTTTTGGACAAAGAGCAGTTAAAAATGCTGGAGAATCATGGTCTTCCTCACACAGCAGATGCAGGCCAGAATGGAAGGCCATGCTGCCCCACAGCTAAATGTGCTGTTTATGCCCCACAGTCCGTCACATCTGGGTGGGTGTCACATTTTTCGGTCCCTCTCAGAGCAGGTCAAAGTGAAGCACAAACACCTGCAATCCAACTATATAGAAATGTCATGCAGCTGTCCATGTCACAGCTGTCACACGTGTGTGCAGAGCCCTGGTTTCTGAGGGGCAAGCCTAGGTATGATGTCATAAGTCAGCTGCATCAGCAGAACCACGGCCACCAGGGCTCCAGGCACGCCTCTGCTGCTTGTGCTGACGGAGCAGGGCAATGCTACCGAGAAGCATGCCCAGCACTCGCTGAATGAAGTCACAGCTGTGCAGGAAAGGGCTGCAAGAATGGCAGCAGCGGATGCAAGCCATTTGAGCCCTACAAGGGACAGCCATATATCTGCAACCACAGGTGGCCTCAAGGCCATGAAGAAAACTAAAGCAGTAGTTGTGGACATTGGCACAGGTTACATCAAGTGTGGTTTTGCTGGGGATCCACGTCCTTCCTGTGTTGTTTCATCTACAGTTGGCAAGCCCGTGTGGCAGGCTGGGAGCAATCAAAAAGACACCTTTGTTGGAAGAGAGCTGTGGAACAGCACCGTACCCTTAACACTCATCAACCCGGTAAGACGTGGCATAGTGGTGGACTGGAACTGTGTCCAAGATGCTTTGGAGTGTATTTTCCAGACAGAGCTGAGGATTCAGCCAGATGACCATGCTGTTCTGGTGTCAGTGCCTCCCCTGTGTTCCATCACTGACAAGGAGCAATACGCTGAGATGATGTTTGAAGGGTTTCACATGCCTGCTGTCCACATTGCCTACCAGCCCCATTTATCCATGTACTCCTATGGAAAAACCTCTGCTCTCGTGGTGGAAAGTGGCCATGGCACTTCGCATGTGGTTCCCATCTATGAAGGCTATGTTTTACGTAGCATCACTGGGAGAGTAGATTATGCTGGCTTGGACATCACATGTTATCTCATGAAGTTACTAAATGAGTCTGGAAAGGTGTTCACGGAACACCAGCTAAACATCGTACAAGATCTCAAAGAGAAGTGTTGTTATACTTCTCTGGACCTTACACGGGACTTGCATTTGCCTGTTCAGAAACAACAAATGCATTATGAGCTGCCAGATGGACACCTCATCACTGTAGGCAAGGAGAGATTCCTTTGTGCTGAAGCGCTCTTCAGACCAGCCTTGCTTGGCTCAGAGCAGCCAGGGCTTTTGCAGCTGACACTCGACTGTCTCAAGAAGTGTGATGCTGACATCAGCAAAAAAATGCTGGGGAATATCCTGCTGTGTGGGGGCAGCACTATGATGGAGGGCTTTGCCAACCGTTTCCAGATGGAACTAGCCAGGATGTGCCCCAGTGACAACCTCATCACAGCTACATCCCCTCACAGAAACTTTTCTGTCTGGATTGGTGGGTCTATTCTGGCCTCACTCCACTCTTTCCAGGAGCTCTGGGTTTACAGAAGCGAGTATGAAGAATGTGGTCCCTCCTGCCTTTTTAAGAAGGGCTTCTGAGGAAGACACTGGGTGCCTCAGAAAGACAAGTGTTGACAAAGAGTACCTGAAGCAATTCAAGAGCACCTCCTTTCCACCCCTTGCTGTAATTAAGATATTTCTGCTGAAGCTGTATTATTTTTGTGATATCCTGCACTTGAAATAGAAAATAAAAAAACCTATTTAATGAAGCTAGACAGCAGACAGGTGACAAACTTCTACTGTACTGAGAGAATCAGGCTTCCATACAGCTATGTTTGCTCAAGAAGCTAAGGTTTAATAACTGCAGAAGTAGGAAGCAGGAGGCAGGACATCCTCCCCAGAGGCTTGCAGACACCAGGTACTGCTTCCAGCTCTACTGCTCCTTAGTCAAAGGTGTAGGGGAAGACAATGGAGTTCAGTGATAAGTTACCATATGAATGTTTAGAGGACTGGTCTTCCAGTGGGTGGCAGATTTAAGGTGATTTTTGCTGTGATGGGAGAACAGGAAAACATGTCTAAAACCAGAGGGTCTTCAGCTTTGACCATCAGCATGACAGAAAAGCAGAAGAACCCATACACATATATTAAAGGAAGTGCTGTGTTTAGGCACAAGCATAAATCCTCAGTAAGCTGGCAACAGTTTTTACCTTGGGTTCTTTAAAGACGGAATCTCTAGACAACAGATTAGACTGCGCAAGACCTCAGCAGTTACTGGCATCAGACTTAGGAATGTTGGGAATTAGTGGTGTCAGTGTCACATTTTAGTTGCAGTGCCAGAGCCCTCCACACCCTGGAGAAGACCACAGACTCCATCATCACCCCTTTCTCCGTATCTGAAAGATGGCTTCTGTATTTCGTCTTGGACTATGTTCTGCTACCATTTTGAAGATCCAGCTCCAGTAAAACACTCTTATCCTGTGCAGCCTTTCATGTGTTTTGCCATGTCAAAGCTTTATGCTTGGAGAATCTCTTTCCAGTGCAGTCACAGGACTTGAAAACAGGCTTGAGCCATCCCCACACCACCCAGAACAGGCCATGTAACTCAGAACAGCTGGAAATAAGACCACTCCAATGACACTGACAAAGGATTGTTTTGCCATTCTGCTCCAACAATCCAAGCCAGCACAGCACATACAATGCAAGCCCATGTGGCCACCCCAGTACAATGACTCACATATGGGAGCTCTCACATCACAAATATAATGATCTGCAGCACTACGCATGCTAATGCCGTGTGGTAAGAACACAGCCCATTGCTGAGTCACTGGATACCTCCAACAGACAGGAAGTGCCTTGTTTGTGCTGGCATTTTTCCACAGCACCTAAGTGAAATAGCTTGCATTGAACACAGCAGCTGCCAGGCCAAAATTAACTGAGGGAGAGGGAGGCTGCTACCACTGAAAGGGCTTCCAGTCTTGCCTGCAAAGCTTGTCTGCTTCCTCTGCTCCCAGGACTGCTGCTGTTACTTCTGGGGTCAGACCGCAGAAGTGTTCTGGGGTAAAACCTGATTCTCAGGTATGAGGTCACATCAGTTTCCACCTGAAACAGTTCAGTAGTGCAGCAGTACATAGCATAATCAGGGTACAGCTGCTGCTCCGTCAGTGCCATACAGCAGCATTAGCTGATCTTCTTTAAACTCAGATAATTGGGGAAGTATTACGCAGCAGTGTGGGATACCATCACCCCCCACCCTGCTCTCCCCACATTTTCCAGGACAGTAATAGCTGTTGGTACTGCAGGGTTCACTCTGAGGTAACAAAGTGATTCTGATGAAAATATGGTACTGCCAACATCCAGCTTCAACAGAGAAAACATAACTCACTTGTTTAGCAACTACAGCAATTTGCTATTGGTACAGACTTACTGGTGAGATCTCTAACAGGCTGAACAGCTTAAAATGTGACCTGTCATCAAAGAAGGTAGCATCTACAGGAGGGAGTGATGGCAAAGCAAATAGCCTGTCCAGCACTGGTGGGGTTGCTTCATCCAGAAGGGAGAGAACAGTGGTGGGAGATGTTGGAGTCAACCAGCAGAATCCAGAGCTGTGCACCCTGTTACTCCAAGCTCACAAACCCTCTCTGCAGTGGGATGCGAGTGTCTGTCCCCCATTAGCGTGTTGCCATACAGGTCACAGTCACTGCTGCATCAGATGGAGGGACCCTTCACCTGGCACAGCCCTAAGAACAGTGAATCAGAAACACCAGGAAACAATGGTTTCTTTAGAGATATAATGAAATGATACGAAAAGTTAACAGTTCAGGGTCCACTGGGATTCTTTTGCCTTTTAGTTATTGGAGAAGATGCAGTTTCCACTGTAGATTTTTATTGAGTTTTGGTGGAATAAGTAATTCTGGATCTGAAAGACAAACAGGACAAGTGTCAGAACAGAGGGTAACAGCAATATGGTTTCTTCAGGAGCTGCCAACTACTTAGTTTACTTTTCTTTGCATCAAAGGACCCTGAGAATTCTCTGACACATGGCATTTCCTTTCAGTGACTGATCACCAGCCTGCATGGAAGAGCACCCCTAGCAGAACTTCTGACAGAAATAAATCTCTGGGGCAAATCCAGCCCCCTCTCCATTAAGTGTTATCATTCAGAATGAGGCAGCAACCACCAATGGCAGAAAACAGAACTCCATTCATACACCAATAACTGGGACAACAGCCAGCTGGCTTTTTCAAGTGCGAATAAGAGGCACAAGGTTTTGCCTGGAGCCAGCCCTGGCAAGTGGCAGTAGGCAGGTCACATCTACAGGTTCATTAGAGGATTTCTCCAGGCAATTCCAGGACTAGTAGGTGAAGAGACTGTAGAACTAGTGGGGAAGGGGGAATACAGAGGGGAGATGTGACCAGTCCTTGCTAGGTCTCTCAGCCATGAGTTTGTATTAGCTGCAAGGACTTCAAGATGGCAAAGCACCGCGACAGACTGTAGCCTGGCCTGGTCAAGAGCCTGGATTGGCAGCCAAAGCCAGATAGAAAGATTCAGTGGGTAAGTTACAAGCAGATTTATTTAACACACTTCCTAAGAAATCAGACTTCCAATTCCCTCACAACAGACAGATACTACACGCACAAGGACCCAGGAGCACAATTCAGACAGTAGTTCTAGCACAGGACTTCAGAGCAAATAAGAAGGCTGCTCACTTGCCGCCGGGCAGGAGGGTACACCATAACGAAAAGCAAGAAACTCCTACAGGTGAATAACTGAGTAACTGTTGGCAGTTATTCAGCCTACTTAGTAGTAGTAGTACTTAGTAGTTGACAGTCAAGTTATTCAAAGCCCACTGACCCCACTAACATTTCACACCCACACCTAACTCAGAGACTCAACCAACCTTGTACAACAGGAGTCATCATCCTCTTCTGCTGATAGGCAGCCATAATGCTGTTTGCAGTTGAATTGGGTCCCAGGACCTGTATGAAGAAGCAATACCCATGTTCCAACCTGCACAAAGCAAGGCTAAGAGCAGGAATACCTCCAAAGAAAACTCTGCTGTTAGTCTCCAAAAGCAAAAGCAGCTGCCTGCAGATCTCACACTACAAAGTGACCAGGAATACATGATCAAAGCCCAGTAAAGTCTCAGAAAAGTTAACACAGAGGCAGAGAGAGAGAACTGCCTTTGGACAGCTTCTCAGGACACAGAACCCTCACCCCAGCACCTACTTCTTCATAGCCCTGTAAGTGTCATGACTTGGTATGGCTACTTTCATTACAGTGCCAGCAATATTTAAAGTTCATTTGAGAGTCTCAGCTCCCTGTCACATAGAACGGTTTTAAGCTCTCCTTAGAGTTTTGCTAATCAGTAGTTAGGGAGAAGATACTGAGGAATATCTAGTGTTCACCATGAATGCTCAGAAGCCACTTATTAGAAATAAAGACTCCTTAATTCTGCATTAAGCTGAAGCTTAGAAGCCTGACATTACCTTCTTTCTGCAACATACTCCTTATGATATACCGGTTCAGACTAAATTGACCAGTCTGGTAGCATTTCACTTCATATCACCAGGCCGGACAACCACTACTCCAGTACATAAAAGCTATGCTAAACACTTCAACCATCAGGCCTAAAGAAGAAAACAGCGTTCCTATGTTCTATAAATTGCTTAAGATAGAGCTTATGAAAAGAAGTGACTAGGACAAGGTAACACAAGCCTTATGAGACCTCAACATGTCCACCGTGGCATTCAGTTCAAGGGATGCAGCAGGCTATACCTGTTGTACACATCTAGAGTGTACTGGCGTGGCAGGCACTGCACAGAATATCTATTTGATCTCTACAGAATAAAAAAGCAGATCTGGAAAGCCAGGAAATGATTCTGGACTCTCTGGTGCAGAATGCAAAATACTCCTAAATACTTGGTATCATATAGCAGGCATGATGGATATTGCGGATGAGCACAGACCAGGTTGACAGAGCTCTGCTGCAAGTCTGGAGTCCAAATTTCTGGGATCGAGGTCTCCATCAACTGCAAAACCTCTTCCAGGACTTGCTGCAGTGCCCCAGCTTGCTCATCATAACCAAACAGCACAAGCTGTTTCAGAAGGATGTGCATGTCTCCTGCAGAAGGAACAGAAGCACAAACAACAGCAATTAACACAGGTATGCTAAATAAACAGATGTATTTCTCTGGTATCAGGGCACAGGAAGGGGAACAGCAAATTAGAACTGGTTCTGTCCCTACCCAGCCCCTACAGTGCCCAAGTGCAAATGTGAGGCAAATCTGTCATGGCACTGGCAAGGCCTCACTTCTCTGCTCCCAAACTTCAAATATGAGAGCTAACACTACTACGTGTTCTTCCAGGCACAAAGGCAGACAACCTACAGTGAGGTCCAACACAGATGGTCTTATGGACCTGGCAGCCTCTCTCCCTGCATAGTCATTAAGAACAAGAGGGGGCACACTGCCTCAGCTGTCCTCACAAGCTGTGGAGTAGATTAATATCATCAAGTGTCCTACCCTTCACAGTCTCAACAGCACGAACATTTTCTCCCAGGACTTCCAGAAGGGCAATATCTTCAAAAGGACTCCCCTCCTTCAAGCTGTATCTCTTGCGCTCAGCCTTGCGCCGGTTCTTTGAGGATCGGCTGAAAGGGAGGATGCTTAATTACAGTGTGCACAACAGGATTACCTGTAACAGGGTAAGCCTGAAGGAACATCAGCAGTGTGCATGAAACTTGTTACTTGAGTCCTTTCTCTCTCCAGTGAGAGGGAACTGCATGTAAGCTTATGTATCTTTGTGTCGATGTTTTAAACATGACTCGATCAATATCTTTTGTGGTCTGAACGACAAGTCAGTAGCTGTGCTGTTTCTCTACTACAAAAAGGACTGCTCTGCGTTCCAGCAAGGTTAAAGCATTGCTCTAACCACAAAGTAGGGTAAATTGCTTGGCAGCACTCACTACATAGAAGCTGACCTCCACTTAAAACAATTTGGTGCCAGAGTCTGTGCTTGCCTGTGCACATTTTCATTCCAGTTATCTCCACAATTTGTGCGCTAATACAACTCACTTTCTGCCTATTATCACAGGAAAGCAACCTCCAATCACAGGCCAGCACTAGCTGTTTATGCAGTTTGTAATTTGTCCCCAAATGATCAGCACACTGACAGGTATGCTGAATACTAAGGTTGCATTCTCTTCCTCTTATCATCTGGGCCACAGAAAGTGCCACACTTTTCCCACAACTGTATTTTTCCACATTTCAGCTAGGGAATTCAGAGGTGGACCCACAGACTACACTGGCCTCTAATACACCCCACCCCACACAGCAGCTCACATCCTTAAGAGCACTCAAAAGCAACACAGATGCCCACTGTGGGAAGACATCGGTATGAGATTTAGTAGCAACCCCCACCCATCAAGTGCAAAACCTAGGACAAAGAGCACAAGCCAGGCGAACAAGCTGTTAATGTTTGAGGAGCTCTGTCCACATACTGTGTCAAGCCTCCTACAGCCAACTATTCTGGCAACATGCTTGACACCCACAGAGCCAGCTCCTGCCGAGTCTGTGTTCACAGCTCCTCTGCTGGGCAGTCAGTTCCTGTTGCATTAGTGGCTTCTGGCATTTTCTGCTCTCTCCCTCCCAATAAGAGCTAAAATAACCACAGAATGCCTGTAATTAATGCAGCTTCAAGGCACGCACAGCCGCGAGGAGGAGCATGCCAAGCATGAGGAAGCTGCCCTCCCAAATGCAGATGCCAGGGCAGCCACTACCTAATTTGGAGGCAGATACCTACGCTGATATTCTTGAATTGCTGTGTGAATATTTGCTGTTCATGTCGCTGGCTGTCACAACACTACTGGTTTCAGAGAAAAGATCCAATTCTGGGCAATTTGGCATTTCATAATCTGTAAAACATGTTAACAACCGTCACAGTATGGAAAAAGGTCACAGTTATTCCAAGCTTTCTCTGGGTAATCACTGTAGCTTGCTGGAGAAGCAGCTGGGGCAGATTCATTCTACCTGCTGGTGTTTTGGAGCCTTACGGCTCTAAATCCCACTCAGCCAGCAGAGGAGAAGAAATAGCAATTGTGAGAAGAACACTGCTCCTCTGCCCTGGTGGGGGTTGCGATATTAATCAGCACAATCAGAGGGACGACAATCCCAATGCAGCAAATCTGGACCACGACAAAGCATTCTGCTTTCAGAAAACTTCGCTGAGCCTGTGTGAGCTGGCAGGTGAATATGCCTAGTAGGTACTCAGCACAAAGGACATGCTAAAGCACTGTCTGACCCAGCCAAGCTGGCACTGTGGAGACAATGCTGTGTCATTCTCAAGAGCTTTCAGGTGCATTTGGATCCCATGAAAGCTGTGACACAGGCAGCACCTGAAAATAAAGCTGTCTTTACAGAACGAGCAAGGTCAATCAATCACAGTCCAAGTGAGGTGCAAGGATGGGGTGAGAAGAATGCTGTTCTACTGTTGTAGATACCACTAGAGCTAGAATACAGCACAGCTCCACCAGGGCAAATGGAAACCACGGAAAAAAATATTATCACAGTTACTTATACAGAAGAAAGTTATATGCATTTCAATACCAACCCTGCAGGCTCTCACAAGCCTTCTCCTTCAGCTCTCGGACCACTTGCAGGCGACTCTTATGGCGAAGAAACGCTGTCCTCTGAGAATCTAAGAAGATCAGCTGACTCTTCTGAGCTGCTCAATATTAAAATCAGAACATGAACATTTGTGCAGAGAACCAGAAAAGCATTTTTTGCACAAGAAGTTTGAAGGAGCTTCCTTCAAGAAGCTCAGAAGGCAGGTGCAAAGCACACGAAAGGACTCCAGTGGAAGGAAATTCAAAGCTTGTAATACAGGAGCCCATCAAACAAGATGCACCTGGATGCAGAGCGAATTAACTTGCCAGGCAAGCATTTTCTAGAACAAGAATCTGTTTCTAATACAGGAAAAGCAGAAAGCTCTGTGGCCAAATCTCTTCACATTCATTAGGTTCGAATTAAAGAAAAAAAAATCCCTCAACTACTGCTTATAGCATGAAAAGGAAAAACAACCACCAGTAACCAACCATCCTTCCTGAATGGAAGGGAGAATACAGCTATCAAATCATATTTTTCAAAAAGTGCTCATAAAAGCTTACAGGACAGTCAGCCATTTTCTTAGTCCATAGGTCTGCTGCCGCATGGGCTCTGGAACAAGGACTGTCCTGCTTGTTTATGGACACAGTTTCTGACTGTGAGGTCTGGAGAAGCAATAAAAGAGCTTGACTAAGCTAAAAAGAGCCTGTGACACTGCAGGGCTTCAAGCTGCATTGAGTAGAGCAAAATGCAGCTAACTGGGCCGCATCAGTTTGGCAGAAACAAAGCACCCTTCCATTCAGCTTCCAGTACTGGGGTGCTGTTGACTTCCCACAGACCCAGTAAAGACTGTCTTCAGCCCCTCTAGCACAGAGAATCCTCAGATAATTGCACAGATTCACCTTCCAGAATAGCAGGTTTGAAGTTGGTCTCCAAGATATCCAGCCTACCATACTTGTGAATCTGGATCAGGGAAAGGAAACAAGGTATTATTTAAGGATCTAACACAGATCCCATCCCTCTGTTCTTGCACTCTAAAGAAATATTTCCACTCTGGTTCTTGTGCTCTGAAATGTCTTACCAGTCTTAAAGCCTCTTCCCAGACAGCCCCTTCTAAGAGCAGGAGAACAGCCTCTTCACAGTCCTAGAAGGAAAGAGCAACCATGTACTGCTACTGATGCTAGTAATTCACATTCAGGTCGCACCTATTCAGATGCGCAGTTCTATGCAGCAGTATCACAGTCAGGAGAGGAAAACACTACTGTGCCAGGTACTTTGAAGGGTTGACATAAACCCCCTCCCCCAACTATGGTTATGTCTCCCATGCTGAGGGGAAATCCCTCTGGAACTCTGTCTTCCTTACTCCAGCCCTCATGCTTCAGCTCTCCAAGATGAAAGCTCTTCAAACCAAAGCAGAGGCAGCTTCATGAGTGGAAGAACTCAGAGACAAAGCTTTCATCCCCACTCTGCTCACTGCATCACCTGGGCTTCCTCTGCCCACCCCAGGAGAGCCCATGGCAACGACTGTTTTGCTATCAACATGCATAGAGTCACACGTGGCCCAGGAGAAGAGAGAAAACACAGATGGCATATCTTTCTGACAGAGGATAGTACTGGGACACAGGCAGAAGGGTAATTACATTACCTGAGTGTACTGCTCCAGGAGTATGGCTGCCTCTGCATGCTTTCTCTGTTCAACTAGTTTTCCTATAAGAGAAGGTGGAGTTCAGCTTTTCAGAAGCAACTGAATTTTGTCCCACAAAACTACAAAGTAGAAGAAAATCCCCATCACTGAGGCACTTTCTACCTGCCACACTCTTACTCAATCCACGCAGCAAAAAGAAGAGCTAACGCCAAGAGTTCATTAACTTGCAACATCATCAGCCAGTTGCTTGTGAAATTGCTGGTGCCTGTCCTTCAAGGCCAGCTGCAGAAGGTTCCCCCCCCGCCCCGTCTAAGACAGAAATAGTGAACAGTCTTTTAAGGGGAGGGGGCTAAGATGTAAAACGGAAACCTCTCTTGAAAGCTTCAGTGTATTGCCGTGTTGCTGCCTGCAGGGAGCACTTTGCTGCCTGCTCTCTGTGGTATGGACAGCAGTCATCAAACTTGTGGGATTCAGGGCTCCTAGTCCCCTAAAAGTCAGAATCAGCTTTGGCAGCAAAAAAGAAAAAAATTTTAAAAATCACCCAAGCAAAGCAATCTCATCCATGACAGCCTGTGTCTGGCTCATCTTGCTAAAGTACAGCTGTGATTTAAGAGGGGCACCAGAAAAAGTGTTAAAATCAAGACATGAAGGATTCAAACCGTATTAGATGACAGAAAAAGAAAATACTGGAACATCCAACTCTGGAAGGATATTCCCAGGAGCCACATTGCCTCTGCATAAATGGGCCCTTCATAAACTCTGCCTCTTGAGTAAGGGATAAGTCAGTATGATGCTCCATTTCTCTTGCTAAAATATATGCCAGGTCCACAATACATCTGATGTATGCAGTCTACTATGACCTAGTAAGCACAAATTCTGAGACCAGCTACCTTTTTCTTCTGCAGTATGATGGCACATAGCTTTACATATACCGTTTGGTCCTAGCTGCTAGCAGACTTTAAGGAGAAAACATGAAGATACAGCTCTGAATTATCCAACAGCCTCTAACGTCTGTGATTAGGCACAGCACTTATGTCAATGAGTCTAGAGGGCTCAGTCATGTCAGACACTTCAAGGAATCTCCATTCCCTGAGGTTAACCAGGGAGGCAATTTGTAATAGCAGTTCAGCAAACAGCTGCAAGGGAAAAAGTGCAACAAGCAGTCAGCACGGGGCAGCCAAGGCCACAGCTAGCTTGGCAACTCCTGAGTGCCTACCAGCTCAGCTCCAACACCTTTTGCTTCCTTTGAGAAATAAAGGTGATGTGCAATCATCCAAACCCTTGGAAACATGGGATCTTCGTTCTGCCTTTAAGAAAAACAATGCTGAAGACTGAAGTTTTCACTAAATTTTAGGAAAAATCAAAACAAACCAAAAATAACAGCAGCCAGTTTTCCTCTGCACACTTCCATCTCCTCAAGGCCTACCTGCCATGCTCCGTGCCAGGCTGGACAGCTTGTCCTTTGTGTAACCAAGCTGTGATGCCATACACAGGGCTTGCTGCCAGCTGCCACTGTTCTGAAAAGCATCAAGCGCTTTTGCAAAGATGCCAGCACGAGCAAATATCAATGCAGCCTGTTCATATAGCTGCTTCTGAATCAAGTACTCCCCATATGCATCGCTGATATCCTGCAAGAAAGGGACAAAAGAGAAATAAGAAATCGGCTGTAGAGTCAGTAGCAGACATCCATTAGTAAAAATTAAATGCCCATCAGCAAAAGCCTGTTTTCCCCTCCCACAAAGAACCTCCAGGCACAATGTTCCTACTCCATTTTGAACTTTATATCAAGCCAAGGGCTGATGATTAGCACCTGGAGACAGCTCACAGAGCTAAAGCAAGAGACATGGGGAGGTACCTAACTCTCCAAGCCAAAGGCTGGGTAAGCTACATGCTGCAGGAAATCACCCCCTTCTTCCCCACTCACATAAATGGTTTTGTTACAATGTCTCACTGAACCGAGTTACTCCAGGAGTCAAACACTGGCACAAGGGAGGACGCAAGCCTGCAACTCCACAGGCACAGACTGCTGTGTATCAGTACCCTGAGCTTCACTATGCTATTCAAAGCTCACAATCTCTATCAAGAAAGGGTGGGTAGATTTGACTGGAAGAATACTGAAGAAATAAAGACAGACTCCCAATGAGACGGAGCCATGAACAGACCACCCTTGTGAGGAAAGGGTCCTTTCTGCTTCCACCGTGTTCCAAACAGACTGTATTTCACCTCTTTCTTACTCATCTAATTCTTTTACAAAGGCTTGTGTGTTGTGTATTTACAATACATAAATTATATTAAATGCATTCATTTACATTTCACCTCAGCCTTGGGCAAGCTAAAGTTCTTCGGTAATACTGAACAGAACATGGGACACTATGCTAGGAAACAGCACAGCTACAAGTGCCCCAAGTTCTCTAGCACTGTTCAGAATAGTTTAAGGATAACGAAGCATCCCCACACAACCTGCAAGTGCCAGAGAGAAACGTGGTATCACAAAGGACAAGACAGGAAGACAAGTCTTTGTGTGGTAACAGGAGTCCTCCAGCATACCACAAGATAGTGCAGCAGAAACCAGACTCCCAGGTGCTCTCCTGGTCATGGGATCAAAGACATAACAGCCACTCCTTTGATGACCAGACCTTGCAGGGTCAGTGCTGAGTCATTCCAGCTAATATCTCAGAGGAGGGCCTCAGACAACAGGAATAGCAATGACCTGCAGAACTTGAATGCAAGCAGCTTCTGTCTCATTCCTGCCGTCACTCAAGGTCTGACAATGTGCAAAACACATGTGTGAGAGAATAAAAAGCCTGCATGCTGCAGTGTCATGTGCTTACACACCTTATACTCCTGAGTGCTGGAGGGGTACAGCTTCAAGGCTTCACAATACTGGTTCTGACCCTTCACCAAGTTCAGAAATTCAGAGAAGTGTTCAGGACCTGCAGAAATCATTTATTATTCATAGCAATAAAAGAGAAAGCACATGCATCTTATGGCTCCCAGCTAGTCTGGGTTCATTGCATTAAGAAGGAACTAGAGGTCCTTGGGTGGAAGAGCACAAAAGCACCTATTCTGCTACTGTAAAATCAAGGGTGTTCACTTCCTTGAGGTTTGCTCCACTTTTGCCAACTGTTAATTGGGGACAAGTCACCTACAACAGGAACAAAACAAGACTTATCCTTCATGATCACAGAGCAGTAAACATTCTCACTCCTTTCTCCCTGTGCCAAGCTACACTACAAAAAACATGTAGCAAAAATAAGTTAACCATGCACTACAAGGAGGGACAATGACTTCATACAATCCGTCTCTTTCTTCAGCTATTTCCCCCCAAAGGCTCTCCAAAGGGAAATGTTCCACTGCAGAATTTCTCCTTAGACACTCTGCATGTGCAGGACACGTACCACATTTGCTGAGGTGCCCAAGAGCTTTTGTGTATCTCTTCAAGTGTTTGTCTATTGTATATCGCTGATAATTGGTTTCCATTTTCCGGAGAGTATTTAAGAAGGGCAAGTATTCTTTTGGGTCCTGCGAAGAATAAAAAAAACTGCAGTTGAGCTAATCTGCTAAGATCCTTATCTTGCCTCCATCTTCACCATCAGATAGTCCCATATTGTATGAAATACACAAAAAAAGGCTTTTTTTTAAATTTAAATATAAGCCATCTTAAAGAATCAGTTCTGTATATGTACTCTTGCCAGGAATGACTAACTTAAATTACCAGGCTCCCACATGGACTTGGACTTCAGCAGTATCTAAAGGCTGGTGAAATTTAAAATTCAAGGCTATATATCATATCAAATATTGTTTTTTATCAGCTATTATCATGTATAAATTTGGAGCTGAAAAGCTGATCAATTTCCCCCACACCAAAGACCATATAGGGTGTTTTAACTGATGGGCAGCAGGCTCTACTATACCAGAAAAACTCCGAAAATCCTGATGGGCATTTCCATTCAGAGATTTCAAATTAAACCTGCTGGAAGTTACACACTACTGTCATTGCCACCACCAAATAAGCAAGAATCAAAAGAGTACAGAACTGGGAATGTAAGGCATGCATTCACAACACTTCAGACCACAGTCCCTCCCTTCCCCAGAGTTACTTAGCTGTGATGCTCTAGAGAACCCTATTTCACCCTGAGCACACGCAAATTTCCAGAGCTGTGCTCAAGAAGTACTAAGGGATGCAGAGACATGCCACCTTCCCAGCATCATCCCAATCAGACAAAACCTCCAAGCAACTGAATCCTGCCTGGGTAGAGTGCTATGACTCACAAAACAGATGGGCTGATCTGCAGACCATGAAGAACTTTTGGGAAAGCACAAAAATAGCTCCTTGGCAGAAACTACAAGCCAGGACCTTTTGAGACTTTTCTGCCACCATGATGACTAAATCAAAGTCATATGTCCCCAAGGAATAATCATACAGTTCATTGACATCCACAAGGAAAAGCAAGTACTTCAGTGCTTCTTCTGCACTCACTGCTTTGGCATCTGGAGTAATGCTTTCTGTAACAAGATAAAGAAGCATATGATCAGTTACACCAATTCCCACAGCAGTGGAACCCCACTCTGAGGGAGGGATGCATTATCAAACACCCCTGACACTAGATAGGGACTATCAAACTAATGGCTTGTTCTGACTTTCAGGAGGGGTCACTTTGCCTTTCCTGGGCAACTTCAACGACCAGCCCAGGCATAGTGACTTCTAAGTGTGCAACAGTGACAAGTCAGAAGTATCAGCACAGAATAAAAGCAAAGTTTTCCAGCTTGAGATAGCAGGACCCAAATGGGAACCTCCTATTCCATGCTGGGAGAACCAGAATTCTGACTGCAAAGAGAAAACAGCTCCAACTCTGGGCTATCTGCTGACATACGTAGATAAAAAGAAAAGCTGAGGGCATGTACTGCAGCATATCCTAGCTGATATGCTGCTGTTCCATTAACACACAGTGAGTTTCAAGTACATTTGTTTTCTGGTTGACTCCATGAACAGCCACCTTAAAATCATTTTCAGGGTAAACCATGCTAACAATGAAAGCTCTGGCAAGCCACCCACTTTCAAATCTTTTGATTTCCTGATACAGTACCTCGAAGATCATGAACCTTCTGGAGAGCAATTTCCAGTTCTGGAGGGCTTTTCTTTACATGTGCTGTCAGAATCGATAGGCAATATCTGAAGAAAATAGAAGCAGTAAATGAAAAAAGCAAGAAGGCAGAAACACTGGTTATTCCTATTTTAGCACAGTGTGCAAGTTCTAGTTTACATTTTAGTTAAAAAAACCCAAAACTATTCAGGTATTTCAATCTTTTTAACAGAAGATAGGAAAAATGGGAAGAAAACAGAATATAACAGAAATGTTTTTCTACTCAGCATGTCTCCCCAAACATGTCACAAGACTGGAGGTATGTTTTGAGTAGAATGAGCTTCCTTACCATGCGAGCCAGCATAATGGGGAGAGGACACCTCTCTCTGAAAGCCTAGACAGCGGGACACAGTTTTCCAAATGAAATTTGGCATGAATATGGTCTTTTTTATATAAGGAAAACCTTCTAGGAGCCTATTCCCACTTTCATACATTTTACACGTTCTATTTCAGAGTAGCTTTCCCAGGAAAGGGGAGGCTTTGTTTTCCAAAACCGTTTACTGAAATTTTCTAAATGTTCTGAATTTCTAAATTTTCAGGGTTCAGCCTGTTGTTCCTCTATCTACTGTTTCATACATAAGCTGCCAATGGTTTAACACTGCTTTATTAACCATTGTTATTATCTTATTTTTGCGCTCTTTACCCTTGTCTGGTGCTGACCCATCCAAGGAGGATGGTTACCAAAAAGGTAATAATTCAGAAATATGCAGTTGCAGATTCACAAAAGTAATTCAGTCTCAAATGGAACTGCTGAGATCCTTTTGAAAGGCAAGCTGCTCCAAAAAGCCAGCATCTCCCTGACATGACAATCTTGCTCACGACTCTCTGTCCCCTGTGCCACACAGACTGTCCTCAGTTGAGTTTATTTTCTTAAACCCTTACAAGCATCCTGCATCTATTACTTCAATTCTTGTTGTAAAAAGTTTTTTGCTATCTGTGGAATTATTAGATGTTGTGGTTTTCAGGACAGCACCCTCAGCAGATAGAAGGTATGGCTATATAAGTTTTGTGGAACACAGGCTCACCTCAGAGGATCTGAAGCAAGATAACTGATGTTAAGGACAGCTTTGCTTTCTGCAAATGACTTACTAGAAATGTCTCTAATGGTTCCTTCACCTACAATAAGAAAACGCTCACTTTTGTGGGTCAATATGTTCCATGGCACCTCTCATCACATCGCATATGAGGTTTACTTTTTTCTGATCAGGATGCTGGCGTGGTTGAGCATTACTGCTACCATTCAGAGATGGGTACATACTCCTTGTGAA
Source organism: Phalacrocorax aristotelis (assembly GCF_949628215.1). Taxonomy (NCBI): domain Eukaryota; kingdom Metazoa; phylum Chordata; class Aves; order Suliformes; family Phalacrocoracidae; genus Phalacrocorax; species Phalacrocorax aristotelis. The sequence goes on along the minus strand of NC_134311.1, from coordinate 13,016,966 downwards.
ATCTTCTTCTCTAAATGAGAACAGATACCATGAATACCAGCATGGTGCATCACATAGCCCAGCACAAAGAGAGTAACATTAAGAAACACAAATGCATAGAGAAAATAGCCACTCAACAAAATAGCTCATATCTCATTCAGTACTGACACACAACCTGCCACACTACCAGAAAGCTCTTCAACATCTCTCATCCATCCCAATTGATTCTCAGCGAAGAGAGGCATTGAAAAAAACTGGTCAGAACAACTACTTCAGTAGCACAAAAAAATCAGAAGGCAGGATTTTCAAGATACAGCTGTCTTCTGCATCTCCATAGTGGATTTAGTAGAGCATAGAGCACTTCTGAAAATTAAGCCATTTGCTTTTATTTCTAGACAAAGATTTAAGGTCAGGTCAACACTGAAAATAAAACGGAACAGCTAAGTGATAGGTCTAGCTCCTAAATAATTATTTACTTCAGCAAGCTTGAGAAGTCCTGAAGCTAACAATGCCCTCAAGCCTCTTGTCACTCAACCTTTGAGAAAGAAATCAGGGGGCCTGATTTGGGAATCTAAGCAAGTATCTTGACCTGAGGCTTCGGGTAGGCAGTGCTGTCTTGCTCTTCATTATGAAGGAACACACCTTTCTCTGTTCACATTTACCCCTGTACAGCAAGCCTGGCTTTGACAGACAAGTCAAAGCAGTCAGATGATGTACTGATCACTTGCTGGAAAAATCTAATGGATGCCTACAAGATGAAATTCCTGACAAGGCACGATGACTAGCCCTGAAACTATTAAGCTTACTCGAGTCTTTATGACCCAACATGCCAGATTTCTGACTGACTCCTTGCACCCACATTGAAGAGCTGCCAATATTTTGACAAAATAATGTACCACCACTGATTACATGCATGCTTCTATTTGCAGAATTATACTCACTTCAGTTCTGTGAAAAACAAGTTGATATAGTTCACAGAATCTATTTGCCTGATAAAGGTTTCTGCGTTTTCCACAAATGCCTGAAACAAACAAGAGTATTACTACTGTTATTCTGAACAAGTACGTTAAGTACAAGACCAAATTCAAAGACCTTCTCTGAACGTACAGATTAAGGAAATGGTAAGTCTAATCTGCCTGCACGAGGATGTAGCAGTGCAGAGCAGCCATGTCTGCTGAAAGCAGAACTGACAGCACCACCACCTCTTCTGAGCCCACTGTTCAATGTCAATGGATTCCAGAGTAGACAAATACGGAAAACAACACAACAGCTAGGTATACTTGCCTTGGGATTATAGTCATAGAGAAGATTGAGATTGATTCGCAGCTTCCTCATACACTGAAATGCCTCCCTGAACATAAGCCTGGAGGAATAAGTCAAGTGGGATAGTTTACATAGTGGATAGGTGCAGTATCCACAAATACAGGGAACTGACCAGAGGTAAGGCACACCCCCTGGGAAGGGAATAGCCTAGGCAATAAAATATGTAAATTGCCTTCCAGAAAAAATGTGCAAGGTCAATCACGTTCATTGCCAGCTTCTGCAGTGGAACAGACCAGCACACCAAACCGAGGAAGCAATACAGGCCTTGCATTATTTTTCTTCTCTCTTAAAACAGAGAACCACGTTTTAATCTAATGTGCCAACTTCTGTTTCAGAAAACTTCAATGTAAATCAATTAAGGAAATAAAACATGAAAAACAGCATGCTTCATCATGAAGTGATTGAGATGTCTGGAGAATGGAGCAGATGAAGATTTCTCCCACCCATACAGTCTCAGTACACATATAAGCCCTTCAGTGGTGAAATGAGAGGCACCTGGGACTGTTGAAAGCTGGACTTCTAGCTGGTAGACCCAGGAACAGTTTCACTCCCACTGACAAAGTAAGTTTGTTAGAATTTAGCTTCCCTCCCTTCTCCAGCACAACAAAACCAGCCCAGCCATCCTCTAACAGCTCAGACTAGGGGAGAGAAGACCAGAATATGCCAGTGCCATTTACCTG